>NC_079362.1:20790410-21390410 GCF_029582105.1 Oenanthe melanoleuca | reverse complement strand
TATATTCAACTCACCAGATATTGTTTCCCTGGGGGTCTCCATTTTTCAAATAAGAGATCTCTTTCAGAAGAGTAAAGTAACTTCCAAAAATGAATGCAGTTTATCAGGGTAAACACATAATTACTTTAAAAAACTGTAAAATTATTGTTTCAACGCTTGTAATATCTTCTGATTTTATTCACAGAATGAACTGGATTTTTTTCTCAAGGTAAATAAGCCATTAAAATAGGCTAAATTATTAACTGAGAAAAATACCTAGTCTTGATATATTATTTAATACTGTAATAAAGAAGACATTTCTCCAATGATTAATTTAGTCTATGTATTAGATTATCTAAAGAATGGTTTTACAGCTGTTCATTAAAACCTATTAATGAATACTTCTCGTCTTTTATTTTCTTAGTTTTCTTTCTAGAATTTAAACTATGGGACAAACCTGGTTCATTTTATACATGTCTCAGTTTTCCAAGACATTACATGCATTCTTAAGACACTGTAAAAGTTGTTCAACAAGTTTGTAATTATAGCCCTTTTTCTGGAAAGGGAAAAGTCAGGATTGATCAGCATGATGTATATTTCTGCTAGCTAATGTTGCATTCTCAGCTTTAGTTTTAGTGCTTCTGTAATCTCACATTTAATTCTTGCAACAACACAAACACTACCTTGCCTCAGAACACTTCTTTATTCTCACCATTTCTCACCTCCTTTCACCAATATGCCACTGATGGAAAATTAACCATTGGATTTCAGAATACATGGAACACCTGTAAACACACAGCTCGATAAAATGCATGCATATATATATATATATGTGTGTGTGTGTGTGTGTGTGTGTATATATCTGTGTATATATATGTGTATATATATACATATATGTATGTCTCTTGTACACCTCTATGTCCTCTATTCCAGATTCATTGCTTCCTTTCCCTGACATTAAACTCTTTTGGGACTTGGGCTGTTCATATTTAGTGATAATCCAGTATGTAGCCCAGTGTGGTATATGTTGTATAAATCTGTTATTTTTCTATGTTTTTGGTATGCAATGGTTTAATCTGTATTGAGGCATGTGTTTAATTGGCTATACAAATGTTTAAAGATTATTTCAGTTGGAGCCAGTTGAGACAAAAGCTAGATGGAAAGTGATATTCCTCAGGAGTTGATGACAACCAGGGCTGCTAAACATCTTTGTCAGTGGCATGGACGGAGGAGCTGAGGGCACTCTCAGAAAGTTTGCAGGTGGCATCCAGCTGAATTGTGCAGGTGACATGCTGGAGGGAAGGGATGGCATCCAGAGGGACCATGACAGGCTGGAGGGGTGGGGCCCTATGAAGGTCACGAAAGACAGCCTGGGTGGAGAAAGGATTGAGTGGACTCGTGGGAGTTTGATAACTGAGAGGCTGGACACAGGCCAGCAGTATGTGCTCAGATCCCAGAAAGCCAAACATGTCCTGGGCTGCATCCAAAGCAGGGGTGCCAGGGGGGAGGAGATGCTGCACTGCAGTGCTGTGCTCCCAGTGCAGGAAAGACATCATCCTGCTGGAGTGACTCCAGAGGAAGGCTGTGAGGATGAGCAGGGCCAGAGTGCCTCTCCAGGTGGAGAGTTGGGACAGTGGTTGAGTAAATTAGGGTTTTCATCCTGGAGAAGTGCATGGGGAAATGACAGTACGTGACAGGGGCCTAGAGGAGAGCTGAAGAGGGTTTTTATACAAGGGCATATAGAGATAGGACAAGGAGGAATGACTTCAAACAGAAGGAGAGTGGGTGTAAATTAAACATAAGAAGTCAACCCTTTACGGAGATGGTGGTGTGGCCTTGGAATAGGTTACCCAGAGAAGCTGGATGTCCCACCCCTGGAAGTGTTTGGAGGTGGCTTTGATCAATCTGATTTCAAGGTGATCAAAACCCCATGCAGGTGTCCCTGTCCATGCAAGGTGGGTTGGACAAGATGGTAGGACAGATGTCCCTTCCAACATAAGCCATCCTATGATTTTATGACATATGATTGTGACATCTATCTATGCCAAGACTGAATGACTATTTATGGTAATATGACAGGCTACTTTCAGAGTCCAAATGCCCTAAATAATCTGGATTAGGTCTTTACTTGAGAAATAACAGGATTGATTTTAGAGGTTTTTGAAATAGTTCCCCTTGAATTCAGTGAGCACTGTTTGTCTGCATCTCAGAATAATTTGTTCACCTCAATCCACTGAAATATGATCCATGGTTTACTTTGATTTTACAATAACTACTTCTTGAATGGTAGGCTTTTTTTTTTTCTCTTTTCAAAATAATTTGTAAAAATAAAATGTCCCAGCTTTTGGAGAAATACATAATTATGAACTCCATTCACTGCATTCCACATTTCTTTTGCCTCTGAAGGGTGATCTGTAGTATGGTCACAGAACTCAGCCTTTTGGCAGAGAATATTGTCTTGCATTGAATGAGGTGCAATTGTTAGCATATATTTCCTTTCCTGCAATGTGTTTTCTAAATGATTACATTTAATATATATTATATAAATAGCATATAAATAAAAAACATTAATATAATTTTGAGTCCTTAATACAGTAAACTCTCTGTAATCATTGATTTTTTTTCAGTAAAACAGTTTGTTCAGAAGAATTAGCATTATTTTGTCTTTTAAAAATTCCCAACAAGACAACACTATTGTTAATTGTGTTATTCTGTTGGTTTTTTGTGATATGCATAGTGGCTCCATAATATGTAGAGGGCCAGATTTTAGAAGGGTGAAAGAGGACCATTTTAACTCATAGGTGTGTCAAACACCAGTTGAATGCATCAGCTATCAAATATGTCAGACCAAATAAAATCAGAGTGATTGTGGAAGCTACAGTCCACTTCAGGCATAAATGGTTTGAGAAATAGATGGTTATGGTGATTGCTGACTAGGGATAAGATAATTTGTCATTTGAAGTCCAAGTAATATGTGATAGAAAATAAAGCCCTTGCACTGCTTCAAAATGGGGTAAATAGCTTTCTACTGCTACTCTTCTGTTTAGAAGAAATGGTGGTTTGGATAAAATTTTGGATTCATGTGTATAGAACTGTTTTGCTGATGGGGCAATTAGTCACTTGTGTGAACTGATGGAAAGAATGAAAGGGGAAAAAGGGATCCTCTGGGAAGGCATGGCAACAATTAAGTGCTCTGTGATGAACTGGATATCTCTTGATTTTGGTGTAGTTATTAATGTTTGGTTGATGAAACAGTACCTTAATAAAATCTCCTAATTCTTAAAAGCTAGCCTTAAAAAAAGAGAGCATGTTCTCTGCTCTTTAACTAAGAAGTTGAATTAGACTCATAACTTCTGGGCATACTTTGAGGAAAACATAAGCTACTCAGATTTCTCAAGTATTTATAGCCCTTTGGTGGCTTGGTGAGCTACTTGTTGGTGACTTTTCTGTTATACCTTTGCTGCTGTGGGGCTTTGCTTCTCCTTAGAACTCTATTTTTTTATTACAGAAGTATGTACTAAAAGGTGCAGCAGGTGCAGTACAATTGAACAGAAAGAGTCAGACACTGCTTTGTGTTTGGGGAGGAAAAAAAGGCTGCTTGAAGGCAGAGGTAGAAAGGTGTTCAGAGAACTAAAATTACTCCTGTAAGTGCTCTTTTTCCAGTGAGATGAATGAAAATTAAGTGGCTTTGGAGATTATCCTTCCCCTCCGGCTCTCCCTCCTGCTTCTCTCTCAAGTATTCCAACTGAGATGCTGGCACAGCAGCTGTTCAAGCTTGACATATCAGTAATAAAGCCATTTCTGCCCTGCAGAGTAGAAAAGGGTGCAGGAGAGACACACTAGCTCCTTCTTCACTTGATGTGGTGGTGAGGAGGGGTTGGGCAGCTGTAGCTGCTCTTTTTTTGTGTGCTTCTCTTTGTGAGTCAGGGAGTGTTGGTTGGTCTGAGGAACATGGTGTTGCATTCCAATTAAGCTCATGAACCCGAGTTTGTCCACTCCTTTGGCCAGAAAAGGGGTTTTTTTGTAGTTAACTTCTAATGCTTATGCATGTATCAAGGTTCTCAGAACATGGTATTATCTAAATTTCAACTCCAAAATTTCTCTTAATTTCATTCAAGATATGTGTAACATAATATAATGTCATGAAAGATAAAGTAAAAGATCCACTCTCAAGTCCCATTTATTTATATTTTAGGCCAATTTAATTCTTTAGGATGAAGTTGTCTCTTAGGTGTTTTGAGATGTAACTACAATATGAAAATGGAGCAGTTTAACTTTGAGTCAAATGATTGCATTATTCCAGTGTCAACTGAGCAGCTTATAAATAACCATCTTACTACTTGTTTGATAGCTGAGATAGTGGATTATGCTCTTAAACAAGTATGGCTGCAAGTCTGCACTGTTCCCAGACTGTGTTTGATAGTTTAAGCTAACATATGCTGTCCTCTGCACTAGCTAGCTGCTGAACTGAAGCTGCTGGACATAGAGATGTGCTCTCCTGTGGCAGTGTGGCTTCAGGCAAGCAATAAACTGGTGAGGAAGACAGCTGACAACTATGCTTTTTTGTACCAGAATATGCTATGGGCCCACAAAGTGCTGTTCTAAATTATTTTTCTGTAATATGGTCCTCTTCTAACAATATGGAACTTCCCTTGGGTGGCTGTAAGTCTTCCTGGACCCTGCAAAGAGCTGGCATCCCTCACCAAGGAATGAGTCTGAGGACTCATCAGGCTCTGTGGTGGAGCCTGGTTGTGTGTTGGTCTATACAGCATACAGACTGCTGTGATGTGCAGTGGGCTTTTCTCACAAACTTGCTAAAAGTTGTGATCTTTAGCAAAAAGAGTTCATTCCACAGAAAAACCTGCTCTGTGTACAGCCTTAGATCAGAAAGGTATAGTAAAGAAGAGCTACCTGTTAAGGTGGAACAAAAGGGTGTTATAATTCCAAGGTGAGGATGTAGACGTGACAGATTTAAAAAGGGATGATTGAGCTTGCAGTGCAGTTTTGCAATACTTTTAAGTTTATAGACAGTTAGATAGACTTTCATAAATAACTATATCATCAACATCCTGTGTTTTCCTTCATTTGTGTCTTTCCACTGAATGATCTAACCTATATTTGATCCTCTATGTTGATAAATATATAACCATTCTGGGATGATAGATACATTTTCATGTTGCTGGTGTATAAATGCTTATCCACTCCTTTTAGGAGGTGTTTAACACACAGCTTGTTATGCCAATGAACTGAATTAATTAAATATTGTGTCAAAGGAGCCCTTGGCCAGTAATGCCAGAAAAATATATTGGACTGCAGTACTATAACCATGTTTATGCATGCCAAAAGGTATTTGGATTGAAAATATGCAGAATTGAAGGCTTCATTCAAAAACTCCTGGAGGACAGAGAAACCATTTTGCCTTCACTGTGTGTCACTAGATAAGCACAGAAGATGTAGATTTGGCAGTCATTGGTATCCTTGGCTAGTTAGGAGACCAGGCTAGGGACCTTCCTACACATGTAGATATGAGATAATGCTTGTGCTGGGTTACCTTGCCTGGTACAGTATCTCCCTTTTATCAGTCATCTGGAACTTCTCCTGGCTGCCATGACTTTTCAAATATCATGGAGACTGTCTTGGCCACTGCCCTCTGCCAATTCCCTTGGGACTCTGGGATGCATCTCATCAGGTCTTATACACCTGTGTGCATCTGTGATCATCTGGGCTGCGAGCACACATTGCTAGCTCATGTCCAATTCTTCAGCCTCTAATAACTCTGTGTAGGTCTGTTCTCAGGATGTACACCTTGCAGTCTGTATTGAAACTGGGGATTGACCTGAATAAGGTGCAGGATTCTGCAATTGTTCTTGTTGAACATCTTGAGGTCTGTAGGGAGCCACCCATCAAGTCTATGGAGATCCATTTGGGGCTGTGGGAAAGCTTCATGCTCAATATTAATTTTCTACTTTTTTGTTGACAAAATGAATTTATTTATTCACTAATATGGTTACAGATTCTTTATAATGTAGAATGCAACTGAGTGCATCACTTCCTGTAAACAGCAAATAAAGGTGGGATATTAATTTTGTGCTGGCTCTGAAACAATTGGTAGTGGTGTTTGAACTTAGAGATTAAATGCACTAGTTTGGATGGAGAAAGAGGTAATAATTATATGCCTAGTAAATGCATGTCAGTGTTCAAGAAACGCTGGGGAACTCCTGAAAAAGTCAAGGGTGGACAGATGTGTGCAGCCCAAAAAAATCTCTGCCAAAATGCAACGTGGAAAACACTGTTGCCTTTTAGATAGTGGTAGATAAGGCCAATGACTGTGAAGAGCCCTTTCCAGCATAGTTGCTGTTGTACCAAAGCAACAAGTTGTTGCACAAGAGGGCAGGGGTAGTAAAGATTGACAAGTACTTTATGGTCTGGAAATGTGGTACTTGTGATGGTCTGGTAAATTCACATTGCACTGAAATTCCTTAAACCTATGGTAGCACCCAATGCTGTTGGGCAATCCTAATGTTGTCCTGATGATAGCAGGATTTTAAGGATGCCCACAGAAAATCTATGAAGGGATACAGGACATGTAACCAAAGTCTACTTGCCTTCCTCCTCCGGGTCAGTTTATGGCACCTGGGGAGAAAGGCTGTGGTTAGAAATGTACCTGTAAATTTATATTACACTGCAATATTAAGCTATTACATTTTGGGACAGCAATGATACTCATTTCATAACCTTTAAAACAGGGTATTGATGCCTTCAGATCCCAGCTTTCTGTTCTGCTTGGGTATGCTTTCTGTTGTGCTTTAGGGTGATAAAGGTGAAACAGTTTGATACCAGCTATGGACTCAAGGACAGTTTCTTCAGACTCCAGGCCCAAAGTATAACCAACGTGAGAAGAGGAGGGCGGGCCAGCCAAGAGAAGAGGAGGAGGATACCTTACAATTTGAAACTATTAATTGGATGGTTGACTCCTGTATGTAAATGGACTGAAGTCTATAAAAATGTAAAATCATGGGACCAAGCCCTCTTTTGCATCCACCTTGGAGCCACTTGGGCAGAGCAGGGGCCACGCTGTGGCACTGTTGCTGCCAGGGTGTGGCCTTTGAAGGCCTTTCAATGAATACCTATTTATTTCCCCTAACTCTGTGTGATCTCTGTTCCAGCTCCTAAAGGCAACAGTATATATATATATATAGTGCGATCCCTAATAGGAGTAAGTCATACTCTAATATGACTTTAATTGCCCTTCTCTTATCTCATGCTCTTGACAATAATATCCTCAGTATAAAAATACAGCTTCTATGGTAAGAAACAGTCTTTTGATAATAGAAGTGTAGAAAGTCCACAGAGACCTTTTGCAGTAATTTATTTTTGTTTCAATTTCTTTGTTTTTTCCTGTAACTTTTAATTAATCTTGTTATTACCTCTTTTGATCTGTCTACTTTTAAGACTGCTTTGAGGATGGGCAGAAAAGTCATGCATCAAAGATGGCTTGGCAGTAAAAAGATGGCTTTTATGAACTGGTAATTGGGAATCAATGTGCTTTAAGCTGTGGGCAGAAAATGCAATAAACAATCTGGTCTAGAGGGACAAAGGATTATTTGTTAATAGTATAAAAAGGTCAGTGCTACAGTAATTAAATCAAACCTGCAAGGCATTACAATTCCAAATTGTAATATACCAGAAAGAAAGAAAGAAGGTGCTTGACAACTATTTTCTGTTGAATCTACCATGGGTCTTGTCCTATATAAATTAACATGCTTAAATAGCTTTCTGCTTTAACACTTGATTTTAAACATGCAATAATTGATATTATACTGTACAATGCTGTAAAGGCCCAACAGCTCAGAAGTGAAGAGTATGTGGCTCTGCACAGACCCAGGCTCAGGGCAGACAATATTTCTGTAGCACACAGACATCTACCTGCATCCATGCAGCCTTGCAGCAGCTAAGCCTGTGAAGTATTGCACCAGAATCTTGGTCTTTTGCACATGAAAAAACGAGGATCATCCTTTTGGTTGAACTGGTGAGTATTAACAGCTGCACCCAGTAGATTTTCAGGATTGTTTCTGGTGGAATTATGCTCTGTGTGTTGTGTTATTCAAACCAGAAAATTGAATATGAAGAACTACTTCAGCACTTGAAACTACTCTGTTCCTTGGATTTTGTGTTAACTACTGATCTACCTGTCACTAACATGGATAGTTATGAGTGCATGCTTTTTTCTTTCTTTGTCCATTTAATGTAAAGTTTCAGATTTCTGCAGCTTATCTGTAGCAGTGTTTAACTGTAGACCTTCTGTTTTTTTGAATCTTAAAGAGCACCTCAGGAGGTAGATATAATTAACCTTGGGATAAGGACTGTGTGAGAACACTAATTTACTTTTAATTAGTAATATTTTCTTAGTTAACTTCATTACTGCTGACAACTACTTTGTAGTAATGAAGGCTTTAATCAGAAAAATGAAATGGGGATGTGTTATTTGGCCAGCTGGCCTCAAAAGATGGAAGATTGCTGAGGCATGCATACAAATATCTTATGTTATGTGTGTTAGAATTGTTTTCCAATGACAGTAGGACAGCTCAATTCTTGGCTATATCATGTTAGGTATGTTCTCTAGATTACTCCATATTTCTGAGGACTTCCCTCATCCAACACCTGTAAAATAACACCAGTTGCTGGGTTTTTTTCCCAGCACACCTGGATTCATTGATAGGAAGAATAGGCTGAGACTAAGTCATATTTAGGCTTGGCAAGTGTTCTGAGACTTGGTGGTCAAAGGTCATCTCAAGTTCCACACTAAAGAGCTATCATCTCTAGTGACTTGGTTTGGTTTTCTTTGTGAACAATAGGGGTAAAAAATATTGCCTCATTTCTTATTAAGGATCAATGGATAGAGGACAGTGTGAGGGAAAAAAGTGCTACATGAAAAGCAGGTAGTTCAGCTATCAAACCTGAGCTCTAATTTGTTTAATTTGTTTAATTTGTTTAATTTTCATCAAGAAAATGAGATCTCATTTGGTTGCATATCACTTGTGAGTTTTGCAGGATGTTTTTGCACACAATTCAGAAGTTTCCAGGGCCTGGATTTTAAAGGGGGAAGCTAACATCAAAGTGACTGGCCATTATAATGAATAAAGTGTTGGGAGCTTTGGAGTCTGCTCAGCATGAACTGTCTGTAACTAGTGAACTAGAGTGAAGAGATCCTGAGGATGTTGTATATGAGCTGTTTATAAGGATACCAGTCAGGGACAGATTCATAATTGTAGAGAAATCTCTTAGAAAATAGACAATGGACTTTGAATTTTTGAAAGCATACAGGTCTTCTGACTGCTGGGTAATGTTTTTTGTTTTTTTTTTTTCTTTCTGTTTCTCTAGCTGTGTTTATTTGATATGCCTCTTATGATAAAGCCTCAGTGTATTTCTCTGATAAAAGAGCTGTCTATATTCAAATCCATAGACTTCTGAGGGACAGGATTGAAGTGTAAGGAGAATAATAACTGAAATACATTGAAATCTTTTCACCTATAAGTTAAGCAGGGTTGAAGCCCGTGAGCACAAAGAGAAATGTGTGAGTTTAGAACATCAGAAATGTTCCGCTTTGAAGTTTTCCTTTTTTCTTGATTCATAATAAGACATTAGTTCTTGAATGTCAAAGTACCATGTAAGTATTGTAATCAAATGGGTTCAGTGCTTAGTTCAACTTCTGTTAATTTCTGTTTTTCTTTGTGTAAGGGAAATGTAGATACAGACTTTCGCTTCTCTTCCAGTCTTTGTTGGTGGAAACCCATGAAAATTATAGGATTGCATGTTTTCTATTGCTCAAAACAGTGAACAGCAGGCATGACAGAATTGTGTGATGCTAGAATAATATTTCTGACTCTGTGCATATCATGGTTAAAAGTGACAGAAGACCAAAAAATAATTAAGATGCTGAATCTTACACACACAGCATTTAGAGCTGCTGAAATTGAGGATGCAAAGAAATCTGTCTGGTTTGAAGTGTGAGGTACCTGACCTATAAATTACAATTGATTAATTTGCTTGGACAGTGTTTTGAGAGAGGGCAGAAATGAGGTTTCAGAATGATGTCGTTTGCAATACATGTTTGAAATGTAAGTAGACTGAAGTGGGAGATATTATCAGCACCAACCAAAAGTGTGTGACCTTAGGCGTGCAGTAGCATGTGCTTTTGTGGGAGCATGTCATGTGTGAGCTGGCAATGTGCATTTGCAGCCTGGAAATCCATTTGTGCCCTGGTCTGAAAAAAAACCAGAGTGTGGCCAGCAGGTGATCCTACCCCTCTTCTCTGCTCTTGTGAGATCCCACCTGGAATGCTGCATCCAGCTTTGGTGCCTCTGGAAATAAGGATACCAAGTGGACAAAAATACTTGATCTGGATTCTGCTTTGCTTGGGAAAACAATGACAAGTACAGGCAGTATGATTCTGGTTAGGAAGAGTTCACTGCAGGCACTTCACTGTTGCACCAGTCTCTGACATGTTATCATTAGAAGAAATCTGCAAGTAAAAGTCATAAGAAATTAATTCTTAAATGAGTTGTTTTCCCTGATTATTGTGCCAAGACGCTGAAGAATGTGATGCATCTGTTGAAACTTGATTTTTCATAGTACGAAATGGAAAGATTATTGCAAATATTACTGGAAATCATTGTGCAAACTGTTGAACATAAGCAATTGATTTCTAGCTTTATTGGATTTCATTCCTATTTTAGATCTTGTTTTTAGTTTTGTTTTTTATACCAGCTCATTACCAGTTAAAAGACATGAGAATTGTCTTGAAAAATCATCTACTGTATCATTGCTGCTTTTACCTTTTCTGTATGAAAATATGTCCTAGGGAGCATGCTAAGTGAAAATGGTTTTTGAGCCTTTTTCAGGACGTTTTTTGAGAGCTTTTGTTGTAGATTAGTGACTGTTTCTAAAAGGTTTTACTGGGGAGCAGAAGATGTTTCCTCTCTCAGCTCCTCAATAAATAGTGTTTATCTCTTGTCTCTGAATGCTTGCTTGCAGGTACTCATTCCCTTTTTATTTTTTTGCCTCCGTTTTCTCATCCTATCACAACTCTATAGAGGGAGATAATGTGCCATAAATGAAAAACTCTCTTGTTCTGTGGCTGTGATGAAGTTGAGAGAGTGTATTATACTGCATCCAAAGTCAGCCTGACTCCGTGCTGATGTGGTAACACTGCACCAGAAGCCACACACAGGTACACATTGTTTAATATTAAAATTTAAATCAAATTTATTCTAAAAAGGGAAAAAAAAAAAAAAAAGGCTTTTCTTCTTTTTCTTCTTATCCCTGACTTAAAGTGGCAACATGTATCTTATGCAAATTAAAATCAATGTCCTGTCTCCATGGAAGATGAGGAAGAACTTAGAGTGGCTGAGCAACATCAATCCTTAAACGTGGAGAGAATGTTGGAGCAAACTCCACTTGCCTTTATTTGTGTTTTTTGTAGAGATTGTCTTGCACATTTTGGTAATGTCCTTCTGGTGGTTTTTAATGATTGCTGTGGCTTCTTTGTGTCCTTTAAGGGACTTAGTAGGAAGCCTTCTGCTACCACCCCACATTCCTCCTTCCGTGAGGGCTTACTTCACTAACAGAGTCTTGAAATATGCAGATGACCCTTGAAATTTCCCAAGCATTTAATCTTGCACTATTGTGTCTTTGTTGGCAATACATCATGCACTATTATGTATTGCCCCAAATTTCCCTTCCTGTTTAATTACATGAACCATTCTAGATACTGACTTGTTTAAAATAGGCCTAGGGTTTGCTATTGCAAGGTAGCAATTTTCTCTTAAGTAAGTAGAGGGTTTTTCTAGTATTGACTCACAAAAATGCAACAAACCTACACGGCTGGCACTGATTTTTATGGCTGGAGAACCAGGAAACAGCAGGCATATACCCCAGGCACTCCTAAACAATAAAAATACTGTTACTCATTATTTTGGGGGGACCTGGGGGAGAACTTCTAACACTTGACTCCAATTTCATGTTTAAATCTTCAAGTGTTGGATACCAAGAGAAGAAGGCCAAGAGAACTGCAAACAGCAATGAACTAGGAAAACACAACACAACCAGAAAGAAACTTCCACTGCAATATGAGTTGTGAGAGTTAAAGGTGCCCTTTGTAGAGGACTCGGGAGATGCCTGAAGCAAGGAAACTGTTAATACCTTCAATTTGGCTTATCCATGTATTTGCAAAGAGTCTTTAAACTTTAATTCAGAGGAAAATTCAAACTTTTGAGCTCAAATAATACCTATTTTTTTCCCAGTTATTGAACTGCTATTATTATCTTCAACCTAAACTTTTTTTTTAAGGGAGTGGGACTACTACAGGACTCCTTAGAGGAATTGAAATCAGATAAAACACTGATTTAAGTGTGGATTTTGTGTGTTCAGTAGTGCAAATTTTTATTATTTTTTATTGAAACAAATATCTGGGACAGCATTTTTCAAATTACTGAGGTTAGCATAAAGCAAAACAAATTGCTTCAAGAGGCTTTGAAATCATAGATGAATTAAGAATGTCTCTTGATTTTGTGAAGCTCCACATTGTTTAAAGATATCTTTACTGATTGAGTGGTATTCTGCCCTTTATCTTTATAAGATGTTCTCAGATAAAACAGAAAATTCAAGGTTGTCCATAATCACTAGGCAAAGAGATCAGATGAATGTAGAATATTAATTTGGCTGAAGAGTTAAGCCAAATGCTTTTTCAATTTTCTTGCTAGTGAGTCTTCTTGGAGACATATTTGTAGGGATGTGTGATGCCAGGTTTTTGTTTTGTACTATATCACTCAATTGAGTTGCATCACAGAAGCTACAAAACATGGAGGCAAAGCTTCACATCAAGAAAACAGGGAATATCAAACATACTAGACTAGAGAGATGAATTTAGAATATCTGTTTGACAGAGGAGTTAAAACAAACCCATATTCAGAGATCTTTCTGGTCCTGTGTTTAATTGTTTTATTCTTGACTAAATTTACAATCCATTCCTACTCAATTCCATGGTTATCACTTGCTTTGCTGCTTGATAGTGAAAGGCACTTACAAGATATGCCACCCTTCACCTTTTCTATTTCTGGATGCTGCAAATGAAACAACTGAATATTGAAGGCACTAACATAAAGTCAACTTCAATTTTGAAGTTAAGGCAGTCATTCTTCTTTTCCTTTTTTTTTTTTTTAGCTTTTCAAATTACTGATGCAATTATTCTCACACTGATCTGACTTCTGAAATTCCTCTCTACAGTTTGACAAGACACTATGACAGCTGGTTTAGTGAAGGGATAATTATTTTATAGAGTTGTAATATGAGTTACATGTTCAATCTTTTCTGAGAAGACAACATGACAGATAGATATAATAGAAGAACCACTAATATGCAGTTATTTAAGTAGTGGCAAATGTGTAACAACTTTGAAGTAATTTTTCTAGGTTGTTCAGAGAGTGTGAAATTTACTCTTCAGTGCATCAACATACTGTAGTTAAGTTATTGATGTGTCTACCATTTATCAGAGAAAATTCCACAAAGATGACCCGTGGTGATTTTTTCTAGACTTAAAGTCTCACTTTTATTTTACATTAACATGAAACTTTTTGCTATTTTATTACTGTATTGCAAGATGTAGAACAATTTACTCTAACATTCTAAGACTTAAAAGCTAAATACAGACTTGATTTAGATATCAGAGATTAAATTTCATCAGGTCAGAGATAAACTTTGACAAGAGTAAGTCTATTTGCATCCTGGATGAAAACATGAAAGGTTTAAAATTAAATAGAATATTTCTAAAAATAGAAGATGGCCTTGTGCCATTTTGTGTAAATTTTAAAATTTACATCCAAGCAGAAAGCTGCAGATAATGCAGACTTCTTTGAAACATATTTGCTCTGATTTTTGAGGCCAGATAGCTGTCTTGTGTAGTGTGCCATAAAACTTGGTAGAATTTCATCACATAAAATCCAAAACAAAATCTTCACCTCAAGTAAACAGGAGGTTATTCAGCATTTCAGGTAGACAGCTTGCTGTACAGTGTTCACCTAAAAAAGTTCTCTTGAAGTTGGCTAACAGCCCCTTTAATTTACAGCATCTGAGACTAAGTAGTTTCTTCCCCATCCTAACCTTTGGCTGATACAATTTGCTTGCATGGAGCACTGATTCTTGGCAAGCAGACTCATTTACCAGCAGACATTTAGACAGAAATGCATTGACTGAGTTTTTCAGCTACCTTTCTCTTTGTGTATCACCTCATATTTAAGCTGCATCATGACATTGCAATATCCTCCACAAGCAGATGTGGTGAGCAATAGTGGGGAATGAGCAGTGGAGTAGTGGGAGTCTGGAATTCTGGCAGTGCATCATCTTTTACTGAAGCCTGCTTATTTTCACTTCAAGTGCTGGCAAAATATATGGCCTGTGAAAAGCATTTCATTCATGATACATAGAGGGAAAGGGATTTTTTTGTAAAATTCCATTATTTGAAGAGTTCATGGGGTAAGCTTACCTCAGCTAGCCTTTCACTGCTGGAAATGAAGCCTGTTCTTGGCCAAAGTTTGTATGGCTTATAAAGATCTCAAAAGTACCATGGATGGCAAGGAAAAAATAGCTCTTTCCTTAGAGGAATTACACAAAACAGCTGGCATGAAAGCTCTTCAGCATTTTGTAGAGTTCTCGATTTCTTTACCTCTCTGTTTCATTTATCTGTCTTCCTAAAGCATTCTGTATTTAATAGTCACATTGACATGAGCAGGCAAGACAGATTGGATCCTGGGGCAGATATAATTTTCATGCAGAAGACTTCATTCAAAACTGGAAAAACTGAGATTAAATTCTTTCACCTTCACTGTTGCAAATGCTACTCAGTGGCCAGTCCTCTCTGTTTCCAACATAAAACTAGTGGAGGAGTTAACTTTCCAGTAAGGATTTAAATTATAGACTCCTAGCACTCTACAGAAATTTTCAAATAAATATTGATTTTAAGTGATCATGTGTTAAAATTTAAGTTTACCTTTGGACAAAAAACTGGGGAATAGTTCCCTTTCAGGTTATACTACAGGTCTGCAAACTTAAAGAAAGTTGTATCTGTAACTTGTTCACCAATTAAAAAATTTCATAGCCATATTAAACTTTGATTGTGACTGAAAATCTAAGTTTATAAATATTGGAATATGCTCTGAAAACCATTAAATTTGGTCTCTGGTGGGGCAAGGGAAATGTAATTAAAGTGCAACTGGCAGATTTCATTATTCATGGTTTGAGATTTTTTTAAAGCACCCTCTCAGAACCCTCCTTGGATTTAATAAGGGCATTAATTGATAAACTACCACAAAGTCTTAGGAAAAATTAGCAATTTTTCAGGTTGGAACCGACACCCTCAAGTTAACTGGACCAGTACAGACTGCACTCTGAGAAATAATGGGCTTTCTCTATGAAATATTGCTTAATAACTAAGCAGCAGCCAACACCTCTGTAGCACCTTTGGCTTCATTAATATATGAAGTGAGACTTCAGACTGTGGGCATTCAAAGGATGGAGCAGAGTTCACTGCTGGCGTGTCAAAAGCATAGAAGGTCATGTCACAAAGGTCTTTGATGCAGCATAAGCTTTAAAAAATATATTGTTGCCTCTAGAATGAATATCCAACAAAGTCATTCAGGGTGATTTTGCACAAAATGTGGCATATGAATGCCTCCACAAGTATATATTAACACAGTCCCCACAGAATCTATTTCTGTTTGCTGATTCTTCCTCCGAAAAGTTGCTCTTACGTGAGTTGGGAATCAACCAGCTCTTCTCTGTCAGACCTCACCTATTAGGAATGCAGATTTCTTCATATTATTTTGCCATCAAACACAGATTACTTTGACTAATTTGAGGTGGGTAAGATTCACACGCATTTGACACCTCCTCCATTTTAAGCATAGCCAAAATTTCTGTTTAGATACAGTGCAAATATCTATGTTACTGCAAACTCTGGTTTTATTCTGAAGTATTTACTTCATGAAGCTTCCTTTCTGCTCAAAAGTCAAATGAGTGAACTTTTTTCTGCCTGTAAAATAGCACAAGCATGTCCCCAGGATCTGATTCTTTAAATAGAATAGTAAACTTTCCTCTGAACTCATGGAAGTATTCAGATAAACATGCTACTCTAGATTAATGCAAAGTTTAATATATAATATTCTCCTCTTGTCTTGATCCACTCTACTTTGATTAGTATGGAGTTTAGGTGCCATGTTTTGAATTCTTATTTATCAAATAAAAAAAAAAAAAAAAGAAAAAATAAGTGTTTTAGTTGGTAATAAAGTTTGTTCCACAACTTGCATCAGTTCTAATGGGCTAGAAAAAACCCACAACATGAATTAGTTATCTTGGTTATCACTTGACACATTCCTGCTGCTGGCTTTTGCCACATGTTGTAACTGGACAAAGAGTTATGATGGTTCTAGCTGCAGAAGCATAACTGCACTAATGTAATCTCTCATCATGCCGCAGGAGACCCCACTAGTATAAAAATGGCTCTTTGCACCAAGCAGAATTTCCTGTCTGTTATCATAAGTTAAGAAAAAAAGAATATCTTTATTCTGGAGTAAATGCTTACAGAAGACTTCATTGGCTTAAAATCATTACTGCACAGAAGGGGAGTTGCTACAAGCTGAAGTGTAGGTATGAAATTTTACCTAATATTTTAAATCATTGTTATAATTTAACGTGCACAATCGTCATTAAGATCACTGTTTCTGGAGAGTTACTGTGATACTGTTTGCAAAATACTTGTGACATTGTTATTGCCAATACCTAGACACTAACTCTATTTTTTATGAAGAGCAGCTAGTTAAAAATACTGCTGTTACATTACTTGCTACTTTGTGAATACAGAAAAATTCTAATATATATTGCAATGTGGACAATTCCTCCATATCATATAAGAGAATGATTTTTGATACCTCCCCACTGACATCTCTATCCCACAGGTTTCCTGTATGTTCATTAACATTTTCATGAAATCTCTGTAGTATTTTGGCCACCAAGCACATGACATCACATTTCCCCTTGCTTTCAAGGTCTTAGTGTTCTAACATGTTGGTGAAATCCTACTTGATTTTCTTGGGATAAAATAAGATTTAAATATATATTTTTAATGCAAATGTAGTGTGATGCATTGTACTTGCATTCAAAAATGACTTCTGATTTTGCAGGTGAAATTTAAAGAGAGAATGTTATGTCTTGTGATTTTTGCTATAGTCTGTCTGTTTAATTAAGTTCTATTTTGTTCCATGCAGTTTGTATCATTCTTCTTAAAAAGTGTGGAACATTCTGGGTTCTGTATGACTTGCTTATGCCAACAATATCCTATAATGCTAAGCATTTAAACTGAAAGCTGTGCACAATATTAACAGTGTAGTAGTTATTTCTAATAAAAGGTAAAAGGACGGTTACTTTTCCCTTTCAGCCTTCTTTATGACACACATTGTCAAATGAGATGTAGTTAAAAAACATGGTTTTGCATTCCATCACAGAAACTTAAAGTGAAAGAAGATGTCTAGGTAAGATTAGTCAAAGTATGGAATATGAAACCAGAGCTTAATGAAGAAATTTACGAAAAGTTGAACCAGAAGAACAAGGTTCTCCAGTGTTCTCCAGGCTTTTTTCTGGATTATGTTTTAATGCATTCAGTTGTAAAACCCAGAAAGAAAATCTTGAAAATCAGTGTAATTATGTAATTTGCTGTCCATTTGAATTTTTATGGAGTTTGGATACTTGTTCCAAAATTGTGAAGACAAAATTATTCTTTCATGAGAAGTATGGGCAGCATGGGTGGAGGTTTGCAATAGTCTGTCTTAACATTTAATGTGAATTTCTGGTTAAGGAGCTTTATTTAAAGAAACCTCTAAAGATATCTTAAATTTTGGAAAACTGTGTATCATTAGTGTCATGGTGCATCATTTTCACATGGGAAAATCAAGTTGCTTCATGAATCATCCAGACTGCAATTCTCATTGGGTGAGATGACTACATGTTCTTGGTGACTGTCTCAAAACCAAATGCTTTCTTGTGCTGAAATTTTTTGTAGTAAGAAGAGACACTTTTAGGCAAGTGTTCATGTAATATCACCTTTTTTTGAAAAATATTTTCCAAGAATCTATTTATAAAGTATTAAACATCCTTTTATTTCCAATGGATATTAATTTGTATGTCACCAAAGTATGCAAGAAGAGGCTATAATTAAAATTTGTCCTACATCAAAATAAATACACCATTTATCTTTATTTTTAAAAACATTTGAGAGAGTTTAAAAGAATATTTTTAGTTTCCATTTAAAATTTTTAGATTCAGGTGCTGTTCTCAATAAAGGTAGTATTTAATCTGTAAAAGCTCTTTTGATTACAGGAAAACATTGCAGTCCACAACAGGTTGATAATATAAATATACATCAGAATTGAACCATAACATTTAACCACAGATGCTTGAAGCATACTCATAAAACTTGTTAATTTATGCAAATTGCCTGCCTCACTTACCTGTGCACTATGATAGCATTGCTTTTCTGTTACAATGTCTTTCTTACTTAAAAGATTATTTCATTGCATTGAATCACAGTGTTTTTGTTATTGTCCTCAATGTATAGCAAAAACTTCAACAAAATTTGCTGATAAAGACATAAGATAATTAGATGGCTACAGAAATAACACAAGTAAGAGTAATAAATCAATTATGGAATTATGTACATGTGACAAAGAAGCACAGTTCATCCTGGGTCACTGTCTAAATATTGATACTTTCCAACAGGTCATTTGAAGCTAGATTCAGGAAATTATTTTTGAAATAAATATATTACAAATATGCTGGGCTGATCTTGCCAAGCTACCAGGTGCCCATGAAGCCACTCTATTATTCCTGCTTCTTAGCAGGAAAGGAGAAAAAATAAGACTAAATGCTAAAGTTAAGGTGAGGGTGGTTGAAAGAAAAGCAAAGCCTGCACATGGAAACAAAGCAGAGACTCATTCCCTCCATCAAGAGGCTAAGTCCAGCCATTTCCTGGGAAGTAGAATCCCAGATAGATGCAGATAGATACAAGTCCCTATTTAGGTATTTCAGTGTGACTGACTTGTTAGTTTTGTTGAAGGAAAATTGAAAAACTTGAGTTGAAAACTGGAAGAATTTCCTTGGACTTCACAATTTTTAAGAGAAAGTTTTTCCTTCTAGGGATTGAAAATCAATAAACCCAGCAAGAATAACTGTACTAGAAAGACTTTTTGCAGCAAAAACACTTGAACTTTTTACTTCTGTCTTATTTTGCGAGGCTGCATAGAGAATTGGTCACAGCTATAAACTTACTTTGTAGCTACTTGATAGTAGTTTACAGGCTTTTCCAGAGCCACTCAACAATGTGTACATTTGTGGGCCTCTCATCTAGGTCCAATTATTTTTGTACTGCCAAAAGTACAGAGGAAAGTGTTTTGACTTGCTGCTTGAGCTGCCTCTGACAGCAATCTAACTGCCTGTAGCAGGTAAGCATGAAAAGGATTGGCACAGAAGGTGGAAACAGCAGACTGAAATCTCCTTAACCTTGCTATGTGGAAAATGTTGACAGTCACAGTGCCAGTAAACTTTGGCACAAAACAAATGGTGCTCATGCTGCAGCATTACAGACATAAGAAAGAGTGTCTTTGTGGTGTTGTACTTGTGATGTGAGAGTGTGTGTGGCCTGAGTTCAGAATCCTGAAGGTTTTTTTGGCTTAATGCTGTATATCAAAAGTACTAGTGCCACAATGAATCCTACCTTACTTTTTTGTGTGTTTATATATCCGTGAGAGATTATATATGCAGCTTAATATAAACAAAATATGCTATAAAACTTAAGTGGCTGTTAGCTTTTAGCCATGTGATGTTTTCAAGGTTGTAGATAAAAAAATCCCTGTGCTGAAAACAAGTGATCTGAACAATTAGATGCATCACCTGACTACTGATTAAACACATGCTTTCTTCTCTGTGCTAAAGCTTTCATCTTTTCGACAACATACTCTAGGCTCTATGTTTCCATATTCTTTCTTTCACATCACTCAAATTACTTATGAAGTAAACATAGCAATAGTGTCTAATATATCTTGGTTTTTTGGTGTCTGTAATTACTTGGGAGACTGTATTTCAGTCAGCAATTGCTGGCACAAAAGACTTACTTTCAAATCCATGTTTCATTATATACCTGTAAATCATGCAATAAAAACAGTTGAAGAAATTATTTGGTAAAAATTAATTGAACCAGCAAAAGGAGAAATGCTACTCATAGAAAAATTACGTAAAAATAGATAGTATCCTCATGTTGTTGACAGTGGCCAGAAACTTAGGCATGGAAATTAAAATCTATTCTGCTGTTCATGGAAAATAGATGTTGCCTTTTATCCTTCTGTCTTCCTCTTTGTGTCAGTGACCTTTGGCTTCTAAGTTAAACGAGCTCTCCATTCACTGAGAACGCTGTAGTTAAGTGATAATGTATAAACTGTGCATAGCCAGGCTGCTTTGGAAATTCTTTCATAGCACATCTGTGTGGCTCTGCAACTGCAAAATTATGGGCCAGAGCTCAGAATATATATGTGCAGAAACAGAGCCACAATGCCTCAAAATTATAGGATGCAAAAGGGAGTGGAATAATTGGAAAAAATTAAATATCATGGTGTATGTTGAATTTCACCTGGCATGAATCATGCTGAATAAACAATTCAGAGAATCTAGAAATGCTACAAAAAGTCTTTTTGAAAATGTTATATTTCCCAGAGAAAGTTATTTTAGTGGATTTCAGCCTCTGAAAGTTTTTCTCATAGGTGTATCAGTGACTTGTTTACAGCAATTTGACTTATCTGAGTCAGCTTTCAATACTTAGCTATTACCTGCAATGTACCTGTGACAACCCACAGCTAATTCTAAATAACAAAATATTAAGGAAAAATATTTAGGGAAGGAAATAAATTGTTCTAAAATTAGTGATATGCCTGCAGTAGTCAAGATACCCACTTTAGTTTACATCTGTTGAGTGACTTGAGAGTTTCACATAGATGTTGTGACCATGGTGAAACCAAGAGAATTCTTGCTGCCAGATTGCAAGAGGTATAGGTCAGATTAAGAAGTTTCTGTATGGTTATGTCCAAAGAGCTACAGCAAATTGCTCAGTGTCCAAGGGGAGATAAATGAGTGATGTTCTCAGGGTCCTTACAGGACACATAGTGATTAATGTCTTAATCAATGGCACCAACAGTGAGATACAGTGCACCTTCAGCAAGTTGGGGGATGATATAAAGTGGTGCAGCTGACACACAGTAGGGAAGGGGTGGCATCCAGAGGAACTTGACTGGCTTGAGGAGTGGGCTCAAGGGAACCCCATGGACTCCAACAAGGCCAAATACAAAGTTCTGTACCTGGGTTGGAGCAATCCCCAGGATTGTGGCAGGCTGGGGGATGAATGGACTGAGAGCAGCCCCACAGAAAAGGGTTTGGAGACTGGAATCTTCATCCAGTCTATGAATAAACAACTAGTCATTTCTGTACACAGCTCAAAAAGGCAATCACACCTTGACAGAAACAAAGGAAGCATGACCATGCTGAGGGAGGTGATGGGTCCAGTTCTGGGCTTGGTAATTCAAGGTGTGACTGGGAAGATCCAGATGAGGGCACAAAGATGATGAGACTGGAGCATTTCTCTTTAAGGGAAGTCTGTAAACCTGTTAGCCTGCAGAAGAGGCAGCTGATTGCATAAAAGCATACAAATATCTTAAAGACAGATGTCATGAGACAGGCTCAGACTCTTCTCAGTGAAACCTGGTAACAGTAGAAGGGGCAACAGGCACAAATTGAAACACAGGAAGATCTACCTGAATATGAGGAGAACATTCTTTACTGTAGGAGTGACAGAGCATTGAACCAGGCTGCTCAGAGAGGTTGTGGAGGCCTCCCTCTGAAGATATTCAAAACATACCTGGGCATGATCCTGTGCAACCTGCTGTAGGTGAATCTGCTTTCTCAAGGGAATTGGACTAGATGATCTCCAGACCTGTCTTCCAACCCCAACCATTCTGTGATTCAGCATTTTCCTGTGATTCTTCCCCTCTATTCTGTGCTTGTGAGTCTCTAGGTTGAGCAGAGAAGTTGTGGTTGACATATCACTGGAAGTGTTCAGGGCCAGGTTGAATGGGGAACAACCTCATCTGCTGGAAGGTGTCCAGGCCTGTGGCAGAAGGGATGGGAGTAGATGATCTTTGAGGGTCCCTTCCAATAAAAACTTTTCTGTGATTCTATTATTACATGAAAATATTAGTTCTTGGAATAATTTCCCATGCATAACACTGATACATCCTCTCTAATTTTGAAATTTAGTGCTATGATCACTAGCTTGCTTTATTTTAACATGATCCTACACTGCGGCATGTCAAACTATATGTTCATTTTAAATGCTGCTTTGGCAAGGAAAGTCCTCCATGTGTAGGCAATTACTTGCTTTACTAAGGGTAATTTGCCTTTGCAGTGAGAAATGAAAATAGCAAGCCTTTTTTTTTCCTCTTAATTACAAATGCATACCCTTACATTTGAAGCCGTGTGCCAAAACCTGAAAACTGCATGCCAAATCAAGTGAAATACTAAAATGTAAAACTTCAAGTCAATATACACAAAAAGAACACAAGACTCTGTTATTACATGTCATGAGTTGTAAAAGATTGTGTTACTTTGTTTTAAGAAAACTACACAGACTATTAAAAATTCACCAATAGAAGTTATGAAGCAATGTTTTTCAGTTTATTTCTTTCTACTCAATTTCTTTCACCACCAGACCCATACCTGAGTTGCAATAAATTATCTATTAACTCTATCATCTTAACTTTCCATCAGTTTACTGTTGAAAATTAGCAAGTACCCGCTGCAGCAAACTGTGATGTGATGTGATGTGATGTGGACTTTCTATGGTTACAGTTATGAGCTGCAGAGCACATAATGTCTTTGCAGCTGCAAAGAAGCCAATTCTCCTCTCCCTGGGACATAATTTTAAAAATGCAGCAATACAAATCCTAGAGATGCTGGGAATCAGCAGCAGCAGTGGCAGCTATAACAAAATGGAAGTGGTTAAGGTATGCAGGACACCTAAGTAATATGTGACTGGAGCAGAGTTTTACATATTGACTGGGCAAGCAGGTTAAGCATAACAAGCTGGGCTACAGCTCAGTTTATTGTTTAACCTTGACTGATAATTTTATTTTTGGGAGTCAAAAGAGCTCATTAAACAAATGAGCTAGTGGGATAGAAGGAGCAGCCCCTATGCAGATAGAGAGAAAAGCAAGAAAACCATTTTTCAGGGTTTCAGATCTGATTGACTTGAATAGCCTGTCCTAGTAGAAGTTCTGTTTTCCTGCACTGTATAGGCTTCAGGTAGTACCCATGAGCTTCTCTTTGTGAAGCACAAATACCCCTTTCCCCATTATATCTGTCTGGATGTGCTGAAGGATCTCATCTTTCTCCCCTAGTCATTTCTTCTGTTTATTCCACTAGAAAGATTTTTTACCTTTCCACTTAATTGAAAATGAACCTTATTTCCCTTGTCTATACATTTAAAACACATTGCAGTTTGAGGCAGTGTTTGTAAGTAAATGCAATTCCTTTTTAATAAGAAAATCCTATAGCTAGAAAAATAATGCACTCTTTTGGGCACATAGGCCCTTTTCTAACATCTAAGTTTATTTTTCTGCATTTGATTTGTTATTGATATCTTTTAATCTCAACCAACATAAAACTGTCCATAACCAACTCTTCTTAAGTTGTTTATTTAATGTCTCAAAAAACCCCTCATGGTGCTATGCTTTTATTCTTCATTTACCTGTGGGTTATCATAGAAATTCATACACCTTATTACCGACAATTTATTAAAATAATCCCTAGGCATAAACCTAACTGGATTATTTTAAGGTGATATCTCTTCTAAATTGTTCTGCAGGAATTAAGGGAATCTTTCTGTGCTTAATCTACTGAGCCCAAAACATTTTGCTCTACTGGTTGTAGGTATAGATTCCTGCATGTCTATCACTCCATGGGTATATTTTCTGTCTATTAGCATATGATTTTGTAGAGGAATTGGCAAGATTAAGTTTATTTTTCATTCTATAATGAATACTTATCTGCCGAAATATGGAAACAATATCAATTTTCACATTTTATAGTGGTGAGTTGTGTTTGCTTGTATAATTTTCTCTTTGATGCAGTTATAGGAATGATTTACTGATCTTGTTCCATATTCTACAAAGTGATAGTCACCTTGCTTTTGCTTTTTTCTGGATTTTCTGGGCTGATAGTGCACCTAATGATATCTTTTGGAATTTCTGTGCTTTGTAGGAGGAATGAAGTTCAATATATAGCCTGTATCTGAAAAGTAACATGCTGGTATGGAATTTAAAATAGAATTCTTTTAGTGAACTTGATGCTGTTATCCTCTGGCTGCTGTGTACCAATGTACTGCCTGGTGGCACTGAAAATACTAAGGAAACACCAGAGGGAAGGTGACACTATTTAATTTTTCTGTGCTTCATCTCACAGACATTCTGTCTGCAAGAACAGGATAGAATTGTCCTTAGTCCCACAGGAAATAGAAATTTAGGTTGTTCAATATAGATATAAACTATGCTGGGTCTAAATCCCTGAAATGGGCATTTGTCATCTCTCAGAGAAGTTGGATCAATTTTCCACTGCTCGTGGTTTTATTGCCAGACTGACTACTGGTTAATCATTCTCAAATTTATCTGATTAATCTGAGATTTGTAGGTTTATTTCATAAATTATTTTTGTGAACGAAGTCTATGTTATTGTTCTCAGTTCACCACATAAAGAGAAGCCTATTTTCTTACTGGAGTTTTTATGTTTCCAGGAGCCACAAAGAATAAGATGGATTATTTTATTTATAGATTAAATACAAGAATTTTTTATTGGTTATATAAAATGGTCTCAATACAGGTTAAAACTATATGTTCATACTGTGCATACAATATATATTCTTGTGTTGAGGATGCATTTGGAAAGAATTTAAGACATAATTTAGAGACATTCTTCATATAATATATACTATGAAGTGCTTGAATGAAAAATTAATTTGAGTAGATGCAGTTATACATATAGTAATATAATATTTCTAAAGATTATTTATTATTTAATTAGTTACTTTATTTAAAAATTAATTGAGCATTCATATTTGTACCTTGTTTCATAAACACCTGTGGATATGTCTCTAATGCTCATCAATAAATGACTAAAAAGATCAGTTGGCTTTGTATTAGTATTATTTTTTCACAGATAAATAAAATAAATGTCATTCTGTAGATGCAAGACAGAAGTGAAGTGTGAGATGGATTGAATATCTGTCAAACTTACTGACAGATTACTGACAAAACTGAACTGTAAGCATTCTCAATATGACTGAAAATAAAGCTGTTTAAACAAATGAAATATTATGATTGATTTGACAAATATGTAGAATTTTCAAATTCATAAAAAAGAAAATGCATGACTGAGAATGCAGTGAAGATGGATGAATTAAACTCTTTAAGCATGCCCCAGATGTATGACAAGATTCTCTGAAGGGAACTGGCAATGCCATAATCTATCAAAACTTTGGTACAAAACATAATACCAGGTGTAAAATACAGTCAGGATATATCCTGAACAGGAAACCAATTAAAAGCTTCATCATGGGTAAAACTGTCTAGAAATACAAAGAACAAAATGCGAATTCCTAAATTCTATCTTTCTGTGAATGAGACAGTAATTAACACCAATATGAGAGACTGTAAGAATGTAAAGTGTCCTTAAAACATTTTTGTGATAGGTAACCCAGACAGCATGCTTTAACTCTGCAATGTATTATGTATTTCTTACTGAGAACTGGTTCTGTAAAAAACACAGTAGGCAAAACATAGATTATATTATACATGCTAAATAGAAATTACATGACTATTGGTAGATTTTTGTGGAGAGCACGTATCTGGCCTGGTCAGAATGCATGCAGCTGGGGGTCTGGAGAAAGACCTCACATCTTCTGATAGTCTGGAATTAAAACTGGGCAGAAAAATTAGAATTTGCTGGGCTGGGTTGTTAGATTAATGCTGGTTGTCTCTGGTTTGGAAAACTAGCTACACATGATGAATGGTGTCTGCAGGCAATTACAGAGAAACAGAGCAGACTTGAAAACAAGCTGGAATAAAAAGTATTGTGGATAAAGCTGTTTGAAAACAAACTGCCATGTTATGGAAGCTGGGTAAATGTAGACGTGTGTATTATTTAAGTTTGGGTTGATATTGACTAAATCAAAACAAAAGCACGTAGCAGCCTAGACCTGTAGCTTCAGCTGTGGAAGTGTTAGCCTGTCCAAGAAAGTTGTTTGCAATGAACAGCTGTAGATTGCAGCAGAGCAATTTTCAGCAGGTTTGAGTGCTCTTGCAGCTTGCATGTGGCGAAAAGAACAACCAAAGTCCTTGGACCAGGCAGAGAGAGAGAATGAGAAAAAGAGAGAGAGAGAGAGAGAGAGAGAGAGAGATGAAGGGAGTGGGTCTTTGGCAACTAAGATTCTGGAAGTTTGCAATGTCCTCACAGCCCCAACCACTTGGGGTTTCTGCCTGGAGCTTCTGCTGCTTTTCTCGATACTGTTTGTTGTGGTCAGCTTCCTCACTCACAAGGATGTATTCCTGTCACACGCAGCACTGGCAATCAGCAGTTTGTCCTTGGGCCTCCATTTTCAATCTCATTTATATTTTCAATGCCTTTGCTGCTATGTGTTGAACTCCACATCACAGGATGTATCTGGTACCGAGGTACATGTTGGCCAAGTTCTCAAGATAAGTTGATAACGAGCAAGGACTGGGGAGGACAAATTTAGAAGATGGCAAAGCCTAAGGCCTGTGGCATGTTTCTAGTATTAACATCATTGTTAATATGAAAAACCACTCTCTGTTTTTTTAGGTGACTAATCAAATAGAGTATTAAACTTCTGTCAATTTCCTCACTATCAGCATTAAAGGTAAAACCAAGCTCCTTATGCATCCCAGGTTTCAAGTTCTGTAGACTAGACTATCGAATTCTTCCATTCTACTTCCATAAAATTTTCATATTCGTATCTGTTTTTCCAAGTAATTAGTTGTCAATGATTTTTTGAGATAATGTGTTGACACTTTACTGCACTCAGTTTACGTAAAGTATGGCTTGGAGATGTTGTACTTCCATTTTGGAGTGATGATGATTGAATAAAATCTCATAGAATAAGTCAGCTTTTATTTTAACATTTAAATTTCTTGGATATATTTTGGGCTGGAGTGCAAATAAAGGCTGAGACAGCTTATTTTCACATATGCATTAAATTGTTTTTAATCTATTTACAACAACTGTGAATATGAATATAATATACTCATCCTGGTAAATGAAATAACTCTCTCCAAAGACTAAGAGATCCTGCTTTTTAAAGTGGCTAGTACTTTTCTCTAAAACATTGCCTTCTTTCAGTCTTAACCAAGTAAGGACCATGAGAGTATGTGTGTGGATGACCATGTATGGTATAGTATGTATTCTGTTACAGAAGCAGTCCAAAATGATAACCCAGTAATTTTTTTAATTTAGTTTTTTGATGGTTTTGTTTGATTTATTTGGTTTAATTTTACTTCACTCTGCTTCGTTTATTTTATTTATTTTTCCATTTTGTTTTAATTTTTAATGTTGAATCTTATTGCTGATTTATAGTCAAAATATTACTTGTTCTGCAACACAGGGATAAAGGAATCACTATGTGGGTGTAGAAACGAGATTATCGGTGTTATGATACTAAATAAGCACAGTTATTTCTTTTTGTGAGAAAATATGAAGCCTTCTCATTCAACATTTTAGTGATATCTACAACACTTAAACACATCAAAATAGCTAACTGCAGTCTTATTGAAATGAAATCTCAAGCAAACAGTCCATTAGTGATAAATGATAGCACATTGCACTACACAAGAAACAGCATTTTCTGTTCATCTCCTTACATGGGAAATGGTTACTATCTTTGTTTAAAGAAGAAATCATTCCTATGGAAAAAATTTGCAAATGCCGAAATTATAAAAAGGGGGATCTTCATTTAAGAATGTTTTTATTCATTGATAATGAATAAAAGGTGTCTCTTATGTCAGATTATACCTGTAACTTAATATTTTGTGAAGGGATAAAGCTGAATTATTCACTGCTTTGAGTATGTCAGGTCCTGACAGTTTTTTTTCAAAGTGTTTCTGTTGAAGATTAATTATATAAACAGTTATTTCTTTCCAGCTTCTATTAAAACTGTTCATCAGTCACAAAGCAAAACAAATTAACATTAGTGTTATTGGTGTGTCCATTGAAGAATTATTAAAATTTCTGTCTTTTAAACATGTTTATAAATTTGTATGTCTGATGTTGTGGAAGTATAATGTTCTTCACTGTTTGTTAATCTGAAAAGTGAAAAGTGGAATGTGTGTGTCACCCCAAAATATCACAAGTCAGAGGATGGGAATTTCATCCTTGATGAAGTACCATCAATTAAATTTTTTAAATATGATTTTCGTTTTGGTGAAGTGGAACAAGTCCAAGGGGCTTGAGGGAGATATGTGATCCTTTCTTTCCTTCATACAAGATATTTCACAATAGTTTTATTTTACATGTTCTGGTAGGTCTGAATAGTTTGAAATCAGAACTGTTCTTACAGATGTCTTTGTATGACAGCTGCCTTGCCAGCTAGCACCCAGCAGTAAAGTTAATGGTCATGGTCTTTTAATTCTAAAGCTCTACAAAGAATTAGCTGAAGGCAGAAGTACTTGAAGGATCTGACACAGAAAGGGTGGAGGAGGGGTCAAGCTTCACAGTGATCTGAGGATTGGTTGTGATTTAACTCTGTGATAGCGTCTGCCCTGAGCAGAATAAACAGGGCAACTTGAACGGGGCTGTTGTCTGCATATGAATAGACCTGAATATTTACTAACAGCACTATTAAAATGTGCAGCATTTTTTGTTGTGTACCCTGACTCTCCAATTCCCCTGCTTCCGTTACTCTATCTTCTTTCTTTTTTCTTCCCACTATGCCATTCTTCTTATTCTTTACTTGCAGACATTTTCTAATTTCGTTGTCACCCCACCCCATTCCTCTCCTCCCTTTTGTTTCACAGTGTCAGGAACAAATTTTGTTAATATTGTGTGAATTTTGAACAAAGAGATATGGAAACATCAAATATGAAATTTCATTTAATAGCTGCACACTTTTGAAAATTTGGTACTCAGCTGATTTGGAGCACAGTAATCACAAGCCAGTTGGTTGACTTCACCATTAGTTTCTTTTTACTGATGATGCATGCACGCTGAATGGGAATTTGATTTGAGCTTACATAAGCTTTTGGTGACTTTCTTTCACTACAAAGTGAAAATTACACCAGGCTAGGGCAGCATCACTTTTATATGTAATCCAGGAGTAGCATGCTGTTTGATTCTGAGGACAGCTCCCAATCAATTTTAAATTGCACTAAAAAAGTTATAATAGTAGATTCTCATAATAGTTTGATAATAGAATTAGACATTTAAATAAATTTCAAGACAGTGCAAGTTCATTATGAATGCATTAATGCAGCGGTCTTTCAAGGATTGCAAAACTAAAGTAACTTTTTTGCATAATTATAAAAAAAAACCTCTGATAAATATGATTATGGCTTGTGTATAGTTGCACAAAACCACTTAGAAAGGACAACAATCTTACCACTTCAAATTTAGGCAAAGCAAGACAGCTACTCCATGATACTTCATTTTTTTATCTTTTTATCATGATGATACAGACCTTCATGCACTAATGAATAGTTAAACAATTTTCATTAAAACTTTACCTGAAAGTCGTCTGAAATAGATAATTTCTGTGAAAAGCTGTGCCATAGAGCTGGAGTATTAACTTAGAGTAATAATATTCAACTGAAAATAACTTCTTCAAATAAGAAAGATTTATTGACAAATTGTGTTGAAATCTTTATTGGTGACAACTTCACTCTTTGTTGGCTTCAAAAGTAGGTCTTGGAAAAAGGATCCTGCAGAGGGAATCAGATCCCAGCTAAGCATCTCAAGTAGTTCTAGAACCATGGAGATAAGAGCTGTTCCTCGAAGGGCAAAACAAAGTTGTCCACAGTCAAGAGACCAAAATCAAGTAAGATTAAATGGTATTAAAATGCTCAGACTCAGATTAAATGGTATTAAAATGCTCAGACTCAGATTTAGAATTCCAAGGCTTCATAGGTAGATTAACCTCCACCAAGAACTTGTGCCCACTTAAGAAATGCTGTTGTAAAGCACCATTTCCACTTCTACTATGTTTAAGCTGTGCAAAGATGAATGAAGAAGACATTCCAAAACTTATTTTCTCCTGATTCTTCTTCCTTAAAAAGGATATGTACTAAAAAAAAAAAAAAAAAAAAAAAAAAGATTTTGTGGATAGAAGATATTTTCATATTAAAAAAAATATACAGGTATGACAATCTTACTTAACCTTCTATTTTCAGCAGAATTCATAGGAGACCTCATGACACTAATGCAGGCTGGATATTTCCAAGCATTGGAAACATATCTCTGTGACTTGAAGCACAGATTCCCAAAGATATTTAGAGTTGATACCAGCTCAAGGTAGGTATTTCAATACCATTAGCAATCTCTGATTCAAAAGACTCTTTGCTTTAATAATGCCATAATTATTGTAGCAGAAGTGTTTATTTAAATGCACACAGACATTGCATTATACATATCACATTCAGACTAGCTGAATTCAGGTTTCATGATGCCTGTAGTTAAATAATCTTTCTTCTTATTTTCCCTTTTATTTCCCTTTTATTTCCCCCAGAGATGTTAGAACCTATATTTAATCTCATTGTTCAAGGTTCTTAATTATGTGAAAGTAGGTAATATTTCTCACAACAAATAGAAAAATGAAAGATGGAAGTGAAAGCTAAAACCATTTGACATGAAACTAGTTTAACTAATTTAGCCATAATATCTAAAATAATTAAGATAAAATGGATATTTTGTGTAAATATAACAGCAATTAAAAATTAGGATATGTACTAAGTAGGACATCTCAGCACATACATATAAACTTTATTGCAGCTGTATTGCAGAAGGAGACTGACACAATTAATGGTCAACAAATTTTTGTGCAACAGTGAAATTTAACAGAATGTTGATGTTCATATTCCACTTTTTGAAAATTTTAGTGTAAATACTGACTGGTTAGATGAGCTGGTGTCTTTATGGACAATTACACAAGTTCTTTAATCATGAAACCTGGTAAGCAAGGAGCATATTAATGTAACAGAAATAAGTTGGGTTTATTGAATGCTGTTTTACTGTTCATTGGCTAATGGATACCAAGATTTGCTCTTTATCAGGAAATGTAAAATATGAATATTGGTTCTGACAATTCTTGTAAAAAACCCTCTTTTGGGCACGGAGATAGTACTGGCAGATCTGTCAGATCTGAACTGCAGAAGACAGAGTGTGTCCTGGATCAATGGCTAATGGCCACAACAGTAGGAGAGAAGGAAAGACCTGAAAGAAAGTGGTGGCTGGCCTTTCTTACCTGAACTTCTGCTTCCAGCAAAGTACTTCTTGTATTTTCTCTTCATTCCTCTCCCAGACCCACGTGCAGAAGCTATCACCTGGCTTTGTGGAGCTTCATGAGGTACACATGGGCTCATTCCACAGGCCTGTCCAGGATGCTGCAGGGGCACATTCCTTTCCTACAGTGTGTCAGCTGCACTAGTCAGCTTCACATCATCTTCAGGCTTGCTGAAGTGCACTTGATCATGGAATTTTGGCATGATATGGGTAGAAGGAACCTAAAGACCATGTTTTCAACCATGCTGCCATGGGCAGAGACACTTTTCAGAAGACCAAATTGCTTAGAGCACCATCAAATTTGGCCTTGAACACTTCCTGGGTTGGGGCATTCACAACTTTTCTGGACAACCTGTCCCCGTGCCTCACTACTCACACAGAAAAGAACTTCATCCTAATATCTAATCTAAATCTACTCTTTTTTATGCATTTTTAATGCATTCTCCCTTGTCTGGCCACTACATGCTCTTGTAAATGGGTTCTCTGTCTTTTCTGGAGGTTCCCTTCAGGTACTGAAAAGCTGCAATTATGTCACTTCAAAGTCTGTTTTTCTTTTTCCCCAGAGAGAGTAAAACCAATTCTCTCAGCCTTTCCTTGTATGAGAGGTACTCCATTTCTCTAAATCCTACAAAGTCGAAATCTGGAACCTGTTATCTATCCTACTGATGAAGAACTAAAATAGCAATTGTAGCACTCTAGAGAGATAGCAATTGTTACTAGTTTCCATTTGGAATCGGAGCCATTGCCTTTATTTCTCAGAACAAGGTCATCCACCCAGTTCCTTATTCATCTAACAGTGCATCTGTCAAGCCCATATCCCTCCAAGATACGGCCACAATGCTGTGAAGAGCCGTAGCCAAGGGTCTTGTGAGATGAGGTAGATGACAAGTTCCTCATCTCTGCTGATGCAGTCACTCCACTGCAGAAGATCACTGGGTTAGGTGGACACAATTTGCCATTGTTGAAGTCCTGTTGGCCATCCCTAATTTCCTCCTGTCTTCCATATTCTTCAACATAACTCTCAGGAAGATCTTCTTTGTGGCTGTACCAGACACACAACTGAGGCTGACTGTTCTGTAGCTTTCAGAGCCCTCTTTTCCAAATCCTTTTAAAAGTGGAATGAGTGACTCTCTTTCTGGTCATTGGGGACTTCTCCTGAGTGCCAAAACTTTTGAAGTATGACTGAGAGTGGCTTTGCAAGCACACCAGCCTATTAACAGGATTTCTGTCTATGCACCCATAAATTTTGCAGCAATCTTGTAGCAATGCAATTATATGTATAGCTTTCTTACATTGCTTAATTTGGTTAGATTTATCAGGAGACCCAAAGGTGAAGTACATTTGTACAGGCACCAGAAAGACACTAAGTGCATAAGCCTGTTTTTCATAAGAATCCAGGTTAAAAATGCATTGTAAGAAGTTCATGGTGAAAGTATGCACAGAATCTTCCTGAACCAAAAAGAATAGATTTTACTCTACTGTTTTTTCCCCCACTCCTTTTTACTTTGGAGCAGAAACATGCATCCCTTTTTGACTTTTTCACCTTTCAGGCAAATATGGACAACTTTCATAGACCAGTATAATTTATCCAAATTCCATGTTAAACTTACTTGTAAAACTGCCAATAAGAGCATTAAAATATGGACAAATGTAGTTCTTCCTGTTCCCCATTCAAATCAATGTTCTGGTATAAAATGAATTTTGAAAGAGTCAAATATGATCTGAATTATTTTCTTAATTAGGTGGAATTGGCTAACACTGATAGAGTATTGGATCATAGCTTTTGTTCCAAAAATTTATGCTCAAATTGATCCAAAATATAAAGTATACTAAAACATGGAAGGTTAATATATTTTTAGTGCATTTAACTGGGTTTACTTATCAGTGAAATTGCATATATGTCTTTTCTCTGCATTTGTGTAATTCATGTTTCATTTCACCTGTCTTCTTCAAGGCAGGTATCTACAAAGCAGATGATTAGATGACAATAGAAATTAATTGTTATCAAGGTAAGGTGACAGAACTTTCTGATGTGATTATTTCCCAAATCATTCTGTCTATCTACTTTATTGTAGAATTTGCTGGACTTTAAAGATGTAGTTTTTTCATTAACTTTTCAAAGATGAACCTGGTAGGCTTAAAACATACCTAGTTTGTTATGTTTTACATAATTGGTCTCTGCAAATGTGGAACTACTTATTTAGACTCTGATGAGGGTATCTGCCCAGCCTAGACACATTTGGGATGATGCTGCTCTCTTACACAATTGCTTCACAAAGAGGAAGTAGAAAGCCTCTAGGAATGAATAACCTATCTGACAACTCAGCTGGTGCAAGATTCTGTGGGTGAAAAGTTTTGCCTCTGTCATCTGCCTGCCAAAATGTCCATGGGTGAGAGGCATGACCACATTTTATCAGTTCTGGCCTCTTCTCACTGACTTTTGTTTGGCACACCTTTCTGGAAATAGGACACAATTCATTGTTAAAAGTTCCCACATGAAATATGCCTGCCCCAAAACTGAGTGATCCATCTGGGCAGGCTTTATGGCAAGAGCTTAGAGGTAATGTCACAGTAATGGAAAATTTACTGTGCTCCTGGTTTTGTGTGAGTCTTGAGATGGATTTTGTCAGTGATTTTTCTATTTGGCTTCAGTGCCAATCTACTTCAGTTGCTCCTCCTTGCCTGTGTCTGTGGGTGTTGTTCTCTTATTCCTAGACACTGGAAAACAGTGGTGTTTAATTTATTGACACAGGCCACTAATCCATCCCATTACTATGAGCTATGTTAAATTAATTACTAGGATGCCATGACATCAATCCTGTAATCATTGTTGTGCCTACTATTGTTGTATACTTTAATTGCTTCTATGGCAGCCAATATTTCTTGCTCATTGATGCCATACTGGAATTATCTTTGACCTCACTCCTTGATGACATGTTTGCCAGTATGCACTTAACAATAAATTCCTTATTTTTGAGCTCTAATAATCTGTATATGAACAGTGATTTTCCATTTCTCAGTTTACTCCAGTAGAGTACAAAAACTGTGGAGGGTGATTAATAATAATGTAATGATTGGTAATTTACGTAGTCGATTTTCAGTCTTTGGTTTTCAGTCAGGGTCTTCAGTAATCAAACTGTGGCCTCAGTGAAAGATCTAATACAATATTTAACTTATTTTCTCCTCTGCAATTTATTTCCTGTCTTCATTTTCACCTCTTAGAATTTCTGTGTCTATTTCTACTTTGACTGCATGGTTGTAAATATGTCCTGTTACAAACCCAGCAGGTCTGAGCACACCATCAGATCCCTTTGATGAAGCTCTTTGGGTACTGTCACCCCTCTCTGTCCCCAGGCTTGCAAATTCTCAAGAGGCTTTATGTGGAAATTTAAAGGCCCTGCCAGAGATTCTCTGCCACTGTTTTCTAAACTCTCCCTGCATACAATATGATCTGAACTCTTCAAATGCAGCAAACTAAATAATGCCCATGAGAAAGTATTAATATTTTAAGAGTACATTCTCATAGGTAAGGGAGTCGATAGCATTAGAGTATGAAAACATTTACTTTTTGTTTTTACTATTTTTCTTGGAAGGAAAGGTTACTGCAGACTAAATTTGTGATTGGGACTTGCATTTAGTTAACTTTGCTTAATGCACCTGTATAAATATTGATCCCCTCTTCCTATTAATTATGCAAGCAGTGGATGACATAAATAATGGTTCTTGAAATAGGGATAGCTGATAACTACTCCTCACAGCTGTAGGAATAGAGTTTTAAGCTAAATAGAAACAAGTACTGCAAATTAAACAACAAATTCTCGTGGTAATAGAAATCTGGACTGGCAAAAAGTTAACTCTTTATAATATATAATCACAATATATTTTAAAATAAATGTATACTAATTAATCACAGTGTGAAAAGATCATTAACATAGTTCATTTCAACAGTAAATGCTGCATATCAGTAGAAAGTTCACTCAGTTAAAGAATGAAAAGTTAATAAATGTAGACCTAATCACAAAATGTGAATTTTAGACACATTTCAAAAAAACTGGCAGTGGCAAGATGAATACTAGAACAGGGTAAATTTATCCAATCAAGCAGCATATTTGTCATGCTGAGAAAAGAGGGGCATGATCCCATGTAGCAAAGTGAGAAAAGCTTTTAATTAAAAAAAAAGTGCAAAATTGGTATTTTGAAATAGGAATCTGGTGCATGTCAGCATATGTTACCTCATTTTTCATTGCACATTTCCACAGCAGAGTGGGTTAAGAAATGCTGATGGTATGCTACCAGTTGTTTTGCTCTCCTTCATCTGATTAAGGGTAATTTTGACTTGATTTGAACTGTCACAGAAGTTGAAGAAAAAATTTTTCAATGTTTGTCATTCAGTGGGCTTAATGAGTTTTCAACCTGTTACATTCTTTGCTTTTGATTGCAATATGTAGTTCAAACAACACCAATCATGACATACCAGCTGACAAAAATTTTGCTTGATGGTTGAATTTTGCAGTGTTTTAGCACTTCTACAATAACTTCCACAATGAAATAAAGGAGATAGTGCTCTTATCCAATAGCCTCCTCTTCCTCAATAAAGGCTCTTGTTATCAGGGCTGTTCTGCTTGGCACTGACAATTGATTTCATAGATCAGACACCAAAAATCACCAAGTAACAAAGAAAGTCAGGGAAAGGAGCTCTAATTAAAGACAAATAGAGAAGTCAGGATTTGCTGTAGATAAGAATTGTTATTGTAAAAGTCTTGTTGCACTCTGAGGGAGATGAGCAGGAAGTTTACTGAGGCAAACATTAAGGAAGGAAGAAAGAAAGGAAGATTGAAAGGAAGAAAGGAAAGGAAGAAAGGAAAGGAAAGGAAAGGAAAGGAAAGGAAAGGAAAGGAAAGGAAAGGAAAGGAAAGGAAAGGAAAGGAAAGGAAAGGAAAGGAAAGGAAAGGAAAGGAAAGGAAAGGAAAGGAAAGGAAAGGAAAGGAAAGGAAAGGAAAGGAAAGGAAAGGAAAGGAAAGGAAAGGAAAGGAAAGGAAAGGAAAGGAAAGGAAAGGAAAGGAAAGGAAAGGAAAGGAAAGGAAAGGAAAGGAAAGGAAAGGAAAGGAAAGGAAAGGAAAGGAAAGGAAAGGAAAGGAAAGGAAAGGAAAGGAAAGGAAAGGAAAGGAAAGGAAAGGAAAGGAAAGGAAGAAAGAAAGGAAGAAAGAAAGGAAGAAAGAAAGAAAGAAAGAAAGAAAGAAAGAAAGAAAGAAAGAAAGAAAGAAAGAAAGAAAGAAAGAAAGAAAGAAAGAAAGAAAGAAAGAAAAAAAGAAGATGTGTTTGTTACAAGTTTGATGTCCTCAAGTGGGTGATGCACACTGTTGCACTCAGAAATTATCTGGGGGCACTTCAGGAGCCTTTGATGGTTTGTGATCCCTTCTATGACATGACTGCCTCTCATATCAGCGTGGTAGAGCAGTTCTGCTCTGTCAGAAGGGATTAAAACTCTCGGGCCCATGTGTGAACATCCTGCTCCTCTGGAGGGGAGTTTTCACACATGAGCCAGTTGAGTAAAGTAGGACTTTGGTGTGATGAAAAGCACCATCCCAGCTCATGGAATCTGCTTCTTATCTATCTCTTCCCTTATCTGTCTCAAACCCAGCCTCTGGGGATGAGTGCTCAGCTCCTCTGCACCCATCTGTACACCCAGATGTGTACATCTTCAGCAAAGCACCTGCTGCTTTTGCAAAAGGCTGGTTGATTTGAGTCATTAATCATTAACATTTCAGTTCCCCAAACTTCTATAACAATGGATATAATACAAACTTTCCCAGCCTTAGACAACTGGTATCACCAGTATCTCAAAAGGAGAATAGGAATGGTGCCTACACAGAGAGGAGATAGTGTTAAATAAAAAGAGGTGGCATGAAAGGTGAAAAAAATGGGCAGCTTGTGAAGTTGAGCTTTGATTACTTGCCAGAGAGTAGTTTTACTTTCAAGGTGCTTCCAGGTAATTTCAGAAACAGTAAGGTACCTACAACCTTCAGGAATATCTAGTTAGGCATTCTGTGCATCCTGAGGATCCCCTCTAGTGGGTGTTGCTGCCAAGTCTGCTTTGCCAACAAAGTAGAGGATACACAAATTTTTCAATTCTGTCACTCAAGCTCCAAATGCTTTTCTGTAATGGTCAGACATGCCAAGTGAATGAGTCAAAAATACAAAGCCCATATAGCCAGCTTTTTATAGTTTGTTTGGATCTCTTGGGTACCTAAAATTAGCATTTAAATTCTGTTTTAGACACATAAGCACATGGACTTATTTTCAATCCTGCTGTGTTCTCATATGTTCATTTAAATTCTCTCTGTGTTAAACAGGCTTAAAAATAATCTGTAATATATACTTAGATAAACAAATGCAGACTAATTTATGGGATTTTAAAATAAATATATAACACAAATTCTCTTATTTTGCTTCCAATCTTCATTTTTGCATAATGTTTTGCAGTTTTTATTCCCTCTCTTTTTGCTATGTTCTGATTTTGTCTGGGATAGAGATAACTTTCTTCAGAGTTTCTAACATAATTCTGTTTTGGACTTGTGATGGAAACACTGTTAATAATTCAGGGATGTTTTATTTTTGAGCAGTGTTTACACAGAACCAAGGCATTTTCTGCTTCTGAACTCACGCCACTGGTGAGCAGGATGGGGGTGCACAAGGTCCTGGGAGGGGGCACAGCCAGGATGCTGACCCCAGCTGACCCAAAGGACAATTCTGGCCAGATGGTGTCATATTCAGCACACAAAGAGAGGGAAAGAAGAGGGAGGAAGGGCTATTTGGAGTGAAGGCATCTTCCTTCTGAGTCAGCCTTATGTGAGATGAAGGCTGACTTTCACAGAGATGGCTGAACGCTTGCCTGCCAAAGGGAAGCAGTGAATTGATTCCTTGTTTTACTCTGCTTGTGTGCTTGGCTTTTGATTTCCCTGTTAAACTGTATTTTTCTCAATCTACAAGTTTTCTCACTTCTGCGATTCGCTGCTTTTTCCCCCTGGAGGGCAGTGACTGAGTGGCTGCACAGGGTTAATGACAATTGGGGATAAATTTCGGCAGCCTGAGTTAGGAAGGGTGTTATGACAGATAAATATTTCTGCCTCTGTAGTGCAGCACTTTGCTGGTCCTGGGGAAGGGGATGGCATCTTTCTTCTGATCAAGAAAGTTTCAAATTTTGCAAACACTCAAACCCAGGATGGAAATCTGCCTCTTGCAGCTATTTGTCCCCTGTGTGATTTCAGGAGTTACAGCAGAGAACCATAGGCTTACTGTCAATATTTTTATGATCTCTTTCAACTCTCTCCCCACCCCACTGGGGCACAAATGAGTGGCTGCACGGGGCTGATGTGATGGCTGGAAAACTTAAACCACAACATGGTTGTATAGCAGTATTATACACACCATGAAGATGTCATTATATCAAAATATGATGTCACATCACCTCTGCAAACTTCCACTCATTTCAGGTCATGACTGCATGTTCGTGATCTTTGGAGATGCATCTAATATTCAATTTCCAGAATGCTGAAATACTGAAACAAAGCTGACATCAAGTAAAAAGTAGTGTTTGCCAATGCAGTATGAGACAGCCATGCCCTGAACTTGATGGATTAGTGGCTTTTGATGAGTTCACTCAGTGTGAAAGGCTAAGTATTTTGCTTAGAGTATAGGAAATACAGCTATCAGAAAAGATATGTGACAGCATATATATTTTTTAATAGATCAAGTCAAATTTTGAAATTGTGTCACCATTTAGTGTTGTAAGCAAACAACAAAATGACAAATCCACCCCATACATGCATTTCCTTCGTGTGCTTTTTTAATGCATATTTTTTAATCTTACATGACAGAACTTGCTACTGATTAGTGCATGGAAGGTGATCTAGCTTCTTACAACATTTGTCAGAGAAGCCTTACACACAGAGATGCAAACAAAAAAAATTACTTTTGTTATCACTAATGATGACTGTACTATCAATAAGGGTGAAATTTATACAGGTGTACTTGCAATTAATCTTGACTGAACATTACAAAAAACCTTAATATTTCCACAGTAGAAAATAAAAAAATCTTTCAGTGTACATAGATGGATTAAATATATTTAGGAGACAATAAAAGTACTACAGATGTTTCAGTGTTTTCTTTTTTTTTTTTTTTTTTTTTTAACTTTGGGCTTGTGCATGTGTGTTTGGAACTGATGAGGTGTTTGAGAGCCTTTGGGTAACCTTCTATTTTATTTTCTGACATCAGGCAGTTCTATTACAATTCACATTGAAGTTGTCTCCACTTCCAGCTCAATATGTCCTGTATCTATTGAAAGATATTTGGGTATTTTCTATTTAGCACAAGCCTTCCTGAAATGTTTAAGGTCTATTTAGTCCTGTTTCAGTTTACAGCTTTTTACCATTCCACCAGTCCAGTTTATCTCAGATGCTCATAAATGTTAGAGCTTTCCATTTGCTGAATTTAAATGTTTCCTCTTATTCTCATTATTGGAAAGTTCTGTGGGTATTGATGTGTAATAAAACCTGTGGATGTTTTAGCCTTCACCAGTTATAGCACACTAGTCACCACAGACTTCTCGAAATGATGCCATATTAAACATACTTATCTCAAAGGAAGACTGATAAAAAGGCACTGTGTGAGAACAGATACTGAATTCATTCTCCACATTTGAAATCCCAGAATTCTGACTAGTCAAGCCTGGAAATCAACAAATTACTGTCCAGAATGTCAAGGCAGAAAGTTGAATATTAATATGCTTAGATGGTCTCCAGAGAGATTTTAGACTGATTTTACTGTAGATAATATAAAATCATAATTTTTTTTACATAATAATATTGAGTCTAAAGTTACAAAGCAACAGCAAATACTGGGATCATTATGAGCAGATGTAAAAATGGAGCTTTATGGATTATACTGAAAACAAGTTTTGTTAGTATTTCTGTATTGGAAAGAGAAACTTTCAAGAAAAACTTCAAAGAAAGTGAAGATTGGAAACAGAATTTTGGGATAGCTATTTTTAGTCCAACTGCCTAAACAGATATTTAAAGGCTAGATTCCTAAAGTAATTTAGCAAGTGTTATGCTAGTGCATGCCAACATGAAATTAAAAAAAAAAAAATAGACAAACAAAGGCTTATATCATTTTTATAGTAGGGTGTTTAATAATTTTTTGTTGATAATTTCTAAAAATTATCTGATCATTATGAATGTGAACACTCATAAAGTTGTATGAGAGATCTGTTGTTAGCTACCTCTTGAAAGATCTGGCATGAGTTGGTAGTGTACCACTTTAATCTAACAGTTCTGCCATTCTGTTTGGGTGATAATACTCAAAGCAAATAAAAGTTAAAATATTTTTTCTTGCATTTTATTTCACTAAATCTTTTAAGAAACTGGCTGTAAGGGATTCAATCTTAAAGTTACGTCAGAAGAAATATGATATTTGGCTTCATGAATTACTCATACACAAAATCAAGCAAAATCAGAGCTCATGAATTACTTATAAAGGCTAGCTGAAAATCAATAATTGCCTGTATGCATACATAAGCATTTTCTCCAAGTCTATGATATGCTGACATCATGATTATTATTTTTGTGACTAAGAGCTATGCCAGTTTGAAATTACAAAATCATTTGTCCTTGGGGTTTATTTAGAAATGTCATTCAAATATTTTCATCTATTTGAAATAAAAAATACACTGGTAAATGCAGACAGATGATCAAGTAATTAGGAAAACATTGAAGAATGTGGCTAATCCTTGGAGATTCCTATCATTATTAGGTTAAAAATACTTTGTCAAAAATATTCAATGCTAAGTAAAACTTGTGAAATGAGAAAGAGGCAAAATGCTAATATGAATATCTAATGTAGTAAAATTAATTTCCAAATTAAGGACTTAACATTATCTATCTGCCAGAAGGATAAGTAATCTTCATATACAAAATCATTTGCAAATAAAGTTGACCTAAAATACTGAGTTTATCTTCTTTCAGAAGAAAAAAAGATAGTAATTGAAATTCAGTTTCTTTGTGAATAGAAAACTGTTTTAATAATATTGTGAAAAGAAGAAAATTTACAGTTTCTGAAATAATCAATATTTATTCACCTAAATAGTCAACTCTGTGGTGCAATATTGGGGGGTGCATTAAATCCTGAAACAGCCTCTGTTAATAAATGATACAGAATTCAGTCCCAGAGTGAGCTTTAAGCAAGAGCTGTCATACTGGCAAACCAGATGATCTTAGTGAGATCTGTAACTGCTCCCTTCTCTTTTATCCCCACAGAAGAAATTGAGAAATCTGGGCACTGTACAGATTTCTGCTGCAGAAATTTCTGCAACTGCAACAGAAGCATCTGTGATGAGGATTCTTGGGTGTGCTCGTATGCAGAGCAGATATGCAGAGCAGGTGAATCATTGCCTCTTAGATTTTTGCCATTAGTGCTCCCTGCACAGTTCATCTTCGTAACATTTTAATGACAAATGCCTCTAACATATCCTATATTGTCTTCAGCACCTTGGTGAGTCATGGTAAATAAGCAACGAATCTCCATTCAATGGTTTGTAAAAATGTTCCTTTATGCGTGTTGTTGTAGCAACCATCTGGAAACTTTAATAATTGTTCTATGGAGTTCAATGCAAACAGTAACAGAACTTAGATAAATATTGAATTGAAATCTAGGATCAGTAAGTAAGAATTAATGTGAACTGTGCTCCAGCAGAACCAACCAAAAAGTTGTGTGGTATTTAGAGAAGGACCTGTCTATCTTAGAAAATATGCAGAAGGGAAGCTGAGAAAGTCAAATTCAGGTAATTACACACATAAAATTTGTTTTCTTATTCTATTGGATATTCTGGGTATTTGTCTTCACAAAACCAAAGAGCAAAAAATTGGATCCAGTACACTGTATATGGACAGTAATATTCTGGTAAATACTTCTGTGCATTCTCAGGAATATGCTTTTAATTCCATTTATAGAAGCATCTCAGTCACCAGCATGCAAATTTCTCCAACATTGGGAGGACCATAAACTAGTTGTGTTTATTTCCATTGGAACAATAGAATCTAGAGCAAGAATTTTCACAGAGAATAAAGCAATTCTTAGAACTGCAAAAAGCTCATTGATCAAACAGAATGAGTAATAAATCTACAAAATAACCAACTGTGTAGGCTCTATTATCTTATATCTTGCAGCTGTCAAAGTCATCAGGAAACAATTAGCAATTGGATGCAGCAATACTTTGCAGCATTATTTCACTTCTAACATCAGAATGCTGCATTCAGCTGCTCACACATTAACCCACAGCTGGTTTGCAGGACATGTGCAAGTTTTTAAATTTAAGATAAATGAGTTAATAAAAGTTTGACTATATTAAAAAAAAACAACAGAAACCAAAACATAAAACATCTTTCCAGAAGTCAAAAAAGTCAAATAGCAAAACAAATAACAACAAAAACCCCAAGTGGTCAACCAACAAAGTCCCACCCAAAACCAACAACAACAAAAAACAACAAAAAACCCAACACCCCTTCCCCGCAAAATGCAGCCAAAATGCTGTAAATTAATATGCCTAGCCCACACAAACTGAGCATTTCATAATAAGAGGAATTATGTGGTGATGGTTTTAAACTCTTTCAACCATTATAAACACAAGTCATCGAGTCTGACTAATATATCTTATTTTAAAATATTTTAAGGCTTTTATTCTTTGTGTAGTACGGAAGTCCACTCTTTTGGATTTCTAAAACACCCAGGTTAAGTGATTTCAATTTCTAGGAAATCAGGCATACAAAATGCAGGTTAAGCAAATGAATTAATTCTAAATTTACAGATGAAGAGTTCAAGCTTGAGGTGGATCATAATTGTGGACAAGTAAGAGCAGTACACAACAGATCTGGTGTAGGGGAATATAGCTGACAGGACCAAAGGGATGTATGAGGACCTTAAAAACCAACCATTTTATGACATTCAGAGCTTTCCTATTGGGTAAATTAGACTGGATTTCTTTCTCATGTGTTCTCTTAACAAGAAATAAGAACACCCCGCCACCAGAGTACACACAAAGCTTTTCATTTATTTCAAGGTTCTTTTTACACCACATAGCATTTGGCAGGAATAAGTTTAGCTGGGGTTTTTCCCAGAATTGACATGGAAAAGATGCATATTTAACATCTTTGTCGAGCAGATGTAAGAATATGTCTGAATGAGATTTGTTAGTCACAATAAATGTCAACAACTACAAATCCTATTAAAGGAGTGAAAAACAGTGAATCACCTCTTCCCAACAGTGATAGTGACGTAAGAGCTTGGGCTGCTAGAACTCTAAACTCTTCTCTTTTCTTGTACTTGGTTCAGGATTTCCTAGAAAAAAGCCTGGGAATAGCTGTCATTAAGATGTTACTCCTCTATTATGGCTCGAAGTGCAAAAGATGTGAATACTGAGATAAGTAAAAACACCCCATTTTAATTGCTTGCTTTCTCCCTTCTCACTTCTCCCTAATGTTCAAGTTAATGAGACATGGCTCAGAAGTATTAGAGATGCTCTCATTTTGCTTCTTGTGCTGACTACTTATACAGCTAAATAATAACCACAAGAACCCCCCAAGATTGCAGGGAGCCTGGAGACAGAGATGGAGAAATTAGTTCTTGTTTGTCCCTATTCAATACACACTGTCTTTGTTATCATCTGGTGCAGTTTCTGAGTTGGCAACACTGTTACATATTGCTGATGTGTTATACAAGGAAAGTCATCGAAGAAAACATTTTAAAATAGTGTATATAAGGATTTAATTAAGAACAGTAGATGCTTGGGATATAAGTAATTTAAGCATGTTTTTAAGTGTTAACAAATGCAAGCTTGTTTTTTCAAATATAGAAGGATTTTTTCTTCCCAGAAAGAGGTTAGAGAGTTTTAACTTTGAACAGACAGATAGTTGTCATCTGCTAATATTCCTTGGTGTATTTTTCAGTTACTTTTGCAATTTTTGATGGACTAAAGTTAGAGATCACAGCAGCTGAAGTTCACTTGTTGGAAATCTCTTGAATGTTGCCTGTACCTCTCATACATAATAGAAATCTACTTCTAAAAATGAAAGAAATCCAGCCTGAACCAAAAGATAGTATTTTAATTCTAATCACACGAAACAACATTAATTAGAAATTGGAAAAACACTCAAAGGGTGCTTATTGTTCTTGTGGATTTTCAGTGTAATTTCTTTTCAAAGTATTTGCCACATGAAAGCAAGTCTTTCCTGTTAGTTTAAAATGGGCCTATATCAGTGATCAATATGTATATGTATATGTATATGTATATGTATATGTATATGTATATGTATATGTATATGTATATGTATATGTATATGTATGTATGTATGTATTTATTTATTTATTCCTAATAAATGTTAAAAAAGTGGGATTTATACTACCACATGGAATACATAATCTATAAAATCCTTTCCAGGCAGTATTTACCATATGTAGATTGAAATAAAACTAGAGCTATGCCCAGCAACACTGGTTTCCAGCAATCTTGAGAATTTGGATCATTTTGTGGCAAGTAGGGGATAATTAAAATGAAATAATTTTGGATATGGTCACAAGAGATATCCTGAGTTAGTACTGTTAAAACATACAAGGCTCTTTGCATTCTCTGACTTCCTAGCTGCTCTCTTCCCAGACTCTTTATAGCAGAGTCAGAATTTTTTTCCCCATGTAGGTCTGACTCTGGGGGGATTGTGAAATATTGGCACAGAAAGAAAAAGGAAAACCAGAAATGCCTTTGAAATAATATTTGATGGCAGCATGGAAGAGGTGAAATCAGTTCTATGTCCTCATTCAACATACAAGTTGTCTGGTTTAAAGGACGGGTGTCTACCAATAAAGGCAGGAGCTTCTCTTTGAAATGGAAAATGTAAACCCCCTTCCTCCAAATTGTTATTATAATTTTGAAATTGAAGGGCTCTCAGGCAAATATATGGGAATTAGGAATAACATTTCTTTACTAGGAAAATTCAAATAGAAATACAGTATTACAAAGAACAATCCCAAAAACACTGAAAGAGTCAGAATACAACTTGACACCCAGTCAGTCAGTCAGGGTGTTGGTAGCAGTCCCATTAAATGGTGGCTACAGTCCTCCTGCAGTGGCAGATGTGGTTCAGGTGAAGCAGTGCTCCTGTAGAAGGGTGCAGTTTTCCTCTAAAGGTCCAGGGATGATGTGGAAAGGTCTGGTTTTCCTATGGAATCCAGTGGAAAGAAGGATAACTTGCTGTCTAAAATCTCAGTTTTTTATCTAGGTAGGAAAGGCTTGGCTCCTCCCCCTGGCTGGAGCATGTCCCAGTGGGATGATGTAATTTTGTCAGTCGTACAGTGGGACTCAATGGCTCAGCAGCAGATGATATCTTCCTGGAGGGAGGATGGGCTGTGGAAATGTTTGCCCCACCTAGTCCCAAAGATGGCCCATTAGCAGATAATATGTGCCACGGAGATAAGGGTCACTGCCCTACCCGGCTTCAACAGATGGTGACAGAATACACATTTCTGGTCACATCCTATATTGCAACCACATGTGCATCACAGACTGTCTTGGGCAGCATCTAATGCATGGATGTCTTAAAGCTGAGCATCACACACACACTAAGAGCAAGTCTTGCCTGAACAGCCTAATGGCATTCTACAGTGGAGTGACAAGAGGAAGGGCTAGGGATGTCTTTACAAAGCTTTAGACACTGTCCCCCAAAATATTCTTCACTCCAGATTGGAGAGAGATGGATTTGATGAGTAACTTGTGGGTGGATAAAGAATTGGCTGGATGATCACATCCAGAGGATGATGATCAATGGCTCAGAGTCCCAAAGGATGCCAGTAACGAGTGGTGCCCTCAGGGGTCCATATTGGGACTGCTGTTATTTAATATATTCATGACATACATGAAGGCATCATGTGCACCCTCAGCAAATCTGCCGATGATGCCAAGCTGAGTGGTGTGGGGACACTCCTGAAGGATGAAATGCCATCCAGAGGGACCTGGCCAAGCTTGAGGAATGTGCCTGTGGAAATCTCATGATATTTAACAAGATCAGGTGCAAGGTGCTGCCCACCTGTGTTGGGACAGCCCCTGTCATCAGCCCAGGCTGGGGGATGAGGGCATTGAGAGCAGCCCTGCTGGAAGGACTGGGGGGTGCTGGTAGGTGAGAGGCTGGACATGACCCAGCCATGAGCACTCACAGGACAGAAAGCCAAACGTGTCCTGGGCTGCATCCAGAGCAGTGTGGGCAGGGGAGGGGATTCTGTCCCTCTGCTCTGCTCTGCTCTGCTCTGCTCTGCTCTGCTCTGCTCTGCTCTGGTGAAACCCCACCTGGAACCCTGCATCCAGCCCTGGGGTCCCAGCACATGAAGGCACCTCTTGGAGAGAGCCCAGAGGAGGCCACCAAAATGATCAGAGGGACATTGCATCTCTCCTACAAAGAAATTGGGCTGAGAGAATTAGGATTAAGCTTTGGGGTCACCACATTTCAGCTTTCCAGTACCTGAAAGGAATCTACAGGAGGGATTGGGAGACATTTTTACAAGGGCATGTAGTGACAGTACAAAGGGGGATGCCTTTAACTGAAAGACAGTAGATTTAGATTACATTTTAGGAAGAAATTCTTTACTGTGAGGGTGGTGAGGCACTGGAATGGGTTGTCCAGGGAAGTTGTGTGTGACCTGTCCCTGGAAATATTCAAGGCCAGGTTGCCTGGAGGTCTAAGCAGCCTGCTGTGGAAGGTGTCCCTGTCCGTGGCACAGGAGTTGGAACCAGATGATCTTTAAGATCCTTTCCAACCCAAATAGTTCTATGATTGGATGATATAAAACCACCTGCTATCCTGCAATGTAATTGCCAGGAATTGCTGGAAGTTTCTGTATGGAGATCATGTTCCTAATAAATATTATTTAATATTCACCCCTAAACTTTAAAAGTCCAAGGCAACACAAGAAAGGAGACTACTGGAAGATGAATTTAATTGTCCCTGTTCTTGTTTTGCACATGTAACCCTGCATTATTCTTGAACTGCAACACATATGAAACATGGCATTCTGTAGTCTAATTGCATACTACTTATGGACTGGATTTGCATAAATATAAACAGACATTTAAGAAATTTCCAATGATGGATGTGAAACAACAAATCTCTTATAACTAATTTGTGCAAGGAAACTTGTAAGAAGCTGTGAAATAAAGGAAGAGTATAATACTTCATTTCTCTTAACTACATGTGTGGACAACAAGAAACACTGGAAGTGCTGCAGGACGTGTCTGTTGTGGGATATTTTCTAAAAAATATTGTAGGATTTACTTCTCAGAGGCTCTTATGCCCTTCAGCTTCACATGTAAGCTGTTCCATATGGCAATTTCTCTATGCATAAAACTCATCTTGCACTTCCTCTAGAGAGAGGTCCAGACCTCCTGTATCTACTGTCCTTAGGCTGAACCTTACTGACCCTCTGCAGGCAGAATCCAGATTTTTAATCTCTTGGTAATTGTGGTTATTCTTTATGCAGCTTCAGAGACAGCTCATGATAATATACTGTAATATGATATGGCCTGCAGCTATACTTGCTGTCTGTAAATCAGGCATGTCAGATGCCTAGTATTAACTCTGGTGTGTAAACAAAAGTTCATTAGGGAAATGACTGTACATTGTATGCATGACTATTGCACCTTCAAATGTTATGTTAGGAAAATAATTTTCAGTTCACTCATCAAATTCTTAGAAAAAAGTTATAATTATTTAAATGCATTATTTAAATCATGTTAAGAAACAATAAATCCATGTTCTCCTAGCATAACTATGATGAGAAGACAGCATTTAGATGAGTTCTTACAGAAGAACCAAGTACTAAAAGGATGATAAACACCCTGTGTTACTATTCATGAAGGTATTCAAATTACAGAGGTCTGATATGATTAGAAGTCTGCAACTGGATGGCCAAAACAGAACACCAATTCTGCAAATAAATGTCTGCACTGTTTTAATATAGAATAGCTGTGATACCATTGCCACTTCCTTTCTCATCAGCAGTTAAAAAAAGAAATGTGCAAATAAATATGTAGCTTAAAAAAGCAGAACACTCTTGTTCAGAAAATTAATGAAAGCCTTCTAGTGGCTGCTGGCCAAACCTGGCTCTGAAAATTTGCAAAAAGTTCAAGTGACCCTTCAAATATACACCCCAAGCATGTGTATAAAGAGATGCTTTCAAAAAATATTTTAAAATTCACTATTTAAGTAGTATCTTACTGTTAGAATTATACACAAAGAATAATTTTCCTGATTAAGGCTAAATTTTTTTTGGTTATGGTTATGGAATAATTTTCTGGTTTGAAACATTAGTTTGTGTTTTGTGTAGTTGTAGCCTCATTCTGAGTTATACAGACCTTAAACATTTTAGAATGACTGAAACTGTTTTCTGGACACTTCTGACATTTGGTTTGCCAAAGACAGAATGGGAAACTAAGAGAGAAAAAAAAGTTATTGAAAATTTGGTATGAATAATTTAATTTTTAATAATTCTTCATCAAAGATTACTCAGGTGCATTTCTCACAAATTTTTTAAAATATTTTTTTTAATTGGAAAAATAGCCTTAGCTCAGAGATCTGTGGTATTCCAATAACCAAACACTGTTGCATATCTGATTTACATTCTTTGGGATCAGATGGTTTAATGTTCTGAGGCTTTTTGTCTAACACATAATTGTCATCTTGTCATCACTTCTGAAGGCTAATTTCACATGCAACCAATCAGGTAAGGTGGTAGGGAAATTGGGATGAGGAATATTTTCCAAGAAAACAAAAGGGGCTGAACTTCTGTTTAAGATAAAACCTTGACTCCCTGAAGGCCATAAAAACACTTGCACCTTGTGCATCTAAATCTCCAGCAGATTATTTTTTTCTTTGTAAACCTTGCTGAGATACTAAAGAGAAAATCTTTAAGGAAATATTATTGTCACAGATTATAAATTAACCAATTTTTCTGGCTGGTTCAAATTATTGTACATGAAAGATAAATTAATCTGAATTAAGAAATTACGAAAATTGTCAAGAGACAAACTTTGGACACCTTTCCTCCTCACGTCAGAAACAGTACATGACAAGAACATAGACAAAGGTCACATCAGGCACAATGGTATGACAGTGGTGACAGGAGCATGTTTCAGTGAAATAATAATTATTAGAAGATGTATTTCAGGAACTTTTACTAGCATTGGTTGTTTCATGTGGGAGAAAGAATTAAAAAAACAAAACAAAAAAAATTATTGTCTCACCCATGTGACTCCTCCAAAGTATAAGACTTGTTTTAGTACCTTTTAATAGGACATGTTGTATCTTTCAGACTTAGCTTATTGCTCACCAAACATTTTGTGAATGCTACTCAGAGCTCTACTGAGGAAGGGGTTTAAAAAAATGTTTGTCTTTTTCTTATATATCTCTTTTTAGTTGAAGAAATAATTTTTAATTATGGTCTTTGGAGAAGACCTTCAGAAATACTTGGTATGTGGTATTTTTTCCCCCAATTTTAATACCAGTTGTATTCTGCTTTGCAGAATGTAGTCAGTATGAATGTACTCACAATTAGTTCACCGGCCTGGTTTTCATGTTCTGATTTAGAAAACAAGAATGTGTGTCAGAATAGATATTAAGAAGAACTCCACATTGCTTGAAAAACTTGTATTTGACTTCTTCAAAAGAAGGGTATTCAAGAAAGGAATAGAAGAGATGTTCTTGAGGATAAATCTTATGGCATTAAATAATCTCTTCATGTAAAAAAAAATTTCTATCTGTGTCATATGTCCAATGAAGAATTTACATTAATTATAATTTATTAGAAAATTATAGTACCCAAGGTATCATGCCCCACCCTCAGCAAAATTAAATATTTTTTTTACACAATTAAACTTTTTGCTTCAGACTTCATAAAAATATTTCAATAAGAGATGCAGTAGCAAGAAAATTTAAAAATTGTGTGATTTCATAAGGTTAATTTTAGTCAACTTAAGTAATGTGGTTGATTTTTGAATACCTCCAATTCTCTTTTCTGACTTTTGTCATTAAACATGAAATTTTTTTGCACCTCCTTTCTCCCCAGAGGAATGCATTTGCAACCCTCCCTAGTAAATAACATTATTAACAACAGATGGACTTTAAAGGAGCCTCTTGAATATACAAACTTCATGGCTTCTAAATCTCTGGTCTAAGACATTTGGGGGATATCTAGAGAAAAAATGCAAAAACTTCAGTTTTTGTCTGGTCTGTGTGGGCAGTGTACAGTGGACCATGAAAGTCTGTTTTGAGCTGAAGAAACAGATGTGATCCAAGCAAATAATTTGTTTGTGCTTACTTAGCGCCCCTGACTAGAAGAAAATGTTCACTCAGGCAGGAGTTTATATGTACTGAGCAACATTTAAAAATGAGATTTCATATCCAAAGTCACTTAGGAATTTCTACTTCACTCATCCCCAGTCTGTGAGCACGAATGAGTGTTAGGAGTGGGCTGAGTTACAACACAGGTATTTACAGATCATAGCATGCCCAGAGCTCTTAGTCTTGTTCAATCTTTCCCGTGAAACTGCCTACAACTGTTGAAAAATAGCAAGGAAAAAGAGGGCTACTACTTGTGCAGTTTTTCAACAGTGATGTAATCTTTTACATTTTTATACTCAATTGTGTATAAAAGCATATATTTGTCTTTAATAATCACAAAAAGTGTTGCAGTTAATACAGAAGCTGTGTTTGTCAGTGAATATTTCTATGACATTTTAGAGAATAAAAGGTATTATACGCTATTTCTCTTTGTATGTAGCAGATTTTCTGTTTTACATTGCTTATAAACCTGGAATGTAGTTTTGACTTAGTACTTGATCTTGCACAACATAATGCAAATATGTATATACAGAGAACAGCAAATTGTTGGGAATTTTACCTCACAAAGGTTGACAAATAATGGCAGATATTTGCACTGTTAAAGTATAGGCCAAATTCTAAATAAATCAGAAGTAACAAAAGCTATGACAGGGAAAGAAGAAGACTGACAATGCAAAATAACAAAATTAAGTATATGGGCCAAGAAAAAAAAAACCAACCAAAACACAAAAACAATCCACATTTTAATACTTAAATCTCTTGCAGAATACTCTTTGGATAAAGAGAAAATCCACTGATTCCTGCTGTCAGAAGTTCCATAGTGATGCTGTACAGGATTTGATAGACCAGCATTTCTCATGAGCAGAAGCATTGTTTTCTAGGCTGTCTTGGTTTGAAAGAGAGATGTCTGCTAAGGAAGGCAGGAGTCCCCCTTGGAATGGAAAATATAAATCCCCTCCCTCCAAATTACTGCAATTTTCAAATTATGGGGCTCTCAGGCGAAGATGAGGATAGGAATAGCAGTTCTTTACATGTGTGTATAATAAAGCAAACAAAGAACAACAACCCAGCATTAACAGGAACCAGAGCCCAGGGACCCTCCCCTGGTGCAGTTCCGGGCACGGCCGGCAGGGGGCGCTGCGGGCTCACGGCGGGCAGGGATTCCTCCGAGCCGGCAGGGGGCGCTGCGGGCTCAAGGCAGGCAGGGGGCGGGGATTCCTCCGAGCCAGCAGGGGGCGCTGCGGGCTCACGGCGGGCGGGGGGCGGGGATTCCTCCGAGCCGGCAGGGGGCGCTGCGGGGCGGGGGCGGGGAGAGCGCGGGAATGGCGGCGGGGCCCGGACGGGAAGGGATGGGAGAGACTGTGGGTCTGAAACCCCTGGGGCAGCCGATCCCAGTGCCCAGACAGGAAGGGATGGAGGCTTTGCCTTACAAACCCCTGGGGCAGCCGATCCCAGTGCCCAGACAGGAAGGGATGGAGGCTTTGCCTCACAAACCCCTGGGGCAGCCGATCCCAGTGCCCAGACAGGAAGGGATGGGAGAGACCTTGTGTCTAAAACCCCTGGGGCAGCCGATCCCAGTGCCCAGACAGGAAGGGATGGAGGCTTTGCCTCACAAACCTCTGGGGCAGCCGATCCCAGTGCCCAGACAGGAAGGGATGGAGGCTTTGCCTCACAAACCCTGGGCAGCCGATCCCAGTGCCCAGACAGGAAGGGATGGAGGCTTTGCCTCACAAACCCTGGGCAGCCGATCCTGGTACCCCTGCAGGACTGTCAGGAGCAGTAAGCAGGAAAGAGCAGAAATCCCGAGGTGTTAGACGAGATGTATCAGAATTTCCGGAGCTGTGTCTGGGACTGGGGGAGCTCTGGGCAGGCAGAGCCTGCAGGGCTGCAGTGCAGGGAGAGCTCGGAGCAGCGCCAGAGGAGCAGCAGGAGCGGGACAGCGGCTCCCAGTGGGGCAGAGAGAGGAGCTCAGGATCCCCTTGGCAGAAGAAAACAGGACAGAGCTGGGCTCTGGCAGCAGCAGGGAATTCCTTTCCCCAAAAACTTTGGAGCATCCTCCTCCCAAGACAAGGAGAGTGAGAGTAGCAGCTGTGCCTGCCCCTGCACCTGCCCCAATCTCACGGTATCTCCACCCTGCAGAGAGAAACCCCCAGATGAGAGAGGTGCAAACAGATGTCTTGAGCTTGGCCACTTCTTCGTTTTTCTTAAGTACCCAAACTCGACAAAAAATATAAAAAACAAACCCTGGGGTCAAGTTCAATGCATAGCATATATGTACCTATAATTGCTACTGTATATGAAAAATTAAGAAATAATGACCCAGAAGATAAAATATTCTAGAGGAGGTACTTGTCTAGAGGAGGTTGCATAAAGGTGTCACTTGTAAGAATTCAGAGCATAAATTCGATTCAAGTAGAGCTTTTCATAAACTCATTCCACTGCTCTGCTGAGACAAAGCTCACGTAAATTGCTTTTTTTTTTTCTAGGTTACCTGTAATATTTATCTGAAACTTCCTAAAGTAAAATTGGATTTTGTCTGTGTAATTTCCTCTAGGAATTCAAACCATGACCTGAGGCCGTTTCACTGAAGAACCTCAGAGTATCTCACCTCTAGGCCTTTTCCCCCTCTGTATATTTACACATGAAAACATTTTAAGGTGATTCCTATAGTTTTTCCAAAATTAATTAGGAAATTCTTTTTTTCTTTGTGTGAAATCTCACCAAGATATTATTTGATTTCAAGATTGTGCTCAGACTTATTTTGCAGGGAATTGCTATATGTCCCTGAAGTTTCACCAGGTCCTTGATGTAAAGCAAGAGCGACTTTTGGGAATTGTATTGACCATTCTAACTATTTCTGATTAACATATTGGTGATTCCTTATTACCACAGGAAATTTAGTTATGATATGAGTAAAGCTGCCTGTATTCTAGGATGTTTTGTATGAATGCTTTTAGCTTTTATTTTGGCTCTGATGTACTCATCATGTCTAGTTGTATTCTGTGTTAAATGATGACATTTATTTGTTCAGCATCCTGCAATTAATAAACTGTCATTTAAACCACTGTGTGAAACTTAAAGGCCAGAACTTATATTCTTGGCAAATGTGAAGTTAAACTGTTAATAACATTAAATTTAGGCATGACTCTAACAATATTTTCAGTAGGATTTGTACCTTGGGCAATAGAACCAACACAAACTTAAAACTTCCTGATCTACCAGTGCTTTTTGAACTTTTATTTTTTTACTTTTTCTCTAAACAAATAAATGCAAATAAATAGCTCATGCTGTTAAGAAAAATTCTTTCCCAAACCCAGGGGTCATTTTGGACATTGCTTTTTAGCTTTAAACAACAGATTACATAGTCACAATTGCTGATTCAAGCTTTGTTTGTTAATTTTGGTAGACTATAACTGCTTGTTGTAATAATCTTGACACTGACTCTATTCAGAACATTCACTCTGGCTTTTTGTTGCAGTAAAACCTTGTAGTGTAGTGTTATTACTCTGAATGAAGTGTATTTCAGAGCAAGATGGTCATTGCAGCTCAGTAACTTACTTGGTTTTTGCTACAGTAAAATATCTGTGTTAATGATTCAAAATCCTCCATTGCATAGGAAGCTGCTTATCAGCAGATTCTCTGCCAGACTCCTTCCCTTTCCAGGCTGGGCAAAACCCCCAGCCTCTCATTTAAATATCAGTATGTGTTGAGTTTGATATTTTTTTTAAAAAATTCTTTTGTGCTTACCATTGTCCACAATGAAGCATGAGACTACTGGCTTTTATTATACATTTTGCTGATATTTCATATATAAAAAATTATTATATATTTTGAATCTATTATATTTTTAATATTATATTTCATATTAATGATTTTTACTCGTTTGGGGAAGGTTTTACTATTTAGTGTTATTTTTATATATATTCCAATTTTAGCCCTATCTTTTTTGGAAAGGTCTATTATGATCCAGAATAAAGTTCTTGAGGTTATCTCCTAACATATACCTGTTTTAACCATGGTAGATAAGTAAATTTCTAGCAACAGAATTCACTTTTATTCAGCAGTATTTGACAGAAACATTCGTCTTGTCTTCTATGCACAAAAGAAAAAAAAACAAAAAGAAAAGATGAGCATTTCCCTATGTTATAACCAAAATGCTTTCCTCTTTCATGCTATTGATATTTCTCTATATTCTTGAAAACAAATGAGCTGTCACCAGTCAGATCATCTTACATTTGGCAGTACGACAAACTTTTAAATGTTTCACAGGGTAAGTCCTCAAAAAAAAAAATTATTTATCTTAAAAAAATTTCAGAGAATCTTCAATTTTATATACATGATCCCAGATAGTATTTTTCTCTTTTAAAATCTCACATTTGTGGTGAAGTCCATAATTTTCTATATTGATTAAGTCAATGTATAATTATTTAATTTGAGTCAATTTGTCATAATTCTTCCTAGACTTTTTATAGTGTCTAGCATATTGTCTTTGTCTCTGATAACTTGTTAAAACTTCTAACTTCTAGCTCATGTTTTCCATTAGAAATTGGATTTTCTGCTCTCCCTGCCTCTCTTAATCTTGTGACGAAAACACGTGTATTACAAGTATGGTTTTTTCATTCAAATTTGAGATATTAATGGAAATAATTTGAAAATACTAGACTAAAAGTAACGGGAATTACATATACTGTGAAATTTTGTGTCTTCTGATGCTTACTTAAAAAAAGTCTTCAATGGAAAACTCATTATGGTCTGGATTACACGTTAATTTGGAAAAATTTAATATAAAATTAAATATTAAAAAAAAAATTCTGTATTTAGTCTCTTTTTTATGATAATCTACAACAATTAAACAAAAAAAAAATTACTTATAACCTCTCTAAAGACCATATGTGCCTGGTAGTGTTTAGTGGGAAGAGCATGCTCTAACTTGTAAAAATCACATTCTAATTTATCCATTTTCTCAGGGGTTTTTCTTTCTTTCTTCTACACAGCTGCTGCACAGCACATGCCATGGTTATTTTAGTTTCTTACACAGTGTATCAGTCCTTTTCCCTACTAGCTGTGCTTCAAAGATTTTACACATTTCATCTAGAAAATTTCTCTCCGTGTGTTCTAAAACAGAGGTTAAAAGCCACAAGTGATTCCACTCTGTTTAAGAATGCATGTTCATCACCTTTATTCCCCGAATTCTGTGATGGCTGACTCTTTCATTTTATATGTCCTTTCAGGAGAAGAATCAGATCATAAACTGTCACAATTATTTCAGGCAGAATTTACTGGAGAATGTGGTTGTAGTATCAGAACCAGATGAGGAAAATAGAAAGATCTTTAGCATTAGTTAAATAAATGCTGGAAGAGCCTTTATCTCCTCTGGCATAGAAGTTAATTACTAGAAGAATATCATTCAAATAGCTAAAGCAACATACATATTCATATCAATGTCATTTTGTCATGAGACACTATGAAAAAACATGAGTAGGTATTTATTCCAAACAGTTACTTACCTGCTGTTTCTACTCTGAACCCTGAACTTCCCCTGTAAGTTATTTTTTTTTTTTTAATAAGTTTTCTCTGATACTGATTGGTTATTTTGATTTTCTTTTCCACACAATTAACATGGATGTTTAACCCAATATGCTGGTTCAGTATTTAATTTGTTTTTAGCATAAAGAAAATTTGTGCTCTAAAGAACCAATAAGCTGAAACTTTGGAATGTATTATTTCAGTAGAGGATTTTGAGAGGGGGACACTTCAGACTAAGATTTAGATCAAGCTGCATTTCAGAAGAACAGTTTTTCAATCAGAACATTAATTTTGGATGTGGGATATTTCACATTACTTGATATTTTTGCAAGCAATTTATAATCTAGTTAGTCAAACAGGAATGGAATTCGTATTAATACACTCAACTGAGTAACTAGTAATTAACCTCTGTAGAGCTGTGTCTCTTTGGTTTCCTCACAGATATTTCTAGAAAGGTCCTGCTTTGATTTTGCTTGGAATTCCTGTTTTCCTGGTCTGATATATTTGGGTGTCACTGGTGTTGGAGTTTAATAGATTTTAGGCCACCTTCCATAAAAGGAAAGAAATTATTAATTGTTTGACTTTAAAAATGAATTAAACCAACTGTTAGTTAGTAATTTAGTTTAAGTAATTTAAATCATGATTAAATATATTTTTGCTCCTTTGAATATTGGTTGAAAAGTCGTCCTCATGTTTTACAGATGCATCTCTGTGTCTCAAAAGAAGGTGCTAAATATGTCCTTCAGAGATGTGTTTTACTGAGGGTATTTCAGCTTAAAAAGACTATTGTGCAAGCAGCTTAAGTAGATATGATTTTAGTAGTTGTCTCTTCCCTCAAGGGAGTCAACAGCACTTGCCAGGAACTTTTCCAGTTGCTGGAAAAACTTACTGAGTATCCCTTCCAGTCCTGTGCCCAAGCCATTTATTATGAAGATGCTGAAGAGCACAGGGCTGAGGATGGAGCCCTGCAGAACCCCACTGGTGACTGATCCCCAGTCTGATGTCACCTCTTTCACTGATGTCACCCTTCGTGCCTGACCCCTGAGCCAGCTGCTCACCCACCCCATGATGTGTTCATCCAGCTGGGGATGGATGTTTTATCCAGAAGGATCCTGGGAGGGACTGTACCAGAAGCTTTGCTGCAAACAAGCAACAACTTCTCTTGATTGATGAGGTGGATTACCTAGCCATAAAAGGAAATCAGACTTAAAAAGGTCTCTTGAGCTGGTCTCAAAACCATCTTTGTATTCTTCCAAACTAAATAAAATGAACTTTTATTTTTCTGATCTCTCCCCCATCCTCCAGTGCATGATCTTTAACTGACAGCTGGAGTCAAGACATGATGCCGTGGGTTAGGAAGAAGAGCTCAATGATAGGTGAATATATCTTCCTCTGAAGTGTAACATGATGTTATTCTTGGGAAGAGGGAGGACCTTTTTCTTCTGAGCTGGGAAGTCTTGAAGTTTCCAAACACCCAACCTTTTTCACGTTTGCTTCTTGCAGCTGACTGTCCCCTGTGTGATTTTAAGCATAAAAACAGTGACTCACAAGGTTCCTGTTAAGGTCTTTAGTAAGTCTGATTCCAGCGTTGAGAGAAGGCCAGGCCTTAGCAGCAGCTGATGAGACAGCAGCCCAATAATGCTTCCTTTCAGAAAGTGTATTAAGTAAAAAGTTTATTGGATACATGCTTATTAGCATCTTTGGTGATTTCATCAAAGATTTTATCTTATACTTGTGTGCTGACCCAGTGGGACTAGAAATATGTGTGATGGCCTAAATCAAAATTTATGACAAAGCAACAGGTAGGAGAAGGCTTGAAAGGTAAATGGAAGAAATGTCCTTTGAAGTACCAAAAAATGACAGAATTTGGATTTCTTTCGTTTTTTTGTTTGGTTTTTTATTTATTTATTTATTTTTAAAAAATGATAATATTTTTATGTGTGACGTTTCTTGCGTTTATTAATTTTCCTATTTATCACTCATTTACTGCTTATAAAACTTTAAAAAATAAAATACAGAGCCTTATGTATAGTTTTAAACACATAAATAACCCTACTGACTTCAAGAAGAGTGGGTCATGTGTAGTAAGATTTTAATTTTGATTAGAAATGCACTTCTGAAAACAATTTTCTGATAGCTACTCTTTTTGTTGTTGCACATTTTCACTCAGCCTTGTGTGCATAAACTTGGTTCCTGGTGTAGGATACAGAATTAGGAGACAGATTTTAGGATTACTTTTAATATAAAATCCACAGATCTACTGAACTTTTGTGGAATACATGAATACACTGGTGTTAATTTTTATTTCAGTTTTAGTAGCTACTGGCCCTGTTACCTTTTCTCTCCTAACCTGATCTTTGTGACATCTTTTATCCTACTTCCTGTTTTTATTTCAAAAATTGAATTTTTGACATATGATATATAAAAATAATGGGGTCCTGACCTAAACTTCAAAGAAACAGAGGATAAAATTAGTCTGATTAGCCAAAAAATTAAATAATAAAAGAACCCCTATGTTGCACCATTTTAACTGTGTTTAAATAAAGTGTTTACTACATCTCTAGGTGTGTCCAGAAAGAAAGGGGAAAAAATTTAACATAATTTCAAACACTATGTGTTCGTAGGGATTTATTTTACTTCAGTGATTTTGTAACTGATTTATTTGTTTGAAAACAAAAATTATTACATGCTACACTTTAGAAAGGATAGCCTGACAAAATGCAATAAACAATTTTGTCCCTTGCATATTTTTTCAACTGTAATTTCTTATTTAACCACAGAACTGAAATTAGTTAAATTGACTGTGAATTGGCAAAACAGTCGAATTTGGAAGAAATAGCTGGATCTCAGTGTGTGTGTAAAACAAGAACTAACAAATGGGTCTGATGTCCTGCAATCATTATAGAAATGGCACATTAAACTGTTAAGAAAAGGGGAAAATTTTAAATGGCTTCAGTAAATTATTGCTTTCCAGTGATCTTTCAAGCTTGCACAAAAAGGCATTTTCTCAATTTCTTTTAAATTGCTGGTCCCAGTGTTGAATATTTTGTGTAACTGCCTTGATGTAATACACACAAGAGCTCAGGTTTTTCTACCCATATATTTAGGTTGAAACCCTAAGCCCTCCTGCCTCTCCTCAAAGAGCCATTGCCACAGCCCTGACTACGATGCTTCTCTGCAGAGCTCACTCTGGTTTCTTGATGTCTCTCTGGTACTGCTGGTACAAAATTGCACCACGACTTCTGGTCTAAAGAGAGAGTGGAGAGTCCTTTCCTGGTAGCAGTACCGCATCACTGGTGTGACATAGTTCCAGGAAATCCTGCTTGTGACTATACAACAGGTTTAATCTCATGGGCTAGAATAGGAAAATACACCTCTGTCTCAAAATATACCTTGCTTCCCTTACAGAGAAGACAAACCTGACAATCAGTGATCTCATGGTTGAAAAACTTGGTGTGAAGGAGAACACCTGTAATTTGGACAATTAAAGCTAAGTACATAACAGTGTAGGACCATAACTTTTAGGATATGCCTATTTATTTTATACAGTTTTCTAGCAATATTACTGGTTGAGATTGAATGTTCTGCTTGCCAAACTTCATCCATCATCAGTAATGTTGGCTGGTTTTAGAAGTCAGTGTATGGAATCTAAGTAGCATTGGCCCATGCTTGTGAAAAATTTAGTGCCTTGACTACTTGGCAATGCACAATTACAACTTTTGTTGTATCCTGAGATTTCTGAAAGGCTTACAGATATTTATGACATCACCATGGGCAGGGATGGTACCATATTCTTGCATCTTGGCACAGTCTGGTTTAAAGTGAAGTAGCCTGGGAATGGAATTCTGTATAAAACCAACCAGCTTCTTAGTGATCCCTAACTCAGACTTTATGTTTTCTAGAAAACGGGGGTACTGTTTTCAGTGAACTCATTAGCCACCTCATTTTGCTAAAATCTGCTCTGTAATCTGCATGCCATCTGTTCACTTTAGTCTATAAAAAAACAAACTTTAACTCAGCTCTGTAATTATGTCACCAATCATTTCAGTTTGTTCATAGTTGTCTTTTTGAAAAAGTGCATCAAAATAAACATCTGCTTGTGCAGAATGTGTTCTTGATGGTGTCACATGGAAGGCCCTACTTTATGGATATACTAGACATATATTCCTCAAGACACAGTAATCTATATTCTCTATGCTAATTTTGAAATATACCTTACAGCTGTTTCTCAGTGCCTCAGCACCAGGAGTACTCATCTCGTAGCATGAGGAGAGCAGGTTACTTGTACACTGTGATAATTACAGGCCCAGTCAAGGAATCAAACAAAGATATACTAAGTAACTCAAAAATCATATTAAAAAAAAAAAAAGTAAAAAAGTAAAAAATTAGCACAGTGGGGTGTCTACTGAAACATAAAATTTGTAACACTCTCTAACAGGACCCCCATCAGTAGCTGTCAGTCATCAGCCAACCAGTTACTTCCGTTTGAAAACATTCAAGGTCTTTTCCTTCCCCTCCTACATATTTTTGTTTCAAGGACATTCTGAATTTTAGCAATTTGAAATGTTTTTCTAACAGTTATCTGATTTATTTGTAAGTAGGGAGGTATGTGACTTTTCTCATTTGACAAGTTTGTTTAAGCAATTCTTTCAACTTCCTGAGGTTCATATCTTTGCATTTATTGAAAGTAATCAGTAAACTTGACTTAGCTATCCAGGTTTTCTCTGCTGGACCACATTTCTCTAGATCACATGGAAGATCTCTTGTCATATGGAGAAATATATTGCAGGATGAGTTCTTGTTTAGAATCCTAACATGAGCCATCAGAATCCATTATGGATTGAATTTCTCCTTATTAAACAAAATATCCAGGGGGAAAATGAAGGCAAATAAAACTTCAAAGGCATATGACCTGAATTATATACAATACTGAAATGACAATTCACTGCTAAGTGACATAAAAGAAGGGGAAAAACGCCAGTTTATCTAGGAGGTTGTTCTGGTACTTAGTTTGCATTCCTTTCAACATGAAACACCAGAAGTAAGATATTCTGAGCTGTTTCAACACTGTAACACTTGTAAAGAGAGGCTTTAGTTAACTGAACTCTTCAAAAAATGGTTAATTCTTTTATGACATGAAGCTCGTCTTCTCATTTTTTTGATAGCCTCTGGGATCTTACTAGATTTAGACTAAATCATATAGTAACTATTTTATTAGTCTTTCAAAAAATGTGGTTATGTAATCTTTTGCTACTCTTTGAACATCTCTGCACTTACAGAAAAATTGTTTGCATATTATAGTATTTCAAGCACTTACTCTTCATACTATTTAAAGTATATTTAGGGAGCTGGCATTTTGTTCTTGAGTCTCAGTTTTATGCAGTAGAATGTGGGCTAGTAGACAGATAAAATTTGTGTAGTTTCTCTAGCCATTTTCAGAACTTTGAAGGAAAATTATTTATTTATTTCCTTCATTAATCTTTCAGTTTATGGAATGTCTCTGAAAAGGCAGTCTCTCAACTTTTTGTGATTTTTTATATTAAATACTTATGTATTTCTTTTAGGAATCTCATTAAATAAATGACAATGTGGTTTTTATGCACATTCAAATTTAAATCTTCATTGCTGCTATATTGGATAAGGTTTCTCTCATTATTTTGCATAATAAAGGAACCCTTGAAGGAATTTGCTTGTGTGAAATTTGTCTGCTCCTAGTCATCTCTGACAATCTAGCTTGAAAGTTTTGCTCCAGTGTCTATCTTGGCTGGCAGAATTTATGTTAATTCAAAACACATATTCCAGCCTTGAGAGGTGCCTCCCAAACCAAACCATTCTGTGGTTTATGATTCTATATCCTTTTCTTAATGTTTGCAAGTGAAGTTCAAGATGATCCAGCCTAGGTGGTGGTCCCTGCCAATCTTGGGGCTTGCTAAGCCAGACTTGGTGTTGTGATAACCATAGCTGTGCCACCTTTGATTTGGAACTAACTGATGGTAGAACAGTTCAAAATGTGAATATCCAGTATCCAGTTCTATCTGTCAAAAAAATCTTGGTGAAATAAACTTAACACTCTGCCTACTTTTAGTAAACTTCTCAACTTTTTTTTTTTTTTTTCCATTTGTTTATTTTTATAGTTAAAAAGAAATTGCCTCAAATCTCCTTTGATTTCATGTAAGCATTTGAAGCATACAATTTTTATTTTCATGGAGCTCATCCTCATTTACCTCCACTGATCCCAGCTGTAGCTTGCTGGTACCTTTTTGTCGCCTTCTTCTTGATTTTTAATTAATGTTCTGGTTGAAGAAGTGGTTTTCCCTTTTGCTGGGACACTCTTACCTTAAATCACAAATGTGTTCATACTTGCATATACAGATGTATGTATGCACATGTACAATACAAACCTAATACAAGACACGTATTAAAATACTTTGTCCTTATTTTATTTTTTTTTTATTTAAAAGATTTCAGTATTTATTTATTCTAGATAACTAAATTGATTAGATAGCTAATCTGTAATAAATATGTATTGATCTCTTGTTCTTTCACAGGTATCTCTTATAGAATATTTTTGACTTGCCTCTCTTCTCTGATATGATCTCAGATAAAATCTCTCTTCAAAAGTTTCCACTACATTTCCAGTAAAAGCTTTGGTAATATGTGAAGGAAAAAAAAATCTTTTAAAGAGATTAGTGAAGAATAATTTTTAAAAAGAGTGATAAGTAAGACTTATCACTAGGAAACTCCAACAAACTCATAAAATTATGGCAAAAGAGATAGTGTCTAACCTATATAGACAATTCAAGAATTAGATTCAACATAAAATTGGACACTTTACTGTGACAATTACTTCTAGCTGAAAAACAGTGCTGTGCTGAGAAAGTTTGCACAAATTTAGAGCAAAATATTTAATAGTATTTAATAGTATTTCTCAGAAGAAGAAGAAGCTGCTTTCTTTTCTAAGTTTTAGTGAAACACTTTTTCAGTATTTAATAAGGACCATTAGAACCATGCCTTTTTATTTATTTATTTTTATTATGACATTAGAGGATTTTATTATGACTTCTATATTTTATTTGTTTTAATATTTTTTGTCATGTCACAGAGGATTCTTTGTTTACAAAGAATACTCTGGACCAAACCTTGGTAATGTCTTCTAACAAGTATGTAACAAGTACAAAATAATGGTTGCCAATTTCATGCTGCCATCATGAAGTTCTGTAGAAACTGGAAGACTGAGTTCTGGGCAGAGGTTAATCTCTGGACCTTTTATCTAAAATTTGATGTTTTAGGAATAATGAGGGTATAGAAGCTTGGTCTTTAACAATGATTTTGCCCTTGTTTAGGATTCATAAGGGCTTGTGCACCATTGAAAAGAGTTTAATTGCCTTTAAATTTTTATTGAATTTGTAATTACCTCACTGAGCATTATCTAGTGTTAGATAAAAGGACAAATGCCTTTGATCGTAGTGACACCTTTACATTAAAAGAACAGCTCATGAGGATTCCGTATTTTAAAAAACCAGACTGAATATAAATAAGCAATTGAATGTATTGCTTTAATGTGATTTTGGAGTGTCCCAAATTGTTGAATTCTGGTCACTGACTCTGTCATGCACGTCATGTAGTCAAGACCTCACTGGGTTTGCAACGTTGCATCCATCAATATAACACAAATGAAACTGCTCTGGCAATGTAACAGCAAATCTGACTTTGCAGGTCATCTAAGACTGCTGCTGAGATTTATCAGAGCATGTCTCCAGGAGACAATTCTAATTAGTAAGATTTCCTGATTTCTCTCAGATCCAAAAGCGTGTAAGTAAGGTTGGACAATCTGAAATTACTATCTACTAGAATCACAATTCAGTGGCTGGGGGAGTGAACATATATTTAATATATCAGAATTTAACTCTCAACAAAGGGGATTGAAAACAGAGAAAGAAAATATACTATGTGGTTCCAGTCACACCTGACACATTGTCAACTGTTTTGTGCTTTCTCTTATTTAGAAATAAGGGAAAAAAATGCAAATAAAATGGTTGTCCAAGACAACCTAGTGATGTGAATTATATTTTTATTGTGTAAATGTTTGTATCTCATAGGCTTTGGTTTTCCTGCTTTGAACAGTGATTTTGAGAATATGGAATCTTTATCACAGGATACTTTTCCAGAACACCTGTGAATTAGCAGAGAAACTAGAAAAGATAAATATAATCCAATTTATTTTTTGCTGAACAATGGCAAAACATAATTTAAGCATTTCATGTGGAAAGTTTTCACAAATTACTTCTTTCAGCCACCTATACTGAACAGGTACTGAACATCTTGATTTTTATTTTTCACCTTGTTTTGCTGAAAGATTGTGAAGCGCTGTGGAAAAATGTGCTGTGGGAAGACAAAGCCCAGCATGGAGGAGCACCTGTGCTGGTAATAGTTCACCAGGGATAAACTGTGTGCACACATTGGAATGAGGAACACTGAGCTTGGTGCACTGCCCTAAGAGAGGCACGAAATGGAGAATGGAGCAGCATGGAACTGTTGCTTTCATGGTCTGTTTGGAACAATGTAGGTAAGAGAAATTAAGATGAAGGAATGACCCAAATGGTGACTGAAAGTCCAGCTTTGCATCATGGGCTTGACAGTCATTTTCCTTCTCGAGCAGCCACATAGGCTAACGAGGTAAAACCTGTATATGTTTGACCTGTATGACTGAAGTCACTCAAACTCCACATGACCATGAAATGACATGAACTGAAATCTTTTCCCCACCCTCAAAAAAATCAATATGAATATAAATTTAGAGAGGAGGAAGATCAGAGGAGATGCTGGGAAAGTCAAAGGGCTGTACCCATCTCCTCCCACAGGAACACTTATTGGGTAAACATTATTCTGAAGAAATAGAATTGCTTATGCTTTCTGACATCAGTGGATTTATCAGCAGTGACTTCTGAACCTTATTCTGTCATAATAGTCAATAAATTGCACTGCTTTTGAATCTTGAATCTTGCTGACTGTTCCCAGGCTTATAGTATAACCCAAATTATTTGTGCACCTAGGATTGTGAGTGTGGCAAAATTTGCAGTGTAAGTTATGTTGTTTGTGCATCTGGCATCTTTAAAGACTTATACTGGAGAATTGCCCTCTCTAAAACACTATCTGTGGATGATCTAAGGAGACAAAAGCAAACACTTGTTTAAATTGCATGTAAAAGAATCTTATAAACAAAAGATTTGCTCGCTTTCTTAGGTTCCTCTATTTTGAATCAATTTCTACAGGAGTTATAACTCTTCTAGTAATTTCTCTTACCTGACAAAAATCCTGTCATTCTTTTTTGCTCCTCTTCATTTCTATCTCATTTGTCCCATCTTCTTCAGACAGTATGTCTGCTAGTGAGTTTTTCAGCTTCCAATTCTGCTACTGTCCAGATGGATTTCATGATAGACTCACTTGTCTTACCTTTTACTGCCACATTTCTTCACCTTTCTCTCTGTTTATGAAGCCCTTCTCCTTAGCTTGTACTTCAATTAGTTTTGAACCCGGTCATAAAATAACCAATTTATGCTATTATAACTTTCATCTTGCTTGATCACAGAGAAGAAATGTCTTTTTCATTACTGTTATGAAATATGATACCAGTTTAACTTGAGAAAGTGGTTAGTGATTTAGACATACCTTCTTCATTTCAGGTGGGATGAGTTAATTTTTTTCTCAGCAGCTAGTAAAGTGCTGTGCTTTGGAATCAGAATGGGTGTAGAATATTGATAAAACTGATGCTTTTTTTTTTTTTTTTTTGGCTAAGTCATGTTTAACCTAAAAAAAAGGACTCTTTTTTTTGTGAGGGAGCATAGCTGGGACAGATGACACAAAGTGGCCAAAGGGACTTTCTACACCACAGAATGTAATGCTAAACTGAGGGAAGGTTCCCAGAATGAGGGCCCATTTGTGGATTTCTCTGTGGGAGACAGTTTAAATAATTCTATTATCAGTTTTTATAATGGCAGTATTTTGTAGTACATATTATAACTTCTTATTCTATTTTTCCCCAATGAAAGTTTTATTTGCAGTTGGGTAATATTAAGGAACATTTACCACTTGCAGTATGGCTGTCTTTTGTACAAAAACAATCTGCAGATTACTGAGAATTTCCCAAGGAAATGAATATTGTTTCTAGATGTGTTCATTTAAGTATGAAAGATGATTAGCTTAATGACTCAAGTGCTTGTAAAGAAGTTATTTTCTCACCCCTGAAACCCATTCCTAATTCACTTAGAAGATGATAATTATACTTTGCTTTTTGAAAATTGTTTGAATAGTTTCACAGTCTCACTGCATTTTGAAGGCAAGAATCAGCAACACATAAAAAGTCAGTTATTTTAAAACATACACTTGAAGTAAACTGTAAAGAGAGCCTTTAAAAGACAGACATTTGATCTGGACAGAGGCTTTGTTCTGTACAGGCCAGATCAATGGGCTGAGGCCAATTGGATGAGGTTCAATAAGCAAAGTGCCAGTCTGCATTTTGGTCACAACAGCCCCAGGCAGCACTACAAGACGGGGGCAGAATGACTGGAAATCTGCCCAGAGGAAAAGGACTTGAGAGTGCTGGCTGACAACTGGCTAAACACGAGCCAGCTGTGCCCAGGGGCCAAGGAGGCCAGTGGCAGGCTGGCTTGTGTCAGCAGTCGTGGCCAGCAGGACCAGGGCAGTGACTGTCTCCCTGCACTGGGCACTGGTGAGGTCACACCTGCAGTACCGTGCCCAGTTTTGGCCCCTAAACTGGGGAAGGACATGGAAGTGATGGAGCAAGTCCAGAGAAGGGCAATGGAGCTTGGGAAGAGTCTAGAGAGTGATTCATGTGGGAAGTGGCTGGGGGGCTGGGGGTGTTGAGAAAAGGAGGCTCAGAGGTGACCTCACTGCTCTCTACAGCTGCCTCAAAGGAAGCTGTAGAGAAGTAGGGATAGATCTTGTCTCAGGAAACTCATGGCAGGACAAGAGGAAATGGCTTCAAGCTGTGCTAGGGAGGTACAGGCTGGACATCAAAGGAAGCATTGGAACAGGCTGCCCAGGGTGCAGTGGAGTCCAAGGAAAGCCTGGACATGGCACTTACCTCCATGGTCTAATTGACAAGGTGGTTCAGTCAGAGGTTAGACTCAATCATCTTGGAGCTCTTTCCTGACCTTAATGATTCTATAATTTTATAAATTCAGTTTCACTAATTGAGAAATTATTAAAACAACCTGATAGCTTCAGTAGCAATCCCATAACAGTCAAAAATCAAAATCCTCATTTTCATCGAAGGTCATGGAATGGGAATCTTCCTGAAGTCAAGGATAAAACCAAACTTCTGGTTGCAGAAGTTATGTCACCTGAGGACCTGCCCTACAAAGTGCCTGCTGTTAAGAGATTAGCTGCAAAACAGTTCAAAAAATATGAATGGTGATGAGATTGGGACTTTAGGTCACACACTGCAGTGTACTGTGCCAGAAAGCAGGTGCATACATTTTGAATCTTTTATGGAAATTGCCCTGTAGACATGCAAGGCATACCTCTTTCTGTCTTGGTTAATTCAGTTAACTAATGTTTTTTCTTTCCCCCTGTCGTGGCTTAAGCTATGAAGTACCACTCAGGTACTTGCTCATCTTCCCCTGGTGGATATGGGGAGACAGTCAGAGAAGTAAAAGTGAGAGAACTCATGGCTTGAATTAAAGACAGTACAGTAGGTAGAGGAAAAAGAAAAATAAGACAAGGAATTAATTCAATATTTCCCATGGGCAGGCAGGTATTCAGTCATCTCTAGGAAGTCTGGGCTCCACATCTTTGACTTGAGGAGACAAAAACCATCACTCAGAACTTGTTAAAATGTAAAAAGACTGAGCTATTTATGTAGAACCACACAACAGCTTGGTGTGGTTTACGTTAAATTCAATAATTCAAGCCTTGTTTCATCATCTTGCCCATGAAATTTCCTTCTCTTTTGTATTATTTTACTACAAACTTTCCAGCTTCTGCAAAAATGGAAAGATTTTAGTTATTTTCTTATTTTGGTGTTGGCTATTTTCCATTAATAATGATCCTTAAAACTCCATGATTTTATCACCAGACATAATCATAATGACTGAGTCTGACAGCAGGACAGAATGTTCTAGTTGCCAGTCATTTGAACTAGGAAAAAAATTTATTCCAATACCTGACAGCGATACTCCTTCTTGTTCTTTTGCTATAATGAAAATTACTTTTTGCTTTTAACATGGTGTGCATAACCAAGGTGATAATCGTTGGAGCAGTGAGAGTACAGGAAAAATATATTTCCTGTTGTGAAGTTAATGCCACCTCGTAGCTCAGAGTGAGAGGGAAGCCAACATTATACGGTTTGTTTAGTCAGCTCTTAGCAAAGTGAGAAAACTTCACAGGTGTTGTGTAGCAAAAACATTTTTGTGTATACAGACCATGCAAATGGAGAAGCTACAAAAAACTGAAGCATATTTGATTTTGCTGTGTGCACTGGACTTATGCAATGTAGTTGGCACTAGCACTCATGAGATACTTAAGAAAACTCAACCATCTCCAGGCAAATGCAAACTGTGATATCATTTTATAGATTTGTCATTAGGCAAGCACTGAGCACAGTTTTCATCTGCAACTGAAGCATATCACTGGTATTAAAAGAAACAAAGCACCCTAAAAACTACTCCTTGCAGAGGAAAGGAGTACTTAGTGCACAAAATGAGGTGTATTTTATTGCTTTTTCTTTGTCACTTTATCTAGTTTCAGTTCTGTTTCTATTACATAAATATACTCCCATTAGTTGTACTTCATTATAACTACATTATACTTTCCATGCTTCGTTGTGTTTCTTTTAGGCAAAGTAGAAACAGCCTGTTTCAAACCTTGACTAAATTTAATTGTGGGGAGTCTTTGCAACAGCTTCAGAGGTCACTTAGGTTCAGTACCTTGAAAATTTAAATGTGTTCTCTTTTATAGTAAAAATGAAAACTTTTCATTGCAACTTATACTGAAATTATTTAGATTAGGGTTTTTTTCTGTTTTATCCTATTAAACTAATTACTAATTAGAAGAATGCTGGAGAGAAATCATTGAAGGCCATAATTACTTGAAGTTCATTATTTCCTTAAGATAATTAGTGGCTAAACTATGCTATACTCTGCAAGAATCTACTGTTATTATTCTGAGGTTTAGTCTATGCAGAGTATTTATTTACATTGGTGACATTCAGGTTCTGAATGGTTGTTTCCCTTGTGATGATCAATACTGTCTAGCAGTCTTAAGTGATTGTTGAAAAACTAACCAGAAAAAAAACCAAAACCTAAATGTGTAGGATTTGCCTTCTGGCAGCCTAGTCAAAAACCAAAAAAACTGTTTCTAAAGAAGTACAAGACATTATTTCTTTTGCTCAGAGATTCCTTTTACCCTTCCAAAACCAGGGCTTGTCCTTCTTTGCTCCATTGTCCATACCAACCTACCTGAGCTTCAACATTTCAGTGAAACTAGAGTGGATAAGAGAAAAATATTTGTACAGCTCACAGTGTAGGACAAAACATTTCTCGTCCTGAAGTGCTGAAATTTTTGATTCTCTAACCTAGGTGATGCAAGGAAAGAGAGTAGCTTGTGCTGGAAAACTTAGATGAACCTCTGAACTGGGTTGTTTTAACAGTTTTGTACTTGCAATGTGGTGTAAGAAATGTTTCAAAACACATTCTGTTTTACCAGCAGCTCTGTCTGCTCACTTTTAGGTTAATTAGCTAGTTCTAGGAAAAAATCATGGAGAAAAAAAAATGTTTTAAAAAATTTATTAGGTTTTTTTTTTCCCATCTGTGTTTTGAATATACTTCTTAAAGGTGATGCAGACTTTTTGTTGGTCAAACCCCTGGCAGGTCTATCAAGTTGTTCAGTTATTTACTTTTTGTTTAAAACTACTATATAATATGATTTTATTTCACATATTAATTTTTTAATCAGTATAGTAAAATTTATTAATTTAAATGAATGTATTCATATCAATGTCTAGGTCAGATCATTGAAGACTTCTCTTGCCCTTGACTGTTCTTACCATAGTGATTTATATTCATACAAAAAACCCTCAGTGAGTATAAAATCCAAACAACCCCTTAATACTAATTAAGTTATTTAATTTTCTTCTAATATCTGAAAAGAAGGATAAATAATCATCCTAAAGTATGACTGTACTAACTACCCTGTCATATAAAAATCCAACATTCAGAATTTTATAATTATTATTGAAAAGATATGCAGAGGTTGGTATTGGAGGGACAAGTATAAATTACTTAAGAATTCCAAATTAATCTTCTGGTGCATGCATCCTAAGTCTCTGGAAGAATTTCCTTCTTTTTGAAGCTCCTAACACTAAAGTGCAGTTAAGGTAGGCCAGCACTGCTCTTTAGTCTGATATATTCTATGATCCAAGCTCTCTGTGATCTGCACTGGAACAGTTTAGACATTGTAGAGCAATTCCAGAGAAACTGGAACTCCCAGTTCCAGAGAAAGAAGAGCTCCCCATCCCTGGAGAAGTTCAAGGCCAGGCTAGATGGGGCTCTGAGCATCCTGGTCTAGTGGAAGGTGCTCCAGCAGCAGGGGTGGGACAAGATGGTTCATTCCAACACAAGCTGTTCTGTAATTCTGTGAATAGTATTAGCAAATAGGGCTTGTTTTCAGTCAAAAGTCTGTACATTTTCTACAGAAAGGCTGCTGAATTGTGAAATTCGAGTAGTCATGGATTTGAAACGCTTCAGTTAATAAATGTAAAAGTTTCTGAATATATATGCTATGGAGTATCTCTTTCATCTGAAATTTATACAACTAACTGAATATATAAAGTACAAGCTGCTCATTCCTCAGTTTAAGTACCAAAAACATTACTCTGTGTAGTGCACAGTAAAACTTATAATTGCTATGCAACATCTCAGCTTAGCACTATTTGATATATAGCAAAATACAGCTTGCAAATTGGTGTAGAGTTTTCCTCCAAATAAAAATGATCATATGTACTCCTATGTTTGACCTCATTAATGTTGAGGCTTTCCTTCTGACTGGTCTGGCATGTACAGAAAACCTTTCGAGAAAGCAGCATTTGTTGCTTCATTAACACAAATTAATTTTGAAAAGGGTTCAGAGTCATCAAAGGTGGACTTATTTTAAAAACAATTGGAGAGTTGAAAAAAAACCCAAATAATTTGTTATTAGAATAATCAGGTGAGATCCTTCTCGAATTTTTAAGTGGGAAATTAATAAAGGCACATAGGAAAATATGATCCACAAGATATTAAGGTGTTCTAACAGTGATAAAAAGAGGTTATCTAAAAGTTTACCACCATTCTGATCCACTGATGAAACTGCAAAATCATAAAATTAATTATGTTCAATTTGTAAGGAATAGAGCCTCACTGTAGAGAGGCTGTGTAAAAGATTTTCCTGTGATACAATAATGTGCTTATGATCCACAGCTCTCCCCATTTCAGTCTCTTAACTGTTGGGAAAAAAAAGTGTTCCAAGGAGTCTGAGCATTTTTCAATTCATAAATGAACCATAAAAGAAAGCAATTAAAAACACTTAATGTTAGAAAAATTAATTTTACGTCATGTTATTGGTGCAAATATGGAAAATATGTATTGCTCTTTTAAATATGAGATGTTATCTCTTTGCAGACTCAAACTTCTTTTTGATTTAGATCTATTTTGTCAAATTTGCTATAAGCATGGAAGTTTTCTATAAACAGATTTTTCATTTCAACTCCTATGAAAAAAAAATCTACATTTATTTTTTCTTGTGCCTGTCATGCTTCTGTTTCAGAAGTAACTCTGAGGCCCAATATTTACACTACTGTAATCTCCAAGGATTTAACCTTTCCTGAATACCATTTATGATGACAACTTTGCTGTTGCTGAAGTACTTGCCCTCACAGAGAGTGCAAATCCTTTCATTTAAAACTGCAAGTAAATCTTTAAATTTAAACATTGATACTTGTAATAATCCTGTTTTACCCAGACACTGGTGAAAATAGAAGATGAATTAATTGGTAGAATGTAAATATTTTTAATAGATTATACATACATTCATATGTCTGGTGTTCAGTGCTGCTTCTAACCTGTTTCTCTGGTATCTGTAACTGTAATCACCACCGAAGAATAGAGAGATCTCACTTATACAGATTTATCTCCTTTTCTTGTGGTTCAAATGCAACAGATTTGAGTCTAAAACAGGATTTCAAATTTGCAGATTTTAAACTAGTTTCCTTGAGTGATAAGAAGTCAATTATTTTATATTATTATTGAAATATAATTTATTATTATTATTTGATATATATTATTTGAAAAAAACAAAGATATTTTCTGGCATAAAATGATATGTTTCTCCCTGAAAAACTGCTTCTAGATAGCTTAAATTCTCAGATATCTTCTAGAATTTTATCATATGTTTGCTCCTCAAGCTGAGCAGAACACATACAGCTTGAATCATTGTTTTGCTCTTCTTTAGTCTCAAGAAAGAGGGGCTCATAGACCTGTTAAGTTTTTACTTAGAAGATATTCGTGCAAAGAGCCAACCATGACAATCTTATTGTTTAAACCAGATTACTGTGCAAAAATTTGGGAGAATCTCCACACAAACCCATACTGTCTCAGCTTCAGACCTGACCCTCAGATAAACAGAGCATTCTCATTCCCTCTTTCATCTGCCATCACTTTTGTCTGTATTTTCTCTAGACTGCCTCTGGTCTCCTGGCTCCCTGCATGCTGTGAAGCCTTACCCCAGAGGCTTTTCTGCCACCTTTCTCTATTGCTCTGGATTTCAGTAGATGTATCTTACTACACCTAGAGGAGATATTTGAATGTCCTCTGTGCACCAGCTGCACAGGAACACCCCAAAGATGGATCTCCATCGGGAACAAGCCTCCTTTTCAGTTCAGTCAGAGCAAGGAAGAAGATGGGAAAGGAAGCCAGTAGAGCAAAATTAATGTGTTATCTGGTTTGTGTGGGCAAACTTCATTTACCACCGGGAGCGGATGTTTGATGCCCGACAATCGTGAGTGTTCATGCTGAGCAGAGGCAGGAGGAAATTTTCTCGTGCATCTTAACTGCTGATTACTCACCCCTGTAACACATCCTGGCTAGAACACAGGCCAAGCACAACCAGCCGAGCCTCCTAGTGCTGGCTCTTTATCAGCCTTAGGTAGGAGCAGATGATCTGCAGCATCTTGTGCCTGTGAGGCAGTGGGAAGCAGGCACTGAAATGTTTCCAAAGCACAGTGCATCAGGCCAGGCTGGTCTCCTGTCCCTCTGCTGAGCTATTCCTGGCACTAGTGAGCTCTAGTTAGAGTCAGCCTACTGCTGTGCACTGTGTCATCTGTGGTTACTCAGAGCCAGGAGCCACTGGTTTTGTGCAGGGCTAAAGTAGCTGCCCAAGCAGCTTATATTGCATTCTTTACACTCATTCTTGGCAGTGAAAACCTTTGAACTGGTTTTGGCCATAACTGTTGTGATGTTAAAAAATTAATTATTTCTACAGTACAGAAAAATACCATCATTTTAAGCAGAATGACCACAGATGACATATAATACCACACAGGATTCACAAGCATTTGAATATCCATTTAAAATTCTATTGTATTAAAAGACATCAAAAGCTGAGACAAATCACTTCTGACTGCTCACTATATTATCATATGTCTTCTTGAAGTAGTTGATGAATCAGGTGTGTTTGGGTTTTTTTAAAAGTATCACATGAATTACACTTATTCTAACACAATTTGATTTAGATACTTCTAGTTTTGCCTTAATTCTACCCTTGATAAATTTCTGTTCAAACTTCTAGTGACTGAGCTGAAATATAACCCATAAATTTCTCATCTGAAAAAGAAGAAATAAACTAATATTATAACAGGAGCATAAACAAGAAGATGTTTTGAAGTAAAATTTTCTAATCTACCTCTTGCTATTGATGTACCAGAATGTGTAATGTAATCAGCTATTGTAAATTGAACATAAAAAGTATGAAACCATGTCTGGGTTTTCTACATGGAATTATATATGAAAAGGTTTCATAAGACACAAACTATGTTGTGAAAAAATTAAGAAATTCTAATGCAGGAAGGTGATAAGCTCATACTTAAAATATTTTAAATTAAACAGGATATATGGTGTTTGAAGGAGTTTTCTAGAAAACATACTCTCAAATTACAATGTAGCATAGTTTACAGTCACAATTATGTTTGATGCTTGTTACTTTCATTTGAAAGGGTTGCAGAAGAGGAATTTTTGGGATTTACTTAGACTGCTACATTGAGAACTGTGGAAAACTGTTAATTACATCTTTCATAAGAAGATAAAATATGATAAACTTTCCTTATTTATCTAGTTTGTTTCTGAAGTACTCCTTACACATTTGTGATGATCTTTTATTAATTTTCACACAGCAATAATGGAAATAATGGACAAAACACTTTTAAACACTCTCTTAAAAACATTCTCTTAAAATTTCCCCTTATAAAGCTGGTTTTGGAGATATCCACTCACAGACTGGTAATCCTTGCTCTTAAGAGCAGCAGAATGCAGAATTTTACTCATGTAAAGACACAGAAAGCAATAGAAAGATAATATAAATTGTCTGTTTCCTCCATGAACTGTAAAGTCTACTGTTTGTGGAAAACTTTTGTAGGTGAAGCACTTCAGTATAGAGGTGAGATGCACCCACACTCCAGAGCTAGCAGGCATTTCAGGTGGCTGTGCTGGCCCAACAAAATCAATCATGGGTAGATAATCCCACACAAGTACATAATTGTCCATTCTTCACAACAGCAGAGTAGAATCCCAAGTAAGTTTTCGTTTTGGACTCTGCATGTGCTCTCAATGGGAAAGGGAAGAGGGCAGGAAGAAGATGAAATTACTTTCATTTTCAATTATTATGAGGTACCTCAAAGTGCAAAGTAAACATTTTATTTATTTACATGGGAAAAGATGATGGCTTTGTGGGGATCCAAACACCTACACACAAAGTTTATTTAGAAAAATTTGCTTCTAATTCTGCAAAATAGAATCTAAGCATTTTTATTTTACTTTAAACACTAAAGGCAGATTCATTTGCATTCTGTGAGCTATTAAAACTATCAGAGGACAATAATGGATGATGCATTCTAGTAAAACTGAAGTGATAAATCAGAGTGGCTGTGACTTGTACATTTGTACATAAATAAAATAAAAGTTGCTGGTTTTCTTTTTGTAGACCTGAATATTTAAGATGCATGATTTTAAGGTAAAAATATTTCAACCTTATTGGAGAAAATTTCCAGTCTCGGTGTTTTGGCTTTATTTTCATTGAAAGATAATATATTTTTACATAGAGCCCTTGTTTAAAATCCCATGGTGGCATCTTTGCACATACAGGGCATATTGTTGACAGTGACAGCATCAAAATTTCACCCTTATATGTTTTAATAATATGTTATTCCTTGCTAATTTGTCTCATCTCCCTTCCTTTTTTTTGGATTTCAAAACCCAGCACAGGCTATTCTAAAATAAATTATATCCGGGCATCACTGAGAACTTAAGAAGACTTGTAAAAAAAGAAAGATTTGGAGCGCAACCACTGAAGACCTCAGGAGTAATGACATTTGTAAGCATACTTTATTCCATTTCAGCACACAGCCTTAAAATACAGAAGATGACTCACTTTTCTGCCATACTTTCATATAGACATGCATTTATTTCATGCATTTATTCCAATGACATATTTTCCCAGCAACAACATGAAAACAGCCATCCTTTTTCATGCTGCGGTGTACAGGCCAAATGAGTGAAAAGGAAATGACAATGAATTTAGGGATTGTTCTTTCAGCTGTGTGAAAAATGTAGTAGAGTCTACACTGGGCTAAAAGGTTTGAAGAAGCTATTGCATAATAAGCTGCAGCACGAGTTTAGGAGATACAAACTCATAGCAACCACCTGTTCACATCTGCAAGTGCAGATGGCTCACCCTCCTGTCATTAAAAAAGCAAGTGCAATTTTCCTCGCATTTGCAGGAAACAAATAGCTGTGAAAGAAGGAACAGTTAACTGATGAAAAATTGGTTTTCTGTTCATGCTTTGAACTCATAAAGTTTTGGTTTTGCTTTTGTTTTTTTTTCTTTTGCTAGCTGCAGAGAGAAAAATGACCACTTTCTTTCTGTCCTGCTCTTAAGCCAATTAAAGATACCTTTTCAAAGAAAATTGTTATTTTTGTCAAAGTCTTTCTACTGTAGCTATTCTGTATACTGTGCTGTGTTCAGCCTAACCATTGTCTTTTACTTGTTCTTCAATACAAAAAATTTTATTCTATTATCAACACTGAGTTTCTGTAAGATTGATCTGTGATGATCAGGTATGTCCTCACTAGAATAAGACATCAAATTTCAGATTATAGTGCTCTTATTTTACAAGAATTGGTTCAAAGCTTTGAAAATATATTTCAAAAGCTAAATACAGTATAAATTCATATGGTATTAATACCCTCTATTTAGTCAGCATGAATTATCTGTAACTGAACACAGTACTGTTCGAATCTTAATTATACATCTTTCAGTCATAAAATCCCATTTCATGAGAATGTAATTTACATAATAAATGTACAAAGAGAATGCGAGTGGCAAGAATGTGCATACCTGAAGTTTATAATGTCCCTAATGCTTGCCAAAAAGCAAATTAATATTGAAATAATAGCTTCCAGCTATCATATGCTGAATGTTACAGACTATATTCAGGGAATTAAATCTTAATTTTTTATGTCCCCTGAAAGAGAAGAGCAGGTACATCTGAGGGTAAGAATTAAGAATAAAGATACTTGAAAAACTATTCTAAAGTAACAAGATTACCTGCTGTCATTTTGGGGTTTGATTTCTTTTTCTTTAACGAAACAACATTTTATAGAAGAAATCTGAGTAAAGCAGTGTATAACATTTAAGTATCTAAGTAAGCTCTACAATTTCAGGAATATTTTCCGAAAAAAACCCAAGGAAACCAACCAAACAAGTTGTACTTTTGTTTTTAAATACTTTGCTTTCCATTTGACCATTTCAGTAATTCCCTTCCATTCCTTGCCCTGTAAATTTATCACTGTACAGCATGGGCTTTACTTAGGGCCTCTCTGAGAGGAGCAGCGACTTAGTCTAATGCAAACTGAAATACAACAAAGCAAAGGATGCAGCTGGAACTCTAGCATCAGCATGGAAGGGGTGGTATTATAAGACATCTTGTCATTTATTTATCTCTACAAACAGAAGAATGGTCTTGTGAATTAAGGCATGAATTAAAAATGAAGGGAAGTAACAGCTAACTAGAAACCAAAATACTTTTTGGGGTGGGTGTGCACAGAAAAAACTGCACTTGGTTGAGCTGCACACATCCTGCCAGGGATGTCTTTTGCTTTTGAAGCATCTACTTGAACCATCTCTCAAGTTAAATTTTTTGAGTATAGATCTGCATGTGAAAATAAAACATCTTTGTCACACAGAAATAAACACAGCCAATGATTTTCTGATCTGGGAAAGGAAATAGAAGGGAAATGGAGAGGATTTAGAAGAGAAAGACTCATGCAGCTCTTAGAAAAAGGGATTATGAATATCTTTGGCAGCAAAAATAAAGCAGATACATCTTGCTTGAACCATTCAGTGGAGCAGTGGTTTCTTTTCTGAAGATTCCTGTATATTCTGTACCACACAGCCCTTCTCAGGAGGTGGTCTGGCAGCAGGGGCCAACCCTGTCTACAGCCTCCTCTCAGGTAGTTGTAGAGAGTGATAAGGTCGCCCTTGAGCTGTCTTTGCTTGAGGCTAAAGAGCCCCAGTTCCCTCAGCTGCTCATGTTGTCACAAAGAAAAATGCAGTAGCATATTGGCACAAAGGAAGTAATCGTTGATTAAAATTTGTTCAGGCTGTCAAGTTCTCATGAGCAAAGATATTTTCTATGCTTCATTAGTCTGTGCACATTATCAACTGCTCTGCTTCACTGAATGTGAGCTGATAGTTCTGAGGAGCAATGAAAACCTTTCTCCTGTTGTATTATTAATGACACTACAACATTTTTGTGGCTCTATCTACTGATACAATTTCAGCAGCAGAGGTTAGATTAGATGTAAAGGCTGGGATTTGTTTTGGTGCCATCAGTTATGTCTCTAGGAAGATTAAATTAATATTTGTGTTTAGTAGCCATGAGCTGTTTCCTCTTTGTGGTGCTGGGTTTGTGCAGCATAGGTGCATACATTCCTGTGTCTGCCTGGCTTCAGTACTGCCATTCCTGGTTTCCTGGCTGTTTTACAGAGGATCATGCCCTTGTAGAGAGGACAGCACTGGGACATTTAAGCAGAATGCTTTTCCCTCTTGAGGTGGGGAACCACGTATCAAACTGAAATTTAACATGGTCAGTGCTAGTGCTAAATAAACCTCAAGTTTAGTAGAGTGCAAGCCATAAAGTCCACAACACATCCCTTCTGCACTTCTACAGAATGTGCTTAAAAAGTTTATCCATCATGGAATTTCGTCAAACATTGGTGCTGACTGGTCTCTACAACCTCTAAAGGAAGACCCAGAATGTCAATGCCCTTATTAAATCCCAAGCCATCTCATCACCAAGGGCTTAATTACATTTATTTTCCACAAAAGTATGACCTTTTAAGTCATGTTTTGTGGCTAACAAAAGGCTGTTACATAAGTAATCTGAATTCTATATGCAGTTATAGATGTACAAAACAGTGAGAAGATAAATGATCAGAACTTCATTGAAGGCAAAGGGACTGGATGAAGACCAGCATTTTGGAGCTCTTAGGGAAGACAGAAAGGGATTCTGAGTGTTTGCTTCTCTTTATGTTTACCAGCTACTATATACTAAGTGAAAGAAATTTAGAAATTATACAAAAATTGTCATTAAGAAGTAAATGCAGTATTGTTTCCTAAAATAGCCACAGCTGTTATTCTACTGTATGGTCAGCTTTGAAATAATGCAGTTGAAAGCTGTAGGTAATTTTTAAACTCTGCATTCTGGCTTTTGCTTGTTTTGGTTTGGGTCTTTCTGTTAGTAATTTTTATTTAGATAGATTGTCTTTCATACAGTGTAATGACAGATTAAATTTTCTGGAATAGAACTTATTTCTAAAAAAATAATGTTAAATACTCATTCATAGTAATTTATGATTTTCATCAGGAAAATAAAATAAAAATTACATATCCGACCTAAACAATATATGTCTTGGACTTCACTGTTTAGACACCTGCAGAACAAATTTATTTTAACAATATCTTATGCATTTTAATTTCACTAAATTAAATAAGGCATATTTTTTTTTTTTTGTACCAGGCATTCTTTAACAACAATTGGGTTTTTTTTCAGAAACACAAGGTGAAAGGCCAAGTTCTCACAGCTTGATATTTGCCACTCTATTATTTAGTGATGTGCGAATACAACCTGGATTAATTTCAAAGAAATAGCCTGTTTTGTAAGTTTCCAGAGAGTACCAAGAACTTAACAAAATGCTGTATTATGTTCTAGTAATTTTTTGAGTGTTCAGTCCTGCATAATTTTTGTTTTGTTCCATATATGGGGTTTTATGGTTTTATTTTTGCCTGTGACGGACACCAGAAAATATTGTAGCACAATTTGCCAAAAGAATGGTCACTGGGGAAGGTCTGAGGGTTTTTTTGGGCTTAAAGAAATGCTATTTTTAGTAAACTAAGTCAGCTACACTAAGATTCATAGACTGATGTACAAATGCTCTCTTAATTTTTGTTTCTTTTTATAAAAACCTCCAAGTTCTTTTACTAAGGACTGTGACCGCAGAAAAGTTTCTTAATATGATTAGTTTTGGGTTTATTTGTTGGTTTTCTGTTTTTTTTGTTTTTGTTTTTTTTTTTTTTTTTAATTTAACTGTAGTTTCCCAGAGAAATTAGGATTTTGTTTTGAATGTTCACTACTTCCCCCTGTCTTCCCTCACCACTCCAATGGCTTTCAAATTCTTTCTTGTTGGATCAAGTTGAGGGATAAATGTTCCAATCCTAAATATTTGTGCAATATTGGAAGCCATCACACAGATTAGGAGTGAAGGCCAAATATATGCCAAAGGAGAGCACTGAGAGTTGGAACTTGAGTATTTCCTGTATTCTGGTGCTTGCTTTGTTTTGTTTTGTTTGATTAGTTATAACAGTCACTGTATTGCACTTACAGAACAGATGAATCCTGAAATAATGCAGGGATTTTCTCCATAGCTCTAGTAATATCAGTGGTCAGGCTAGTTAGTTAAAAATAACTTCATGTGGTGGAGCATTTATTATGCCATTAAGTTGCAGACACATGTTCTATGCCTGTCTTGTGTCCAAGGTGATGTGGTGCATTAGGGAGTCTTCTGTCTTGGAACTTGATGCCACCACAGCTGGATTATTTATGTTTCTCAAAATGGTGTACATAAACAATTTAATAGCTTTGAAACAACTTTTGTTTATTAGTCTAGAAAGAATAAGCTCCATGGACACCTCTCTAAAGCTTTTATGTCTTGAATAAATAACAGCTACAAATAGCTGAGATTCTCTTGTCAGTCATTAACTGATCCCTTCACCTGTGAATTCTTCAATATTTTTACATAATTTTAATCCCAGTCTACCTTTAATATTGTTTCAGTAAATATAAAAAATCCTCACCCATGATGAACACTTCTGTTACTGAGCAACAGTTTTCATAGTGTTTCCTAAGGTAAGAAAATTAGGAAAGGCCACAAAATTTATGAATCCTTTTTCATTATGAACCAAGATTTTGAAAGTTCATTGCAGTGCATGACTGCACCCCTGAAGAGAGAAATTTATTGTTGGGATTTTATTATTATTTCTGACAAGTAATGTCTAAGGTTTATTCTTTCAGCTCTGATGTTTTTGCTGGATATAGGAAGCCAAATGCTTGTTAATTTAAGAGGAAGTTGTTCTAGATGCTTTTCCTTCGGTGGAAACAATGTGCACCAAGCTGTTGCTTGATACATCAGCTATAAACCAGCATTGTATTCCTACTGATTTCTACATCAGCCTCCTGATGTCATTTTATGATACTGTATGTAGATGATTCTTACTTCATTTTAAAATGCCAATTAGATTAAGCAAGCTTTCATGATAATTTCCTTTATTTTGCAATTAAACATATTTTAATTATGGTGGCAAGTGAATGGGAACTGTCAGGAATAAGTGGACTGTGCTGTTTCTAAGGCAGTTTGGTCCTTCAGGCAGATGAATGAAGCAGACAGAAACATACTACCTTTCAGAAATTTAAATAAGCAGATTTTGCTTGTATTCATGTTATTCCACATCTGAAAGCTAAAATTATGTATATTTCAGTTGCAATTTATTTATGGGAACAATTTTAACAGGAAAGGTCAAAGCCTTGTTAGGTGCCAAATATGCCATAAGAATACACAGTTACATTAATTTTTTATCTTTTTTTTTTTTTTTTTTTTTTCATGAAATCAGTGAATCACATGGTTTGGATTCTTCAAAGGAAAGAAATACCTGTGCTTTAAAGTGCTACTGCTATGATTCAGCCAAAGGCTAGAAAGGGAATTTAAACAGTCTAATCTTGGTTAAAAACTGTCACAGTATTTCAGTAAAAGTGCATTCAGACCAGGCCAGTAGTTACAATTTTAACTCATTAGTGCACAAGCCATAATACAACACTTCCTTTTCATATTTACATGTGTGCCTGTGAACCTGTCTAGGGCTTATCTACTTTGACCAAATGTACTTGTGTATGAAGAGCAGCATAGCCTAGAACAGAGCAGAGTATTTCAGGTGCAAGGGACCGACAGATCTCACCTTGTCCAGCTGCCTGAGCAGCTCTGGGCTGTGCAGACATTAAAGCACATTATTAAGGGCACTGTGCAGATACATCTTACACACCTGGAGGCTTGGGGCATCAGCCTGTTCTGGTGTCTGCCCATCCTCTTCTGAGATGTGATTCCCAATCACTTTGTCTGAACCCTTCCAGCACAGCTTTGTGTCATTCCCATGTGTTCTGTCACTGGATCTCAAGGAGAAAACCTTCAAAACCTCCTCTCCACATCTTCTGCTTCAGGAAACTGCACAGAGCAGCAGGGTCACTCCCCAGCCTCCTTATCTTCAAATTAGACCAAACCAGAGTGAATGAATGAATGAATGAATGAATCAATCAAACAATCAATCAATCAATCAATCAACCTATCAATGAAAAAATGTCACAGAAAATATTAAAAGAACATATCACAGGAATTTTTTCAAGAGCATATTTTTTTTTAAAATCATTTTTGGCATGCTTCTTCCTTTAGGGAATTCATGCTAATGATACTTCAGTGCACTATTAATTTTTTTTTCTTCTCCTAAGAGGAGCATTTAAAAGCATAAGAAATAATGGATTGCAGGGCATTAGTAGCACTATATTTACATTATGCCTGAGTTCATGATAAATGGTTACATTGCAATAATTTAGTATTTTATTTAATTTTTTTTAATCTATTAATAATTGGCTTTCTGTTTTTATATGAACATTACAAGTAGTTAGTCATAATAGACTAACTTATCACTTTTCTTCCTTTATCAGAACTAGACTGGTTTGTTGCTGGAATCCATTCATCCATTAGTCAAGCTAAAAAAAAAAGTATATCTTTAAGCCCAGGAAAACTCTGATACAGGCTCAGGGCTCATCCTTAAGAGAAAAACGAAAACAAAACATAAAAAAATCAGTACACTTTTCTGTATCTACAAAATGCAGTGGAAATCCTTCCTGGAACAAGATGCATATGTTCTTGGCTTGTGAAGGGGTAGAGATGTTTGTAGTTTCTCTGTTTAGAAGACAGTAGTTTAATGTACAATGTAGTTTAATGCACCTCTAGTGCATTATGCGTTAAACTAAAAACAGGTGTTGTGGTCACCTGTTTCAACAGCTATCCTCTGAGGAGCTTTTCCTGCCACAGAGCTGCTGGTAAAAGTATTCCCCTCACATTACCAGAAATATTTTGCCTCTAAAGTACAAGACTATTAAGCAGATATCAGTTGAGAGGTAAGCAATACTATTTGGAGACCATTTCTTATCAAATAGTAAAGATTGTTTGCATAACTTAAATCATAAGAAACATAACAGTGATTTTTATTTAAATGTTAAGTAAAGAAGTAGGAACTGATTATTAAAGTTTTTATTATCTATTGACTTAGTTTCAAAAACAGGGCATGTAACTGAAAGACCAGAATTGTAGCTGGTATTGTGGGAAACTTGGTGGAAGTTTCCTGAGAGGCTGAGAGGATAATCAACCTCCAAGACTTCAAATGTTCTTCTCAGCTACCAGACCAAACTTACCTGCTAGCAGTTAAACTCCAGGAACTGAACAAACATACCAGTGAGGCCATGGGTTGTGGTGCCTCTAGTCCTACACTTACTCCTGAGCTCCATCACATGGGGGGCAGTCTCCAGGTCAAGATGTAGTTCCCAGAGTTCTTTAACGAGGGAGCCCAGGAAAACACAAAATTTCCCTTCAGCGTGCTCCACTCTAGCTCCTGTCTAGATACATTATTTCTGTCCAGGAAAGGTTGATCTTTTCACAGGTTAGACCACCTTGGCAGTGTTGTTCTGTTCGTGCACCTCCATGTGCTTATTAACATTTTGCAGACTGAGTACCTGACTTCATGTTGGATTTTTCGATTCCTCCTTGTTGCAGACTATTTAGTTTTACTTTTTTTACCAAGTTATGTAAAAGAGGCAGATAATAAAAAATATTTCTAACTGAAATTGGATAGCCTTGCAATATATCTGTGTGCAAACCAAACAGAATGATTTGCATTTATCCTTCAAATCAAGAGATGAGGCAAAAAGGATAGGTTTTTCAAATACATTTCTCATACAGACTTATTTTCTATTTTGAGAAAAACTCAAGACCTCTCAATTTCTGGTGTCAGTTTTCCCATTTCCAAGCTGTCTGTAGGTAGAGCATCCCCTTTAAATGAACAAAGAATTCAATGTCAAAAACACTAATGTGCTAGTAAGAGAAGGCAGAGTGTTCTGGGGACAGGCTGTGTCAGTTAACAGATAGGTTATAAAAATATGTAAAGTAATAAAAATTATTTAGATCCAGAACCAAATCAGCTCGTTCAGTTTAAAAATTATTCAGTCCATTAATATTACCAAACTTTTCTCTCTGTCAGGGAGTACTTTGAAAATATTTGATAGGTTTATATTCTTTCTCAGACCACCTGGTTTACATGGTGAGCACATAAACATAAACCAACTTATATGGGCAAGGAGATGGCAGTTCTTTGACCTCATTCTGCAATCTCCACTGCCCTCTTTAACAGACTAAAAAGTATTCAACATAACTACCTTGAATGAAAGGTCAGGGTTCCTCCAATTCCCCTCAAAGGAAATAATCTGACTTCACCTTCCTTTCTCAGCAGAGCACATGGTGCTAAAGATAAGCCATTCTACCCAGATGAGCAGTTCAGATCATTCCTATCTGGGTATTTTTGTGAGTGACAGGTGGGGAAGGAGAAGCTTTTGACCATCTGGGGGAAGGCAGTCCAGAAACTTGTTTAGAGCAGTGGCTGTGATTAGGCTGGCCAATATCTTGGCAGTTCTGACTGCCAGGTCAGTGCTCTGCAGGGACAGTCTGTCGTGCACAATGAGCCTCAGCACAGCTGCATCGCACAAAGGGCACCATCTGTGCTGTCCTTCTGAAGAGAAAGATGGGATCCTTCTGTGATCCTCGGGATGGGCAGGATCCTAAGTCAGAATCTGATACAGCAGGCCAATAGGTTGGCCCAGAAAATAAAAAGGGAAAGTCTGAACAAGGCCAGTTTGGAATGACAACTGTAGGACCATTACCAGTGTAATGTGCTTGTGAGACATTTGAGATGCTGCTAAAAACTGATGGGTTGCATAGGGATTGTTGCAATCAGTTTGTGAAGAAGCACGATAATAAAACAAAACCCATGTATAACTAGAATATTCAACACTTGCATAATGAATCATTTATTAGGCACTATTTGAAAAGTATGCAAAGTGTAAAGAATAGTAGATGCACTGAAATAAAATGATGCAAAGAGGTTATTTGGAAATAATGTAGTACTTAAAATTGTGCATATATTCACGTTTTCAATTTCTATTTTCCATTTTGAAGTTAGTTAATCACAATATTCAAGGCTGATGAAATCATCAAATGTAAGTTTTTTCCTTAGCCAAAAATGTCTGGGAATCGAGAAAAATAAATATATTTGATCAGCTTCATTTGTGCAAGTTCAGTTTCACTTTACAACTCATTGAAATTTAGTTGAATTAAGAATAAAAATTCAGGAGGATACCTTAAAAACACACAATTGCATATACTATCATTAAATTAATTTTAGTGCCACAAACTGATAAAGAGGGCTAAATCTTCTATTTTCTACATATTCAAGTTGTTTAAAACAGAGTATCTTTGCCATGCTTTGGAAGAGAAATATTTTAAAGTTTCATTCAAGAAAAAAAATCTGAAATTACAACATTTAGAGATCAATGTGGTCAGATATAATACTTCTAATTATTTTTTCTCCGCTTTAAGTAATTTATGAACTGATATTTTTTTGACATTAATTAACATCAGGTCATTCCTGTAATAATTTTTGCTATGCTTAGCTGAATACTTTCATCAATTTTAATGAAGAAACTGTCAATATTGAAAGAGGTTAAAATAAATTATTGCAAAAATATCTTTCACACGTTTAAGAGCAGGCAGTAAAACTGATAGTGCATTCTGTAATGGAGTTAAAGTAAACCAGAAGGTATTGCCAAAAGTCCTAGTTCTTCCATAATAGATGAGGACTGATTAAAATTTTTTAAATGAAGTTGACATAAAAGACTTTTAAAAAACAAAGAAAATAAAAAGCTCTATCAGTATTGTTTCCTTTTTAGCTTCTTCCTCATTATTAAAAAAAAAGAAAAAAAAAAAAAAAAAGAAAAAAAAAGAAAAAAAAAAGAAAAGGAGGCTTTTTTCCTTTACTATCTTTTTTTTCATTAGTTTGGCTAAGTAAAATAAATCAGCATGGCAGAAATTTTCCTTTAGGGGAAAGTTGGCTACTTATTCCTGTAGAGGTCTCTTAACACTATACAGCAATATCTACTTTTATAGCACTACTATTGTCCATTTATTATTTCTCTATATTAAGTGACAGTTTTTTAGCCATATTAAGCGGATTTTTGCCATGTTAAGTGGGGTTTTTTTAGCCACAGGTCACATTGGTGTGTAATTCTTTCTGGATTGCTGGTACTTGTCCTTTCAGAAGTCTTCTGCACCTGCCTGGACAGCAGGGCAGAATTTGCATCAATTTCCCTGTCAGTGCCCAGAGGTGTGGATGTGGCTGAGGGTGTTTAGCCTGTCTGGTGGGAAGGGAAGTGCTGTGAGCAGTGCTGCCAGCCCCTGGGGATGCACACACCAGTGAAGCTGGTGGGGATGAGGTGAGTGGGAGAAAGAGCTGACAAAACCCAAACTCTGCTGTTGGACTGGCATAAGGAATAACAATAAACCCCAGCATCCCCAAAGAGCAAGCATGGAAAAAGGTGTGTGTTTTGGGGTAAGGGCTGGTGTGGGGAAAGACCACGGTGTCCTTTCACAGTGTGGGGTGTGTGACAGGACTCAGTCTGGGCAGGAGCCTCTCTCCCTTGGGCAGGGGACAATGTCCAGGTGCTGCACAGGCAGGTGGGGGGTGGCATCTGTGTCCAGAGCAGCCACGGGGGAGCCCTTGCTTAGCAGAATTGCAGGTTGGCAGAAAAGCCACTGTCATCCTCGAGGTCCATATGGGAACAGCTTGAGCCATTAGTCAGAGGGCACAGCATGTTGCTAATTACTGTGTTAAAAAGAGGCATCGGTTCACTGTGTAAAAATAGGAGGCTAACTTTTCTTCCTTCTGACAACTTCAGCGGGAACTTTGTTGGTGAATTAATTAATGAAACAGCTGAACCAAACGATCACAAGACCTAGCCACTTGAAAAGCCTCACTGAGTATTATTTTCAGTCCTTTGGCTGTTATATTGTTCTTTCAAACTGTAAATCAGTGATAAATGTGTGAGTAAAAGCCCTGAGTAACTTTTATCCTCTTAGTATCTCTAAAAATTAGTTACCTGTGTTAAAGTAATTTTCCTCACTCTCCATTCTGAAGGGTTTTTTTAGTTTCTAAGAATAGATGCATTTTCTGCATAACCAGAAGTTTTACTGCCTCCTTTCCAAAACAAAGCTTAGAAACTGTTGATTTTCTATTGATCAGGTAAACATTTTAAGCTTTTGACATTTTTTCCCAGCAAACAAATTAAAAATGCTCCTACTGCATCTTGCATTCTTTATCTGAGTCTTAGCTACTCAAATACTGCTGCTTAAATTCAGAAGAACACATAAAGCTCTTTTACTTAAACTAGAATGATTTTATTTTTCTTTTTACCATTGGAGTATTGGGTGGGCAGAAACATACACTAGCACGAGGACATCATAGCAAAATCAAGAAAGTTAGTGAGATTTAACTGCTTAGTACTATGCCTTATGTAATAGAACTGAAGAAACATTTGCTGAACATTAGGGGACAAAACACTTTTGTGATGTAAACTGGTGAGATCAATTAATTGAAATGCCAAGAAATGCCAGCTGATGAGCAGGCGTAGAAAGCTCTTGTGCCAAGTGCTAAAACAGGAAAATAAATGCACCTTTCATTAAAGAAGGCTGATATAATGGGAAGCAGATGCCTTATTTAGAATAGAAATATCATGAAGAATATTTTCAAAGAACTTCTTAAACTTCCAGTATAAATATTCACAATTTGTAAAGTTAGTTTTAGTCATGTTTATTTCACTTGGTTTTCACCATTCTTACCTACCATACCATAGAACTCTTTACCTGCACAGCAGCAGTACTTAGCAAATCTTCCTGCTGAAATTTTTTATTGTTAAAAATACATTAATTATGAGATTTCAGATAAATTGGAAGTTTTTCCATACAGCTGAGAGAGTCTCAGATTTTATTGGTCTATTATTACTCAGAAACCTATTTTTCCAAGAACCCTATAAAATATTTCAATTTCTCTTTAATGTGCTCTATAAGAATGTGCTTTGATCCCTCCCAGCAACTGCAAGCCCTCTGAGGAGTTTTAGTTTTGAAATCTAGCAACCAGTTAGAGCAAGAGGGTTCATGGAGCTGATCCTTCCTTTCATGTTTGCACATGCTTGTGAGCACATGATAAGATTCATTCATGACAGTGAGTCTTCAACACACCATAGGAACTGTCTTTAAAAAGTACTTTTATAAAAGCAATATATTATCTATCCTTGCCTAGCAGCATTGCTTGCTTGCCAAAATCTTTGCTGGGTGCTCAGATGGTACATCCCTGTAGCTACTACACTGATGCCTATTAACTGTGCTAGTCAATTTTAGTAAGAAATGTTTGTTATGGGGAAAAATTAAAACTAGCTAATACAAAAAAATCTTCAGAATAGGTAAATAACACACAGCTTTTCTGAGAGTTGAGGAACAAAACTGTATTTTTTTGTGAATTATACTTGTTATATTTGTAAAAACTGTAGTGCAAATTAAGCAAAAACCATTTTTAAATCTTCTCAGCTGATTGTGATCTGCTTATGTTAAGTCTGATTATGATGCATACAGAGAAAATATATTTTCTGAGGATGTCCTACTAGAATGTCCTGCCTTACAAACAAAATGGTGTTCACAGGAATCACAAGATCAATTAAAAATTACTTTATATTGGTGGGATGTCTGTTCAGAAAGGTTCTACAAGCCTTTGAGTCTCTGAGGCTCACTATTCAATGGAGTATGTAGTCTTTAATTATTGATTAATTCTTCACTGGGCCTTTGAGGAATCATACTTCTGTAAGGTGTCTGTGAAGATGTCCCATATGCCTGATATCTTGCTGCAAAGGAAGAGGGAGAAGGAAACAGTAATTAAAACTGTTATTAGTGTTAGTGGAGATGATAACAAGATTTAGGCAATGATCATACTGCACTACAAATATCTCTTTAGCTCACAAAATCATAGAATGGATTGGTTTGGAAAGGACTTTAACATTCATCCATTTCACTGGTCTATTGTTTCCTGGGTCTTCTTCCCCACCATTTAAAAAATTGCAGTCATGTTTTGTTTTGGTTTGGGTTTTTTGCCTAATTTCTGCTTGTGTGGACATTAGAAAATTTGGAAATGGTTAATGAAGACATACAAAACCAAAAATTCTGAAAAAAAAACCCATAAAAATATTGTCTTATTAGTGGACTGCTAAACTCTGTTATGAGCTCAGTATAACAGTCATTTTAAATAAAAACTATCAAAATACTAACATTCTTCAACCTATATTAAATTTTAATGTATTTTCATTTTTTAAAAATATACAGGTAACATCCAAAGCTTCATTAAATGTCTGAGTTATCAGAAATAAATAAGGAACTCTAGTTTTCATAATAATGGTTTGTCTTAAATTTTCCTGGACAAAATAACAGTTATAAATGTACAATAAGAACTTTAGTATCAAGTATTGTGTGACTCCAAATACATTTTTCCTGCCTACTCCTACTGATTTCATGGCATCAGTTAAACAAGGAGTCCAATTGTACAACCCATTAGTGATCAAAAAACTTGCATTATAACACAAGTTTTAACATGTCAGTAGTCTCAAAGGGTGGAGAGTCAGCATCAGTAGCATAAATTCTCACACACTTTTGACACTTAGGATGGCAAGGGCAAAATGACAGCACAAGACATTATTTCTTTCATAAATCCATCACTTTGAAAATCCAAAAATGTGAATTATCTGTAGAAATATTTCCTAATAAAAGTTTTTTTTTTTTTTTTAGGTGCTATCTGAATGCTTCTAACTTTGTCTTTTTCTCTCTCTGTGGGTGTGACTTTAGATGTAAAGCTGTTTTGCTAGCAGAATACTTTTATTATGAAAGTTGGTTCATTGTATAGATGACTAAATATTTTCCAGAGACCAGTGCTTAATCTCTTATTTAAGAAAATTAATATTCCAGCATGATTATTTTTCTTTTTTTAAGTGATTCCAAAATACTCTCTCTTCAATGTTTGCCCAGAAAGGGGAAAAGAAAGAGCTCAGCTTGAAGAGGAAGCAATCAGTCTCTCTCAGACTGAATTTGAACAGTTCTTCCCTTCTAAAATGTACCATTCTTTTATCTCTTCTTCAGATGCTTGCAAAATTTTCTGTCTCTCTAACTTCTACTCTGTGACTCAAAGTGTCACTTTTGAGAAATCTTGCATCTGTTAAAATACTGCTTCTAGTATATGGGCATCTAGTTGTGCTCGTACAAAGTTCCTCTGAAGACAAAAATGTGAAGAAAAAAATAAGGACAAGGGCTTTTTCAATGTTTACAGCTTTTTCCCTGTTAATATTTCTGAGAAAGGAGCAAGTGTCTTTTGAAGGATCTAGCTCCTGTTGCTTTTTAAAACTAGGCTCTAGCTATGAACACAGCTATAATTCGGGATATGACACTTACAAATTGTCACTCTAAAGCATCCTCCTACAGTGTTTCAGTGTGAGTCTTGGGGTCACTCACTACTCCTGGAGACTATTTTTTGTTTGTGTCACCCCTCTTATGGCACTTCACGATATGACTGTTGCTGCTACTTCCTCCTGCTGCTTCAGAGCTTAATCTGATTTTCATTCCTCTGTGACTCTTCTGCTTTTTCTTTGATTAGTTTTAACCTTGTTAGGCTTTAGCTTTCCTCTTTCCACTTGGAGACAAATAAAACCTATCACATTACTCTGTGCAAAAAAGATAAAGAGCATGTGTAAAGATGTGGTGACTAAAGATAGCAGTATCTTGTGACGTCTTTATATAAAAGATAGAACTAAAATGGGATTTTAGAGCCACTCCAAGATACAAGCTAATTTGTTTAATGCATGTTATGATATTAGTTTGTCAAATTTCTCTTTACAGCCTTCTGTAGCAATGATTTTAAATGCCCATTTTTGGGCAGGGTCTTCCAAAGACCAAGGCAAAATGATTACCTCAAACAACTGGCCATTTTTGTAGTTACTGAGATATATAATTGTGAATAATTCTAAATGTTTTTATAATTTTCCAGATGAATCACAAAAAAAGCCTGCAAATTTTGCTTCAGCATTAGAGTCACATGAAAACATTACTTTGATAACTGAAATTGATATAAAACTAAAGACTATGTTGTGAAGTGGGTATTCAGAACAATGCTGCCTTATTAACATTCTGCTTATTTGCAAAGATAACACATAATTAGGCTACTTTGCATGAAAAAAAAGGCAAGTCAGATGGTGGTTTATCAAAACAATAAAATGAATATTTACTTAGCAACATTGAACTGCATGACAAATACTATTCTTATAAGAGTTGTGAGGAAGAACACTCCTAAGAAACACTGCTCACTACTACATGTTTCTTACTTCTGGGAAATTCTGCTTATGCTGTATAACACTGAGGATTTATTTTGTGACTTATTTCGCAATAATAAGACCATTTCTTCAAATAGGTATTCAGAATTGGACCACACAGGAAAACAGGACTTCCTTTTTATCAATCAATCAATCAATCAATCAATCAAAAATCACCCAGCCAACCACCCATTCAAGCCTCCTCTTGCATCCCCCCCAAACCAAAAAACCAAAAAAAAAAAAAAAACAGGAAAAATCAGTTGAGAATGCATTGAATTAAAAAAGTTATTTCATCGTAGGACTCCTACAACAAATGCTCTCCCTTCTGTGAGACAGTAAATGTGAATGGAAATGGGCCCCATGACTGAGTGCAAAAAGACACAAATGTGGTGACAGCCATAAAAGACAGCTTGGCAGTGGTGTGATTGCCTTTCTTCTGCTACACTTTTCTCCTACTTAGTAGACTAGTCTGTCTCCAAAATCTGTTCTGACCCATCTTCTGGAGCTTAATAAATAATAAATAATAAATAATAAATAATAAATAATATAATAAATAACAAATAACAAATAACAAATAACAAATAACAAATAACAAATAACAAATAATAAATATTATTTTATAGTAATATATTTTATTATAAAAGCAGCAGGAAAAAAATTGTTTTAAAAGGCATTTACTTTGGTGCAAGTTAGATTTCTTGACAATTGAATTTTATTCTATTGCTAACTCATTATCAATTCTAACCCATTTAACGTATCCACTGTTTCTTACTTCTATCTATCTATCTATCTATCTATCTATCTATCTATCTATCTATCTATCTCTAAATATCTAAACATCTATCATCTATATGTCTTTCTATAAAGGAATAAATTACATCAGGTAATTTATAGAAAGGTTGGTGAGTCTCTTGAAAGATTCACGTTGTTAGTTCTATACTGGCTCTATACAGCAGAAGATTAATGGAGAGTGATTGTACTTTTTAATATACTCTAGTGAAGACTAGTGCAGGCCATAATGTGGTATTTAAAAAACAGGCTGCATAGCAGATTAAATCACCACTTGCAGAATAGCAGAAATAGTTTTCTGTATTTGTAAATACAGTTACTATTTGAATACCTCCCATTTCCTTTCAAACACTCGTTCACCAATGTCTGATAGACATTGGGACAGTTCTGTATTAAATTATTAATTAATTTTGACTTTACATAGGAAGACACATTACTTAAGCACATTCACTATATTTATTTTGCAATTTTAATGTGCAGTTTAAGTTAAGCTATGATTTAAATCTCTACTATGCTACAATATGACTTAAGAAGTCTGAATATTCAGCAGCATAAGCACACTTTGAGCAAGGAATTTACACATTCAGAGGATAATTCTACTAAATAAAAGGAGCACACGGATGTTATATTTTATCACCCATCCTCTGGAGTCCAGTATTTTGCAGCATTTTAAGTGGGCAATGGACAGTGGCACACCAAAGAATGTTTCCACAGGATAGCAGTGAAGTCAGGACTGCTGTATGTCTCATAGACTGTAGATTTAGTGTTCTAAAGAGCACTCTCAGTAACTCAAAGTCCAAATGAAGCCAGTTAAGGAGCACTGCATCCAACTCTGGGGTCCCCAGCACGGGAGCCCTGTTGGAGTCAGTCCAGAAGAGGCCACCAAGATGATCAGAGGGATGGAAAGGATGAGAGAATTGGGATTGTTCACCCTGGAGAAGAACAGGCTTTGGGATGACCTCCCAGCACCTGAAGGAAGCCAAAAAAAGGAAGATGGAGAGTAACTATTTACAAAAGCATGTAGTGACAGGACAAGGGGTAGTGGATTCAAACTGAAAGAGGGTGAGCTCAGATTACATAAGGAAGAAACTGCTCACTGAGAGGGTGGTGAGGACTGGAAAAATTGCGGGTGCGCCACAACCTGAAAATTTTCAAAGAAAGGTTTGATGTGATTTTGAGGAACCTGGTCCAGTGAAAAATGTCCCTGTCCATGGCAGAGGAGTTGGAACTTGATGATCCTTAAGATTTCTTCCAATCCAAACCATTCTTGATTCTATGATTCAATTAAACTTCTCTTTGCAAAAACTTCTCTTTGCAAAAATACATATAAAAACCAACAAACTAGCAGAAAAACACCCTAAATGGATCTGTTGTTTTAGTTTCTGCCATGGAAAAAGTATAATTACTTTTACATGCTCTGTAGGACAGATGTGAGTGTGGGGAACTGATGTAATACTGCATTATATAATTGCTAACAGTATTTCCCCAAAATCCATTGAAAAATAGTCATAATAAAAAAGGATTACTATAGGTTGAATGAGAAAAATATAAAGAAGTTTGAATATGCAGTAAAAAAAGTGGAAGTAGTGCTATTATATACAAAAATAAATACATTTCTTTTGTGGTAAATAGCCTTGCAGAATAGAGTTGATTTGAGGGAGAACTCTGGTAAAAATGGAGCCAGAGGCTGTTGAAATACCTTAGCTTGAGTTATTTATGTAGTAAATCTCAAGTAATAAAATATTTCTAAAGTATTTTAAGAACAGATAATGAGTAGGTATAAGGTAGCAACTTTTAAAATTTCATTTTGACAACACCTTTTGGTTGTTGATTTCAAAACCCTTACTTTTAAAAGGTTCTTTGCTGTACTCTGCAAACAACCCTTGGCAGTTCAAAATTTGTTTATTTTCTTTTCACATGTGAGAAAAAACACTTTGTTTCCATTTTCCCCCTAATCATAAGAAAATAAAAGATGTCTTTTTTTTCTCTACAACATTGAACCAAAGAGATAATACTGCATAATATCCAATTTGCTTTTAAGAAATAAAGACAAGTAAAATATTTTTTATTTCTAAAAAACTCTCTAAAAGCAAAATAAGTCACATGGAAATGTCTGTGTCCTATTCCTGCCTTATGATTCCTCTGTTTAAATCTTTGTGAAATTCATATTCTTCTTGAAAGTCTAGAAGGGTAGTCCTTCTTAAATTAGAAGAAAAAATGGAGGATTTAATTTTGACTAATGAAGCAATGTTTAACAAAAGTTCATTTCTTGTTCCTCAGCTCAGAATAATCTATATACAATGTACATCTTTATTCAACCAGTGCATGTCCATCACAAAACACCAGACAAGATTCAGACTGAGAGGTTTCAAATCCTCCTTTATACACTGCCTGCTTCTGAAAAAATCTGCATGCCAGTTTACTCTGTGAAGGTGACAGATTAATTTATGTGGTTCTAAAAGCATCTACAGATCACACTGGATGATCAGAGCCTTCCTTTCAGCAAAGGATTACCACTTCTCACTGTCACAAATCATTCCCACAAATTTGTTATTTAGTTTCCACCTCATCACATCTAACTTTTATGTCCTTTGGAACAGTGAAGGTCTTCTCAGTTTTTCAGGCAAGTGGTTGAGTTACAATCACAATAAGTGGGTCAGGCTCTACTACGAGGTAAATCGTTCTTGGTGTAATTTCTGTCACTGAGATAGACAGGTATTTGTCAGAGGTGTTAAAAATCTCTCTGCACTTGATCCCTGAGAGGGTAAATCAGACACTTCAGAGTTTCCTAGCTTGTTACAAAAATGTTAGAATACCTTAATATAGAAAATCTGACCTCAAAAGCAATGGAAAAGGGGAAACAAAATTTTTTTCTGGAAGTCGTGGGCCACACTGCTTTAGCCATTGCTCATCACTTAATCTGAATTAGAGCTACAAAGTAAGCAAGATTTTAACATATAGTCTCAGGGATGCCATTAAGAGCAAAACAAAACAAAAAGGAAGCAGTTTATAATTTCCTCCTGGAGGCATTAGAGAATTTACTGACTTTTTTCCAATCTTGAGAATTTGTATATTTTATTTCTAAGACTGCAAAATATTGTCCGTGTAATTCAACATCAACACCAAAACAGTAGGTATCAGTCTCAGAGGTTCACTGACAAACTAACATTTTTTCCTGTTTTTGTAAATAGAAAAATTGGAAAGATAGTGGATCTATTGTGGATTGAGATATGGACCATAAGATTGCTTATGAATTGCTGCCATTGGCAAAGAGATTTCATTTGAGTAAAATTAATTTAATTTATTTCTGGTTAGTAATAGAACAGAATAACAAGTAATAAGAACAAAAGTTCACTGTAGGCTTGTACTGTGTATAAGATTCATCTTAATGCTGAACAGTCTTGTATGAAAAACTAGAACAAGAGAAATCTAGAAGATTAATTCAACATAAGCAGTCACCTATTTTACAGATTTTCAGTTAGCTGAATTTATGTAGTTCGTGAATGTAAATTTTCCCTGTATATTCTGCTTAACAGACATCTGCTCAGGTTTGTAGGATTTTAATGTCATAATTAAATGTTTAGTTAATATATCAGGCTCCATGAATGTAAACTTTTCAGAGCTTGAAAAACACCTTTAAATAGACACATCGACCACTGTTTTGAGAACACTGTAGATTTATCTTCAGGAGAGAAGTTTATTTCCCAGGGCAAGGCAGGCTTGACAGAATTTGAAGTACTTGTGCAGAACCTGGACAGATTGCTGTTATATTTTACAGCAATCAAACTTTTTGCTGTTGTGACAGAAATTATTCTTTTGCCAGCAAGGCACTGAGCGAACAACTGGAAAAGGATATTTGGTTTAACAAGGTTTAATTGTGCTAAATAGTAAAACAAGGCAAGTGGTAAACCAGGAGTTTCAATTGTAAAATCCTTGTTAGTAAGTCTGTTAGAGAACTTGTAAACAGTCAAATCAGTAAAATGAAAACCACTCAGCAATTGCAATGATGTAAAACTTAAGACATTTGTAAGTATTAATGCAGCATTAGCAAGCATTAGGTGTTTAATCCTTGACACAAAGTACCTGACAGAACTGTAAAGAATACTTAATAGTTTCTTGCTGTTAATGACTTGTCAAATCACCTATTTTATTAGTGTCTGATTTCCTAATGCTGTATAGAGGTATCTTAACATGCATTAATGCTGTGTTCACACAAGTGCTTTTTGTAGCTAAATACATCTTTGTTCAGTCTTCATGAGCCTTGTACAGCAGCACAAAATAGAGCAAAAATAAACTATAACAAAAGGAGTATGTTTTTACAATGTTTTTAGCCTCAAGTCTGCCCTGGCCCAAATACTAAGTTCAACAAGACCAGCAACAAAACAAACAAAGCCCCTGCCCTGCCAAAACCCCAACATTATCCTGAAATACATCTGAACAAACCTGGATATTCTGAGTTTGCCTCCAAATGATAAAAAAACTTTGAACAGTTCTGTTTGGCCAAGTTAGTTTATTCCTCTGTTTTTCGTGTCATGCTAGCAGAGCTGTAATTTATGTTGTGGCACGAAAGCTGATAATTAAACAAATCGCCAAGATACCTGCTTGTTCTGTGGGATGTATTAGGTAGGAAGAAATAATATCTCTTTCAACATACTACTGCACTAACTGGAGAAAGCAATTCACAACCTTTTGTAGGAACAGTTTCAAACTGTAAAAATGGGATCTTTTGGGGATAGTTTTTCTTTTGATTATTTGTCTTTGTATTTTGAGGTGGCAGTCGTATTTGATATTAGAAAGAAGAATTATTCAAGTCAATGGAGGCAGTTACAAAAATTTTGAAAGCATGGCCTCATCAGTATGCCAGAGTATCGTGGCTCAGGATGCATACTAATTGAAAAATCAACATTGTCTCATACTGTACTAATGAAGGTGACAAGGGGGTGGGAAGAATAAGCCTACTTAATATCTAGCTTCCACTGGCTTAACTGCAATAAATATTTTTACAGTGTACGTGCCAGCATCATTTAAAGAATGAATAATTATGGACAATGCCTGAAATGAAAGACCCTAATTCCCAATTTTGGTTCTACTTAAGCAGCATCCCTGAATATTCTATATAATTAGGAGACACAAGGTGGAGGTTGATATAGGGACAGTATTACTGGTGTTAACAACATTTTTGTTTACCTCCTCTTGCTTAGACCCATATTCATATATCCATAAACCAAATATTTCATTCAAGCAGATTCATACTCTTGGAAAATCAGAATTAGTTTTATGCTCCCTATGCTTCTTTGGGATACATAACTTCTAAATTTTCAAAGTGTGTGCAGTGGCCTTTTTATAATAGTGAACTCTGTAGACTGAAACAACAGAAAATGGCAGTGTCACAAAAATTGAGAAGAAATAAAAGTAAGGTTTTAACTTGGTTTTTCTGCCTCTATTAATATGCCAGCTATAATTAATTGCTGAATATTTGTATATATGGAATGTTACAACCACTTCACAAGTTAGTATTTAGTCAGTTGTTTCTTACTAGTTCTAATAAAAATGCCATAACTGAATATGTATGCATGGTTATAAATGCAAACCACTTTATAAAGCAGGATTTAAAAAGCAATATCTAGAATATGTCCTCCTATCTGGACAACTCAAAACCCCTTATAAGTTCTGGGGAATTATTTATAAGAAATGAGGAGTACTTTAAATCATCCTTAGACCTCCCAGAAACCCTCTGAGGAAAAGAAGGGAAGAACCTGAAATTGCTTTCTCAGAAGAAAGTAAAATTTTCTCCATCTTTTTTTCTCTTTTTTTATTAAATGAAAGAAAAATCTGTTTCAGTTTTTGGGCGGGAGAAAATATAAGAACACCCTCAAATTTACTGAAAGTAATTTATAATTTATTACTCATTCTCCTAATACTAGAGGTAGTTTATTTTAAATACTTAGTTTTCATTTTTTACTCATAATTCAGTGAAAAAACAGCTAGAAAAAACTACTTTTAGCTGATTTATTTTTAATTATAATTTTAATTTTTGTTTTCATTTTAATTTTAATAATTATATCTGTAATTTTTTAAATAAAAATAAACCAGTATAAGTAATGTGAAGTTAAACATTCAAATTTCAGTCACTCAGATAATTAATCTTCTCTACAAACACTGCAAACAAAACAAGCCTTTTGATTAAGACTATCTCAAATTACAGAAACTTAACATTCAAACTTCATATAGCCCATTATAGAAAGCTGGTGCTGCTAATTGTCTGGCCTATTCTCTAATTAAAGATTGCACTCCCCTCTTCTAACACAAGAATTGCAGCAGCAACAATGATAATGTTTAAAGACTGGCCCTGCAAAGACCTGAAAATCTGTCTGTCCAATAATACAATTTGATATAATATCAATATACTACTACTACTGCTACTGCTACTACTACTAATTCTTCCACATCTGTGTACTGTTTCTTATTTCATTCAGTTTATGAAATAATTACTTCCCTAGCTACATCTACGCACCTTGGAACCCAAATAGTAACTATTCTTATCTTTCAGTTAAGATAAAAAGATTAAAGATTAATTAATAAGATTAAAATTTTCAGGGGAAGAAAAGACATCTCTGAAGCATCTTGTTCTACCACTTTTTGCCACATGAAATGTTGAAGTTGAGCATTTACCAATTTTATTTAGGCAGCACTTTCTTTCAGTAACCATATTGTTCCATGTATTTTAATTTGAATAGTTATTTGTTTAGAGAGATAATGAGTAAACCACAGAAAAATTGCCTGTTTTACATAACTTAAGGGTTCAAAAAACATCTGAATATGCAAAACCAACTCATTTCAGAACTGTTATTTCATTTTGTACCTTTAGTATTAATTTTGGTCTGTCAGTGCAAGTGGGAGAGGTTGCTGTAATTTCTGTTTTGTAGTGTATGTACAAGAAAAGCTATGAGAAGAAAAAAGCATCTATCCAAATGCTATCCAAATTGATGGAGTAGATAAATAAAAGTTTTTAAAAATAACCTAGTTGTAGCTTGAGGGATTACATCTTAAATTGATACTAAAATATTGGAGTAACTTATTTTAGAAATAATTACTTGTATAGGTTGAAAAGTCCTTACTGGGCATCTTTGGAAGAATTAGTATCTAATGGATTGTAACTTGGAATTAAAAAAGAGACTAGGACTCTGATAGTCCTGAGACTCTCCCATTGCTCTGAGTCTGGCTTTGTACTTTTTGATACTTAGGTGAATTGAAAATACAGTGACTCTGTCTGGAGGACTTTGTTGATTCTCTCTTCTTTTCTGTACTTGTTACTATTCTGTTGGTTCTTTGCAAAGACAGGAAAATCTGTCTGGGACCCAGATTCTGTGTATTAAAATGATGGTCCTTTGATTAAGAGATCTGAGCAGAAAAAAAACCTGATACTTTCTACTGTTATGAAATACTGTCTCTACTCCATTGCTTGAGATCACTTCACATTACAGTATTATTTTTCAATCATTGATGCTGAGAAAAACTGGCAAATTATTACTATTTATATTTCAAGATACTTCAAGATCTGTGGGAGTATTTTTGACAATAATATGAAATAAGAAAAATTTTACAGGGACACTGTGCATGGTAAGTACCATTTTCATTTGTATACCAGTAGCAAATACATGTTCTTTATACAAAAGGGATAAAGAAATGCAACAGGTTGTCAAAAATGCCTGGTAACAGTAAAGGATACTGAAAAGAAAACATAATAAACATTATTCTTAAGTTCATGCAGAAGGCAGGTAATCAGATAATGTTCTTTTAGATGTGCTAATGATCTAGTGATAAACACCACCTTGGGGCTCCAAGAATTTATCAACTAATACAAGACTTGACTGAGAATATAATCTTTACAGTGGCTTAGCACAGAAAATGAGAACTAAGACAATTATTACTAGAAATATGCAGTCAAGCTGACTAATAGTACTGATGTTTTAGCTCCCTCATTTTATATATTTTATATATAAAATTTATATATTATATATATAATAGCTATAGCTATAGCTATAGCTATAGATATAGATATAGATATAGATATAGATAGATATAGATGATATAGATAGATATAGATATAGATATAGATATAGATATAGATATAGATATAGATATAGATATAGATAGATATAGATATAGATATATTCCTTTTTTAAAATTTATTGTCTTTATAATTACTGTTGCTATTGATGCTGCTGCCTACAAGAGTTGTGTTTTAAGAATTCATTTTAAAGAAAGAGTCTGTGTTTTTCTTCTCTGTTACAGTTACACCAGCATACTTGAATTCTCCTATAATGTAAATAAATGATCAGTAGGGTATAAAAAACTAACAATACTATTTGGTACATATGATAGCTGAGGCAATAGATGATACCTGATAAATAGAGAAGGTGTGGTTGATTTTGTCTTCGTGTAACCTGTATTTTCTGGACTTGGAGTAGGAACAAATTGACATTTGAATTCATCAAAACAAATAGTGATACATTTTAAAATACAAGGATTAGTCTTTTGTAAGAGCATTAGGAATTAATTTTAAAAGCTTTATATGGCAGGATGAGCTACTTCCAAAATGATTAACACAACTGACAGTTCTAATTTTGAAGTATTAAATGTCAAAACACTGAGACCTAGAATGCTTGATAAAAATAATCTTATATACCTTCTGACAATTGCATTTCACATTATTGCTTTAGCCAATATATTGGTGCTCTGTCATAATGACAGTCAGAATTCTATTAAAAGTTTGAGAAAGGGTCATTTTTGATGAAGTTAAAGGATTATTCTGATATAACTTGCTTTTACTCTGTCCCAAATGCAAGTTCAATAAATAGCTCTTTATAGATAATCAGTGTTTAGATCAGCCCAAATATAAATCTGATTTATAAGATTAACATCTGAAGAATCATTGATTCTGATTTAATCATGAGAGCTTCAGAAGATTTGAAAGGGAGTATTGTTTAAGCCATTAATCACATAAAGTTTATGTGGACTTTGGGTGCCCCTTTTATTTCTAAGGTTAAGGCTGTTCAAATGAGCATTTTAAAAATGGTTAGGGTTTACTCTGCACAGAGAGGAAGGAAAAAGGCTAGATACTAAGTGGATGGTTGGTTACTTCTGTGTCTGTCTCCAGCTGTTTTATGTTCTAGAGAAGGATGCAAGGCAGCAGACAGGCATTGAGATAAGTCTATTGACCCCATTTCTCTAGTAAGTAGAAACAGTCTAAAACTGTATTTGTGGTGTTGAATGCAACTTTGAAAACAAAGAAGATGAAACGAATTTCAAGACTGTCACCAGGATTTGAATTGGATGATGCTGTTTTGTAAGAGATTTGTTTGACTGACTGGAGAACAAACACCTTTGGGTTAAGGCAGCACAAAACAGATTATGTAGGCACTCCTCAGGGATTATAAAGGATGCTGGTAATAGAAGTGAATCAATTTTTCCTTATCCATATCTTAGACTTTGTTAGAAGTTAGTTATGGGTATATGCTCATCATGTTAACTTTTGTAAATTCACATAGGCAGTATACAAAACATAAGTGCATTTTCTTATGAAAAAACAATAATTTAAAAATTTGTAAAAACTTCCCACTGTTTTCAGTCTAGTTAACTCCCATGCTTTAGAGCCATTCTCAGATACTACAGCATGGGAAAAATTCCTTCGGTAAGGGATCTTATTTTTTTTCTCAATGTTCTTTACTGCTTAACATTAATAGACTACTACCTCAGAGTTTGTGTATTTGTCACTTAATTTATCCTTCCTTTTACAATCCAGAAAAAATTATTAGATCAAGCAGGCTGATTATCTATCCCTGGTCTCTAAACAAGCGAGCAAGCAAACAAATGAACAAACAAACAACCAACTAATAAAAAAATCCTACCAGCTCCCTCCCACATCAAACCCACTAGAAACTAGCCAAACAAATAAATCCCCAAGATGAAGTTCATATTTTAGGAGACATTTTACCAAATTACAGTATTTTTTTTAAGCATCATACCATAAAATAGAGTTAGTTGAAACTGAAGATTAATCCCATTTTTCAGGATGCACAGTAGCAAAGAGCCTTGCAAAACAAAATAATTCAATTAAAACAACTTTAAACTACAGCATACACAACTTTTTCTTTCAGACTGAAATAGGCATTTATCATGTTGAGTAATAGTACTGAAAATGTAACATCATTTACCTATTATACAAAAATAATATATTTCACTGATCATTAATTTGGAAAATATATCAATGAAGCAAATATCTTTTAGTCATATCACATCAGAGAAGAATTTTGTCTGGGCTTTCCCCAGACAAAGAGGGAAAATTTGTTTCCCCAAAAGCAAATTTTGTCTGTTTGTAGATAGGAGGTAAGACTAAAATATTCTAAGGAAGTAACAGGAGATCTTAAAATTATGAGGAATGATTTAAAAGTCAAATTGTCATAATCCTCAATGTAAAAAATAATGTGAAAAGAAAATATAAAGTCAGTGTCTTGCTTAGAAAATCCAGGCCAAAACATAGTTACTATCTCTTTTAATTGCCATATAGGAAATCAGGTTTAACTTTCACTCATCAGCTTCCACTCAGCATTGTGTGTGAATCCTAAAGCTCTTTTCTGGCCTGTATTACTCATTTCTCTAAATCCTATTAAGTTCCTCTAATAAACTTCAAGCTGCTGTCCACATGAATTCACCTGTGATCAGTGTTGTCCTTTTGCATCCCCATGCCTTTATGTGACTGGTAGCTAATCATTCACACTGCTGATGAGGAAATGTACAGTGACTGTAAATATTCTTTTACCAGTGCCATGATCTACATTGCAAATCTCTCCTGTCAATACAAATAAAACTAACAGAAACCTGGGATAAAAGTTAGCAGACAGCACTGAAATTAGCAGTTCCATGGTTTCATGTTGTCTCTGGTTTATATGTGCATTTTCTTTTTACCCAGAACATTTGTAATATGTAATAAACAGGTAGAAAGATCTTCCAATAATTTGGATAACTTCAAGCTTCAAGCTTTTGTTGATTTTTTTAAGCAAAGTTTTTATATTGGAAAATTCAATTTTGTATTTAAAACAACCCAAGGGAGAGATTATGTCCAGACAGACTATTTAGTTAGAATAAACAAGCTGGCCAATAATTAGGCCACACATACTTTTATACATGAACAGCAGATTATAGTCCTTCCTCTGAATAATGTAAAATTTTAAATCTTGCCTTTTTATAGCTAAGCTTGTCACACAGAATAGCACAGTAGGGACATGCCCAAAGGTGAAAAGTATACTTTTAAACTAGTATATGGGTTGCTGAAAGCTTTAGATAAACTCTCTGAAACAAATTAACATGTTTAAACCAAATTTACACAAAAAGATAGCTTGTTCTTAGAAGCAGACAAAAACAGACTCTTTATCAGAACTCACTCTGAAACTAGTGTGAAATTTTTTATCCAGTGTATTGGTAGTCATAACACCAGGTAAAATAATTTTCTCATGTTTCACAGCAAGTCAGTAGGCAGAATCACTTCTGCAGATACCTGAGGTCTCCAAGTAAGGATTCTCCCACTTTCTGGGGTTTCAGTAGAACATACCAGGTCTCCCCTGACCATTTGTGAGCATTCTGCAAACTATCATTTGCAGGACAGGAACACTTCATTAAATGTCTTTGGACACTGAGTTGCTCTAAGTGCAGGGGGGGAACAATGAATAATCAATTGTGTAACAGTACAGTAAATCTCTAAAGAAAAACTGCTGAATTTTTAACAAAATGTGTGAATTTCTCCACCGTGGCTTGGTTTTCAACACAAATTTCTGAAGGGCAGAATGACAGCTTTTGAACAAAAATAGAGTATCCATATGCATCTCTGGGTACTCCTTCATAGAGAGAAAAAAGAAAGAACTGGTATATTTGAGAGGTCTAGAGAATAAAACATGTAATACATCACTGCATATTACTTATTCAGAATAGACTTTTGTGTGTAGGTCTTTTTTAGGTCCCCTAGGATAGCAAATGTAACTTTGCTTTCAACTAAAGTACTCATAACTCTTGTGATATGAATATTTATTGAAAGGGTGTTTTTGAATGTTATTTATAAAGCTCTGTCATATATCAGAAGGTGTATCTATTCTGATATGATCTATGGAGAAAAAGATAGCAGATATCTTGCACTTCCACATGTCTAAGGACTGTGCAAAGCTGTTTAACAAAACTATGTTGAAGCATGTATTTCAATTTCCCATGCTGGAAACCTGCAGGATAGAAAGATGGAATATACAGACATCAAGATGTATGATAAAACAAACAAATCCACCACCAGAAAACTTCCAGCCACAGATTCCCCCTTCTGTGCACACATTTTGGAGAGTTTTGATCTCTCCTAATTTCCATTAAATATTTATATTTCTGTTTTGTTTCAAAAACATCTCAGATATTTGCACTCCATTTTCCAACTCTTCAGCACAGCAGTACTGCCACAGCTGTCAAAATTGATTATTTAACAAAGAAAAAGCAATACAGAACTTTCCCAATGGTCTCATGCCTAGACAATCATAATTAAACTATGTTCATAAATTTACTCATTGACCAATATCTTGCTTTAAAAACTAGCTTGGAAAGTTTTTTGATACTTGTTTTTTCATAATAGCACTGTGCAAAGTCTGACTTCTGCTATATATGCAAGCGTGCCATATTTGTAGCAAATAATGTTTTAAATCCAGTTCCAGGGTCTGAAGAGACACAGATGAAAATTCAGTTGTCACCCATATCTTGGGCTAGATTATTCTATTTGCATAAATTGATTAGGGTCAACCAGAAGTAACCATTCAGTTTATCTTATGAATTGTCATTGAAAGGAAAACTTTAGAAATTTGTTTTATGAATGTTTTGCAATAGCATTTGCAAAGGAATCTGATAGATGGTTATGTTTATCCAAAATTATATTTGGATATGCTGCTAACTGTGACTAAAATAGTTTTAAATTTTATAAATTTTGGTAGAATGAATGTAGATTAATTCAGAACTTTTTTCCAAGGCAATCCAGATGTCAAAGAGGAAGTTCATAAGTATTCAAGACTTTAGGAGGTATATTAGCTGTGCAGCAAATATAATATAATATCTGCAGCTCCATAAACTATGGTATTTAAATGTCTTGAAGTTTAGCTGCTTTCTCTCAAGTTCAGCTAACCTCAAAGACAAATCCAAGGGGAGACAGTTCAGAAGCCTCTAGTGGAAGTACACCTTCAGAAATTATTTTCCTGTGAATTCCTTGTACATCTTGTTGCTCCTTTATAAAGGGACAGCAGATCTTCCTATACAGCTGTTCTTAGAATTAGTGTTTGTGCAGCTGTGGAAGATCTCAATATTTACTTGCAGTCTGCAGTCTCTTATAGAGTAGAGTACTCTGGTGCTGCATAAGGCTGTTCTCCTCCAGCTGAGAGGGGGCTGTAACCAGGGAAAGGTGGGATCCTTCCCCTGATTATTTTGAGCATCTATTACTCTCAGGACATTTAACCCTAGAACAGCTAAAAAATGTCTGTGTGGATTCTAATTTATCTAACAAGTAAAAAAATCAATTGTAATTACAAGGAGATTTCACTTGAAAAGTTCAAAAAGTGAATTCTTTTACAATGAAGTATTTTGAAACTTAATAAATGATTTGTCATAAATTCTTTCACTTGGACGTTGCATGTTTCTTCATTATGTTAATAAGAGAACACTTGCAACTTTTGGAGAATCTTGTGAGTGCTAAAGGCAGCAATTTTCTGCAGGATAGGGTAGCTAGGGATGAATTTGAACAAGCAACTTAAGATGTCACTAACTGCAGGCCACAGAACACTGTTTGATTTACTGATGTGTATTATTACATGAAAAACGAAAATAGCTACTCAATTTTGCAAAAAAATATCAAATGTTTATGGCAAAGAAAAATCCAATATATCTGGTGATATATGTGTGAAAGAAGAATAATTCTGTGTCCTGTGGGTGCTGTGGTTTTGTTGAATCACACCTTTACACTAAACAAGGACATTTTTTCTGGACATCATTAAATACATGGTTTTGTAAACACCTACAGAGAGGTGAGCCTGTCTAAGAAACTTCTTTGGAAAGATAGGCCGATTCATAATGAAGAACAGGTATCTGAACGATAGCTCCCCACAAAATGCTATCACACCTGAAGAAGTAAATCTTTTTTCTCAAAGGAACCAAAGTTGAATGACTTTGAGATTTAATTTAGGAGGCACCATGAATTTGAAAGGAGGAAAAAAGTCCTTCAGATGAGTTCTTCTCATCATTAGTTGAAGAGGAAACATTGTTACTTATTTTTTATAGGCCTCCATTTTCTACCTGTTTTATAAAATACTAGAAAATTAAGTATTTTGAAATATTTCTATATAAAGTAATGGTTTTATATGTAAAATTGACAGAGGACAGAAGAGAAGTTATGAAGGTTTAAATTTCGAGGAGGTTTAATTAGGCAGTTTAGGTTAACAAAGCCAGTTTATTCAGCTGTTATGCAGAATTGGGATACTGAAAGACTAAACTCTAGAAAAAGTGTTTTGATATACAGTCAGTTTTTCACTTTCCTTTCAGGTATGTGTTCTGAAGCAAGAACGATTTTCAGGTTGGATTTATGGAGTCCTGTCCTAATGTAGTGCTCGAAGAATAAACATGAGCATTGCAATGCAAATAGAAGACTTGAAACCCACATACCTAAACTTTGGATTACTCAGATATTTTTTAAACTAGAAATTACAGTAAACCCAAACAGACAAGTGCACTCACCATTAATGTATTCATAAATATTAAATTATATCATGCTTAAGAACATCACAGAAAGTATTCTTGTAGTCATGGATAAGATCCTTTCCTGAGAGACAGTAGTTCATTCAAGCATCTGTGAGCAAGGCAATATTTTTAACCTATCTCCTGCAACCCATATAATCTTATTTAGCAGAAAGGCTGTTGGGCTCAGTACTTATTCCCATTGTGGCTTTCCAAAGCTCAACACAGCAGACATTCAGAATGAAGATTAATAGCCTGTGAGCTTGAGACAGGCATGGGAAATATCTATTTTATGGTGCTCAAAAAACCTTGCAGGAGTGGAAGGTAGCTAATTCTTTGGTGCTGTCAAGTCAAACAGATTTGGGGATTCTACTGGCCAAAAGCAGTTTTAAGGATGCAGAATGGGGTCATGTCATCTACCTGCTTGTTTAGAACCATAAAGACTTCATAGATTCTTTTCCACTCTAACTAATTTTTAAAATGTGAAATAATATTGAGCATTTAAACTCCTATAACAAAGACTGGAGATTTCAATCAGAATGATAGATTTGTCCATAATTTAGCAAAATTCTTTGTTAATGCCTCAGATGAGAGATCAAGACCCATAATCCTACTCACTGTGTCTCGTGTGTCTTTTTCAGTCCTGTCTGAGAAACTGGCAGAAGCACTATTATTGTATATATTATAAACTGTGAGAAAAAATAAGCACTATATTACTTATCTATAAGTTTAATAGAGGTAGAAAACTGCAGATGTAGAAATAAATGTTAAAATCCTCTGTCTACTTTTTCCTCAAAGGCTCAATGATTGATCTCCTTGAATATGGAAAAATATATTGTTTGTGAAAGGTGTATAATGCCAGCCAGCCTTTGAGACCTGAAGAGCTGCCAAAGTTGTTGCAAGCATTTTTAGTCTCATGAAAACAGTGACAATTTTCTTGATAGGGTAGGGTTTTTCATCTGAACAAGGTGACACCTTACATTGTGGCCCCATACTTCAGATTTTATCCTCTGCCATCAGGCATAAGGATCAGTCATTCATCTATTTGATACTGACAACTTTGCAATGCTAAAAATAATTTGAAGGGCTAGGACATAAAATTCCTGTATGTCTGGGCTCACCAGATAATCACCTTCCTAATATGCTTAAAAAACCACACAGCCCTAAGAAGGAGTCTGAAAACTAACAGGAAATCACAGGTATCAGTTCCATACAAAACATATCCTGGAAGATCTCCCATCAATAATAATAGATTAAGAGTAAAGGAGATATTTTTTATTAAAAGATAATGGATGTTAATTGCCCTTTTTTTCAGTTGGAGACTGAAAGTTCTAAAGGAGGTCTTATTGATTCATGAGGACTTCACAATAGCAGTCAGGGTCAGTGGCATTATGTCTAGGCTTAATTCCTTAATCAGTTGTATCCCTGCAGTCTAAATTAATGAGAAAGATGAATGGTGTAAGATCACCAGTATTCTTTCAAGTGTTTCATTTCACTGCTTGTGGTGTGAAGAGGTTTGATACTTCAGGGTGTATGGCTATGCTTCTCAGAGACCATGTGACAAGAAGTCCTGCTGTTCTTCATGATTATATGTATTTGATTTCAATTTTTTTTGAGTTCTACTGAATACTGAAGGGCAGCCTGCAATAGACAACCATTTGGTTCTTCTAATCTTGAGGGGCTGTTTTCCCCTTGAATTTTTAAAGATACGTTCATATCCTCATTCTAAATGTCTTGCTGAAATTTCTGTCTGGGTCAGGCCTCTGAGACTAATGCATCTGCTGAAGTCACATGCTTGCCAAGACTGTTTCTAACTCCACTTTCTGTGCAATAAGTCAAGTTGTCTTTGCTACAGCTGCTATGTACAGGCAGAGTCTAGTACCAAATGAGTGTGGTCTGCTGTCACTGAAATGCAGCTGAAAGGCAGTCAAAATGTGTTAGTATTGCACTATCTACCCAACAGTGTTTCTACTATTTTCTCACATCTACGAAGCTGAAGCACAGTTTGGAAGACAACGACCTAAGGAAAGGAGAGCCATAACCAGTGGTTAAGACTTTATGCCAAAAGGTACAATAAAATAAATATATCAAAACAGATTTTCTCATGTTTAGGCAGAGATGCACCCTACAATCTGCATGTAATAACATTGTAGAATCTATGTCAGAAATGACTATAGAAGGACTTCTATTTCTGCATTATTCTCAAAGGCAGTATCATAACTACTTTACTTTTCATGGGACACCTGTTAAATGCCCTTCTGTAAGCTCAGAAATCCAGCACTTCTCTTTCTATAAAAATCAATAAGGAAATTACTGATCATTTTGCAAATCAAGTCAAGCATTTTTCTTTCACAGAGTTTGTCTCCTAGATCATTGTTCCTGTGGGCCTTCTGCCTATCAGCACACTCACCGAGAGATGGAAGAGCACCAGACAGAAGTGCGGAATTTTGAAACCAAAATAAAACAAGGGAAAAAGAATGTACTTCTGTATCTTTCTTCTAGCACACAACATAAAATATTTATGGTGCTGGAATATATTTACTGCTTATGTGCTACTCACTGCCTCGGTTTGAAATGCAGTATAGCAGCACACTTCACAGGCTCACTCTGATTTTTAGTCAGTGAGAACTTTGCCATCACTTTTTGGAATACATACATGTGAAACATGCTGAGGGGTTCACTGAACTTAGTGTAAGTACTCAAGTCTTGTACTCCATGCCTAAGTATTTTATTACATACATTACTGTATTCGTTCTTTATTGAAAAAAGAAATTGCTGCTTTGCACATCACACGAATTTAGTCACGAAAATTAATTCATGTAAACAGAGTAGCTGACTGGACCAGCTGTGTTTATTGTAGCAATGAAGGTACAAAACAAATCTTTTGTGTCTAGATATTCAAAATACTTAGTTTCTGCAACTACTGATATTTTTGAGAGGCGCTAAGACTTTAAATATCAAGACTTTGGGTTTTGGTCTTTGTACTCCAAAGGAAAACTCAATTTGCAATAACAGATATTTTCAGCAGCACTAAGACACCTGTATGTAAGGATCAGTTTTACGAGAGAATCCAGTTTTTCTCACAATATAACGAAACTCCTTGTTGATTATTTCAATTTACACAGTATTTACTGAGGTTACCAAACAAGTCATAAGGACAGGAATTCATCTGAAGTGTTGGCACTTAGTTATTATTAATTTGTGACATAAATTTAGCTATATAAATTGAGTTGTTAGCTAAATTTTACATGTTTTGACTGTAAAATTTCCCAAGGATTAAATTTGTCTGAGTTTTTAACAAAAAATTGTGCAATAAACCTGTAATGAGATTAACTGCAAAATCACAGTTCTGGTTGCAACAGGACTCAGATATTCTGATTTTTCCATGTTATTGGCCATGGGTAAAAAACAATAAATCAAGTTAAAATTACACATGAATGAGATCCAAAGACTTAGAGTATGGATGCTGACATCTAAATCTCCTTCTCTGATGTTCTCTGTCCACTAGCATTTTAACTTGGATATGAAAATGCCTGTGGATTTTCAGTGCTTTTTGCACCAGGTCTTCACCCCAGGATCCTCCAACTCAGTTTGTTAAGTTTGTTAAGCCAATTAATTTGGTTCATGCCAGCACAATGAGGGCCCTGTAAATATTTACAGATTTCTGTGGATTAAATAATGGCAGCTTACATAAGTAGTGGCAGTTTTGTTCTTTTGTATGATAACATGGCGGATAAGTAAGGAACAAGCATGTTTGTCTAGCAATGGCTTCTGCTTACAGTAACTGGGTAGGATATTTGCAAAACACCCACAGAATTCAGGAACTAACAGTTGAGACAAAATTAGTTGCAACACCAGTGTGACTATAGAAAATATCACATTGAACCTAACCATGTTTGTAAGAGCACTGGAGGATTCAGTACTTGTTTTGGATAAGACAGACCAGATATTTAATTGTATTGTCATGGTGGAAATTCCCTATAACGTGGGCTTAACAAACTAATTTTAATTTAACAAACTAATTTTTAATTGCCTAATTGGCACTGACATGAACTCTGTGCTAAAGAAGTTTTTAGTCACAGCCTATTCTAGGATGATTTATGATTTGATACAAAGAACCGTAACTTCTACTTCTTGTGTACTTCACATCCAAGGTTGACCATCAAGGTTTTAGATTTTCATATGAAATACAGAGCATTACAAGTGAGACGTGGATTTCAGTGTAGTGTAAAATTTATAGGTACATCAAGAAATGCAAATCATAGAATGATGGAATGTTCTGGGTTGGAAAGGAGATTAAAAATCATCTAGTTCCAGCCCCTGTGGCATGGATAGGGTCGCCTTCCAGAAGACCAGGTTAATCAAAATCCCCAAAGAACCTTGCCTTGAAAAATTCCAGATATAGGGCATCCACAAATTCCCTAGGCAACCTGTTTCAGTGCCTCACCATTCTCACAGTAAAGAATATTTTTATAAGATCTAATCTAACTCTACCCATGGAGACACTGAAAAACTTGACAGTGTTATCAGTTTAAAGATATGTGTTCTCAGTAAGACTTGGAAAGTGTTAATTATCATAAATTCTGTCTATGAAAAAGAGGGGGTTACTGTATTTTCAAATTAGAAAATATTTCATATTTCACAAAAAAAAAAAAAAAAAGGAAAAAAATAACCATTTTAAAAGGTACCTAGAATTAATTTTCTTAACATAAAATCAAATCAAAATGATCTAGAATTGATTTTGAAAAAACTTGTATTTTGTGACCACTGTGGTAAAACTCATTGAAAGAACAACTTGATTTGAAGCTGTGATAAAGTTCCCTGCAGTGCTTCTACATTTATATTCATGAAGATGCCATTAAGAATCAAAATTTATTCAAAGTGCCAGCAGTCCTTTAAGAATGTCTCATGCTAAACATGAAATAATTAAGAAGGTCTCAGCTTTCCCACAAAGATTTTTCATTTTCATTAATTCAGGAAATATTTGCAGGCTTGTTTTCCAGGGATACAAAACACAATCAAATAAAGAAAGTAGTTTACTGCAAACTACATTCAATGGTGAATAAGAGTGATATTTTCTAGACCAGTTTGAATGCAATTATTACAATTTAAGGTTGTTATAGGCATCTCTGTTAGAGACATATCACTTGTATGCACTACATTACTATAGTTTATAATCCCAGAATACTGTGAAGAAGTGAGCAGCAAATAGAAAAAAAATTAAGGGAAAGGTGGGAAACTTCAGGGTCACTAATGACTCTGTTAGTTTTTGAAAATGCTTCATTTTGCTTTCTCCACACTAGAGGAATTCCTGCCTTCTCTAGGTGCACTGTTACATGGTTCTTTTACTTCCCCGTTTTCCCAGTTTCTGTTGTTTCTTCAGTTATCACTCTGTAGTAGATTTACTGTTTAAACTTCCCAGTGCAGTATAGTCCACATAAATCTCTGTGGAGCAGCCTGAAAGATCTCTCTACCAAGCCATTATTTTAACTGCCAGCAAACTGGCATAAGTGATGACTGGAGGTGGAATATATTACAAACTTATCTAGCCCAAAGGAGTAGCCATTTCATCCCCAAGCATTCATTTCAAATTTTTCTAGAAAAAGAAGGACATCTTGGAGGGAACAGCAACTTGCTCAGACTAACCCTGGCTGAGTACAAGGTTTGGACCAGGAGATCTGGGAGGTCCCTGCCAACCTCAGACATTCTGTCTCTGTAACACGGGAGTCTTGTGGTTTAGTGGTGGATCAGCTTATGAATTTAGATGTTTCATTAAAACTTTTGAAAATAATTTCAGAAACGTTATTAAACACAGAAAAGCCAGGCTAAAGGACAGAGTATTTTAGATAATAATTGTGAAAACCTGCATTATTTTTTAACTAGCTCCTCATAGAAGAATGGAAAGAGTTTGTTTTTTTTTCTGGAAAGAAGCATACTGGATTTTTTATTTGGTTGACTTGGCCTTTTTTTTTTTTCCCTTTCAAGTGCAATGAATTCTCCATTTCTTTTCACAGAACTCCTTCATATCTTTTTAATAGTAAATATGATGTATTAAATTATTAGAAAATCTTTTTAGAGCCATAGACAACTCATTTTTAACTATTTTTTTTCCAACTCTGATACGTTTATGAATTTCACTCATGGCTTCTGAACAGGAAATCTACCCACTGAGATTTTAGTATATTTATTAAATAGGGCGTTTCAGATACAATAATTTAAATTAATCTTGTTTGTTTGTTTGGGGTTTTTTTCAGTTTCTGGGTGGTTGTGAGACGTATCCAAAACCGTTCTCTGTAGAAGAAAATGAACAAAACTCACATATAAAATAAGAGATGCAGCACACTGAGCATAATGAGACCTTCCTGCAATCAATCTCTTCTGTTGTTTACCACTCTATTGTCACTGGAGCTGATGCAAAGACGCCAGACTCTGTGCAGTGGCATCCAAAAAATTTCTAACTTGAAGGTCATAACCACAGAGAAATCATCAGATTTATTTCTGCAGCAGAGGTCTCTACTTCTAAGACACTGTTTTGAGGCAAAACTGAATGTATCATCTTTTCCCCAGACTTTTTTTTTTTTCCCATCGCCTTGTACGCTTAAAATCTCTGCTGCTGTTATTTTGTAGCCTATTTTCATTCATTACTTAGAGCATCTGTAAAGAAGGATCCACAGATATTTTAATAAAGTATAATATTTTAGTTTAGCATCATAATTTTATTTGATGCATGAGCTTTAATTTCTATCTTGTATTAGTATCTGGATTTCAAAGCAAAAGCAGAGTTCTTATGAAAAACTTAAATAAACCCCTGAAATTACTGTTTTCCACAGAGGCCATCATGTTCAATTTAAATTTCAAAACCCTGTACATTGTAGTCAAATTTATGTATACTATATAAATATAACATTTGTATTTAAAAATTACATATTTAATCATTATTTTTTAGCATTTACAAAAGGAAAAACATAATTTTTAACTCATTAAACATTTTAAGATAATTTCCCAAAGAAAGTCCTTGCTAAATACAGGCAGAAAAAATGAGTAATGTCAACCTCACTTTTCTACTGGTTAAAGAAGTAATTGTTTTGACAAGTTAAGAAGACTCGTGTCAGAGTATGAAAAATTCTTTGTTAGGGAGAATCACAGACCTAATGAGAAAATAGCTGTATGGGACATGAGAACTGGCATCTAAAACACTATTTAGTATATGTTTTATGCAGTGCAGATAAATTAATGATTAGAGAACTTCCTTGGAAGTGCTTGCACTGTTAAGATAAATTAAAACCTGACTCTCATTAATTTTCTTCCCAGCTTCTGCTATAACTGCAAGACATTTATCACAACATTTCTCTCTCTCTCCCTCCTTTTTTTCTGTGTATCCTTCTCTTACAGCACACCTGGGAGATAGTACATACTAGCAGATCCCTCACTTGCAGAAATGTTTTGTTCTCTGCTCTTCACTTCCTTACTTACTGAACAAAGATTTCCAAACCATAAATTACCCATGGAAAATAAATCAGAAAGGTTATAAACTGCTATGAACAGGTGCTTAAAAGACATTGCTACAAGCTCCATATGCAATTCAGATGGAGTAAATAATCTGGGGCTTCTGCCTCCTTTGCCTCTTTGGTGAGCCTGCCTTCACATATTCTGATAGAAAACCAATGAGTAGTAAATTCAAATTATGTGTCAGGCCAATCACTTATACAAAACTGCCAGCTTCATGCAAAAAATATTAAAATGGTAAGTCGTCAAATAAATATTTAAATAGCAAATATTTATAGAGGTCAGTTTTTGAAGTGTGAAAATTATCCAAAGTGTTTACATCTGGCTATAAACATTGGGTAGCACCGTTTAAAGTTAGGTTCCAACATATCTATTAAAAAAGAACATCATAAAGTAAATGTGTAATAAAGCCCTCGAATGTATTAGGGTACACCTTCTAAATACTTCTACAGTTGCTTGGCATATTCTTGGCTGTGAACACATGCTTATATAGCAAATTATACAAATTTTAAACAGTGGCTCACTGAGACAAGTTTTCAGGAATATTCAGAAGTAGTAAATACTATGATAAAAAATAAATCTTAAGATGTCTTTCATTAAATGGCCTCATAAACTGTAGACCAGAAATCTTGTTGACTTTGGAGCTTTGAGGTCTGAATTTGTCTGTGAGAAATGCATTTTTAAACAAGTGTCATAGCAAGGGGATGTTCAAAGACTGCTGCTAATAAAAGATAAGATCCTTACCCCCTTCAAAATAATAAAATAACTCATGGGATTCCTTTTTTTTTTTCTTTTTGACAAAAAAGTCATCTTCATATATACTGAAAGAGTAATTATTAAACTCACATAACTTTTCTATCAACAGAAAGATCCATTTATTCACTTTTATTCTTTTATTTTTTCACCTTACCTCAGCATTATTATCTTGACAAAACCACAAACAAAAACAAAAAAAACCCAAACCAACCAAACAAAAAGACAAAAACCCTACCAAAAACAAGTAAAAAACAAAACCGAACCAATCCAAACAAACAAACAAAAAAGCTACAAAAAAACCCCATAAAAACCACAGAAGTTTTTCATAGACTTCTTCCCTTTGCTACTTAATATTGTGGTGAAATGAAAGTATTTTTTCAAGTTTGTCTTTGCCAGTGGAAGATTTTTGTTATTATACTCCATGTCAGTACAAGGGAAGTTTCCACTTCTGACATTTCACTGTGGCATTGAATGTTTTTCATAAGGTGTTAAAGATTTAAAGAATTTTGATCCAGATTTCTGAATAGGTAATGCAATACTACATTTTCTGAAAATATCTTTACTCACAGGTTAGTCAAATGAAGAGTGTCTCAAGCATTTTTCTCTGTAAGTCTTCACAAACGAAAAAAAATTGCTCTATTTCCTCTTCAATGCCTTATCAATATATTTATAGACTTGGAAAAGTGTTTATGTTCTTTGTTTTCCAGTTTTCAATAAAATGTGCTGAGGAATACCTTGATATGGAGGATATATAAAAATCCTATAGATATTACAGCCTAAGTGGGTATTTTACCAGCTGGGGCCATTGCTGAATCAGATGGGTGTCCTGGTGATTGGGAGACACAGGGAAGGCAGAATCACTGAATGCCTTCTTTGCCTCAGTCTTCACTACTGGCCCTCAGGAGTCTCAGACTTCTGAGAGGAAGGCTGGAGGGAGGAAAATGTGCCCTTGGCCATAGAAGGTTGGGTGAGAGAATGGTTAAATGCACCTAGCACTCATAAATCCATGGCACCTAAAGGGATGTATCCACAGGTGCTGAGGGAGTTGGCAGATGTTGTTGCTGGGCCACTCTCTGCCATCTTTGAGAAATCATGGAGAACATGAGGATTTCCTGAAGAATGGAGAAAAGCCAGCAATAGTCATCTTCAAAAAGGGAAAGGAGCACTTGGGAAACAGCAGGAAACAGCCAGCACCCTCTCTGTTCCTGCAAAGGCAATGTAATAGGTCATTCTGAATGTCACCACCAAGCACAGGAAAGAAAAGAAAGTGATCAAGAGTAGTCAGCTTCACCAAGATTCACGAGGGTGAAAACATGCTGGACCAATCTGATATCTGTGACTGCATGGCAGGATGGGGTGATGGGGGGAGAGCAGTGGATGTTGTCTGCCTTGGCTTCAGGCTTTTGACATCCTTGTAGGTAAGCTCAGGTCAGTTAAATGAGTGGACAGTGAGATGGATCACAAACAGGCTGAATGGCAGAGCTCAGAGGATCATGATCAGCACAGCAGAATCCAGGTGGGGGCCTGTGGTCAACAGCATTCCCCAGGGATCAGTGCTGTGTCCAGTCTTGTTCAGCTTGTCTATCAACCATCTGGACAAAGAGATAGAATGCATCCTGAGTAAGTTTGCTGATATGAAAGTGGGGGGAATGGGTGATACACCTGAGGGCTGTGCTGACATTCCACAGCCCTGGTAGGCTGGGATAGGCTGGGGATTTGAGCAGAGAGAAACCTAGTGAGGTTCAGCAAGGGCAAGTGTAGGGTGCTGCAAATGGGGAGCAATAGCCCCAAGTTATTCCTCCAGCATAGGCTGGCCTGTTGGAGAGCAGCTCTGCAGAGGAAGATTTTGTATGTGGTTAATGGCAAATTGATCATGAGCCAGGGGCTCCTTGGGGCCAGGAGTGCCAATGGGATCCTGGGGTGCATCAGGGAGAGTGTGGCCAGGAGGCTGAGGGAAGTGTTCCTCTCATTTTACTCCATCCTAGTGTGGCCACATCTGAGTGTTGTGTTTAACTCTGGTCTCCACAGTTCCAGAGAGACAAGGAGAAGGTCTGATGGAGTACACAAAGATGACTGGGCTTCAGGAGCATCTCTCTTATGAGGAGAGAGTGCAGGAGCTGGGCCTGCTTAGTCTGGACAAGAGAAGACTGGAGAAGGGATTGCAACAATGCGTACAAATATGTCAAAAGCAGGTGCCAAAAGGATGGTGCCAGACCCTTCTCAGTGTTACTGAGACAGGACACAGAGCAAAGGCAATAAATTAAATGTAAGGAAACATACCTAAACCTTTATGTGTGGCAGTGGCAGAGCACTGGCCCTGGTTGCACAGGGAGGTTGTGGAGTCTCCCTCTCTGGAGAAGCACAAAGCCTACCTGGACATGTTCCTGTGTCACCTGCTCTAGGTGATCCTGCACTGGCAGCCAGGTTGGGCTGGATCATCTTTTGACGTCCCTTCCAATCCCAACCATTCTATGGTTCTGTGAAATGCCGCAGCTGACAGTTCACAGGTCTTTCATTAATTAATATTTCCTTTGTGTTGTCATGGCTCAGCAACACAGACACACTTCTGCTGAAACAGAAACACTGTGCTGCCCCTGAAAGCATCCATTTGCTTCCCATCCTAAGCTATCCAATCTTTAAAATGCAGAACATTTCAATTTCCATCTGATACTCAACTTCATTTGTTGTTTGTTTATTTTTATTTTGGTTTTCAGTTTGTTTGTTGGGTATGGTTTTGTTTTTTGTTTTGTTGGCAAAAAGCTAAAAGGATAAACACATGTTCTTAATTATTTTAATTTTGCAATAGCTCTGACCTGAGCATTTCAAAAGGAAAGAAGAAGAATTTTGAAGAAACAGTACAAATCTTTAGTACAACTAAATCACACATGGTCGTCTTGGGACACAACAGAATTATTTTGAACTGACAATGGAAATAATGTACCTTTACAATGGTAATAATAAAATATGAAGTAGAAGATTTTTTGACTTTTACCACAACGTAATGAACAAAAAGGCTTGAGGAACAGGCTGTTTAAAAAGTTAAAGCAATTAAAAAAGAAGCAATTCAAAATGAAGCCCAAGAAATGCAGTAAAATAATCACACCATCTGTGTAATTCTAACAGGGAAGGAACAGCCAATAAATCAGTCATTGGGATAAAGGAAATGACCCAGCCTTGTGAGAAAATCCAGTGAATAAAAGAGGCATACTTAGCCAATATGGTGAATCTTTCTCTTTGCCCTAAAATCTAGCTCGTGTCAATAACATTTAATATGTTCTAACATTTTTGAAAACTGGTTGTGAGAAGCTAGTTTATCGGTTGACGAGAAACAAATACAGTAAGAAAATGGTTTTCTCTTTGGTTGCCTTGTTAGTGTCATACACTTAAATGATGCCTTTTCAAAACAGTTTTTCCCGACACACTGAGACAGAAGATTCCTGATGTTTTGTCAGATTTTACTTAATAAAAATAGGACAACTTGTTACCACAGATAAAAAAATTAATAAAGCAAAAGAGTAATTAAAAAGAGAAGAGCATTGTGGCCAACGATGATAGAACTTATTATATTTAATATCAGATCGTAAAGTTTATAATGAAGCCTTCAGGATTTTGGAGAAGAAATGCCTCTTGATTCTCTAGCAGAATTAGGTTTCTCATCCTCACATAGACACAAGATGTTATTGTATTTACAAAAAGAAAAAAACCTCCACCCTTATTAATTCTTGATCCCAGAGGCTCAGGTTACAAGGAAATTAATTTTCAGAAGACAGTGACACCGAAACTTAAGACTACACAATTCAAGTGAGTAATATTTTAATGCCTTATACACAACTGAAACTTCCCCAATGCATTAGGATAGAACTTTCTTTATGTGAATCACTATGGCAATTACAAATTAGGAAAGCTGATTTTTAGCCAGATTTTTGACACATATTTAAACAGCATTTGCTTGCAAGACACTAAATGTGAGTGAAAACTCTCAAGGTACTCTCTCTAGTTTCATTCTATATACTCAAAACAGCAGAATGGATCTGAGAGGAGAACAGGAGATAACACAAGGAAAGTGCACACTGTATTTAGCAGGCCTAAAAGGAGCGACACAATTCCTTTTAGGAAAAAAGAGCCACGCCAGTGAGAAGAGGAGCTGCCTCATTCCAGTGGTTTTGGATGCAGCATTCCAGAGAAGGGACTGCTCTGATATGTCAGCTGTGAAGCACTTCTCTTATGGTATAGTTATGCAGGTTTATTATAGCTGTTCTTTGTTGTTCTCTACCAGAGATTCTCTAGTTGGCAAAGCCTCTTCATACCACGAGCAAATATTTATTAAAAATTAATTATATTCTTAAATGAAGAACCAGCAAATGCAACAGATCTGGAGGCCCCCTATAACAGAAGTCTGCTGTTCTTGTAGACTGAATGAGCAATTCTATGTTATATACTAGTCCTTCCTCAGTACAAAAGAAATCCATGTTATTGTCCTATATTTTTAAAAGTTCCAACAGCTGCCTTAACTAATTCGATAGTAACTAAAAGAGACATCTTTGAAGATAAGAAGCAAATTTGGAAACACTTCATAAGCCTGAACTGTTTTGCAAACTAAATGTCATTCACTGAAGAAAGAAATTACCATATCAAACAATTTCCCAGGACCTCAGATCAGGAACTAAACTGCAAAAGGTGGCAGGGTATGACAGTGGGTCATAGAACATAATTTTCAACAAAATCCTGCTGCTCTTCCTTAAATAGCAAGTTTGTGGAATGCTCAGTTAGAAATAATATATTATTGGAAATTTAATCATATTGATACATGGAAGTTTTGCTGTATTAGTGTCGAAGTGTCAACACCCCCAAATTCATCACATGTATTAATGACACAAAAGGTAAATTCTACCATCAGAAGCTGAATTACCAATAGTTCAGTTTTCCATATATAGGGTGAATTACTTTTTCATCTAAAGGGACCTGTAACAGGCAAATCTTTCTTTTACACAAATGCTGTCTGATAAAATATTTTAAATTTACCATACCTTATTCAAACAAGAACTATGTTTTAAGAAGCTGTTTAAAAGCTGAATTGATTTTAAATTTCTAAAATAACATTTTCATACACATACACTATTGTTACTCAATTCTGCTCATTGTGATCATTCTGTCATTTCTCTTATCTTGACCCACACTCTGATATCAGAAAGAGCTTGTCATATTTCATGAAACAGATATGGTGAAAATCATAGATGAAAAGCTAATAAGAAAGTGTAAAGCAAGAAAAGAGCAGGAAGAAATATGGATTAATATTGCCTAATTTATGAACAGGATATTAAATAACTGGAACATAGCAATTACCTTTAAAAATGACTCTGCCTCTATGTGCAGCTAAGGACAGTCAAGAGACTTCAGCAGGATTACTTCTTATATTTGTGTTTCTGAACAGCACATGCAGGGTTCACAAAGAAACAAAGAGGCTTGTTAAATCTCAATACTACTTTACCTTGCTAGAGTCAAAATCATTATTCCCTAATAATTGAAGTACCAATCACTCATCTTGCTGACATTTCACTTATTTGAAAATGTTTTGTTATGTCCAATTAGAACACTTTAAACATGTTATGTTTAATATATGCAGAAGAGCTAAAATAATTAAAAGCTCTTTAAAACACAAATGTTTGAATGTAGATATAAATAAAGCTGTTTTGAAACTCAATTTTTCTTAGTGCTATTCATCAGTAAGCTTAGTAAAATATCTTTAAGTAAACAATCAAATATGCAACTTTCTATTTTTTCATTACACACCTTGAATCTAAGCAATTTATAAGATACTGTTTTAACAGTGAAGGTATTGCTTTAACTGCAATCAAGGTTAACTTAATTTTCCTAATAAAAACTTTGAATTTACTTAAAATTATCTTTCAACCTTTACTCATTTTTCTTTGAAATTTGGATTAATTTTTCCAGTACTTACACTGGCAAGGAAATATCTAAAATATATAAAATATACCAAGTTTATTGCTACTGGGTAGGATTAGTTTCAGTGAAACAGGATGTTTGTGAAACAATGTTCTTGTTTAGTGACCAATGTTCTGTGTCTTACTCAGGTTTTTACAATGTACTAATGTAACAGTAATAAAAATAAAAAATAAAAATTATTGACAAGATGTATATCTCATAAAACCCTTGCTTTAGAAGTACTGAAAATTGAAAGTCAAGTCCTCTCAGTAACTGGGTAATGGCATAGTGATTTAGTAATTAAGTAATTTTTCTTTTTGTACAGACATGATCTATTTCAAGGTTTTGAAACCCTATGGATCTCCAATAGAGTAGTAGAGGAATTAATTTAATTTTTCTATTTTTCTATCACTAGGAGAAACAAATATGACACTAAAAAAGCAACAGTGAGTGGAGTAGAAAGTTATAATGTATTAAAAATGTATTTGATCACACCTGTGACACTTTCATAGTAAAATTAGTCATCTTGTTATAGCATACAGAAAGTGCTTCAACATTTGTATTATAGATTGATGATGTACATTGATTAGTGTTCAAAACTGAGAATTAATGAAAACTTGAAGGAAAAACAGGAAAGTAAATTCTTCGCAATGCAGAAACAAAAAGAAATTATTTTTTTACTAGAAAAACAGTAAAGAAATGACCTTTTAAATTCCATTTATAGCTGAAAGCCTACTATTTGAACAAACAAACAAAAATATTATAACTATTTCTGAGAATAAGAAAAAACTCATTCTTTAGGAAGTCTAAGTCTCAGCTAGGACCAAAACAGGCCAAAGATTTCAAGAGTAAGAAGGGATCCTTAAGGTAGGTAAGCATTAGGCAGAAGCACAGGAAAGTCACAGGCTCACTACAAAAGAGGTCTGGCAGGATATTTACTGGGAATGCCTGACCAGGCAGAGGTTCCCTTGACTCCCTTGACTGTTTTCAGTGCCATAGCTGTATTCACATCCCAGGATTCACTGTGCTGACCCAGCAGCAGTGGCAGAGGGCTGGTCTGTAAGTGCTCTTATGCCTGGCTGTATCCACTCCAGGGAGTTAAGGCAAGGGGCTGGCTTTGCTGCCAGGCCACTGTCTTGATATCTGCAAAGTTGTGGAAATCAGGGAGCATTTGGGTGGTGACTGGGAGAGGATAGATATTACCCACCGAAAAGGGCACAAAATAGAACTCAGAAAACTTGAGACCCATTGCTCTTACCTCATTATTTTGGGAAAATAACAAAAGACAGTCCTCTTAGGAAGTATTGCAAGTCAAATAAGACAGGTGATTAGGAGAAGCTAAAGCAGATTTACCGAAGAAGGTAATTCCAGACTGACCTGGTGACACTGTACAATGGCATAACACGTTCTGTTGGCAGGAGAGGAGTGGTGAATACTGTTTGCCTGGCCTTCACCAAAGTGTTCAGCACCATTTCCCACAGTCTCTTGTGGGCAAGGCTGAAAAATATGGACTGGATATAAGTCTGTGGGATGGGTGGGAAACAGACCAAGCATTCTATCATTCTATTCTATCATCTCTGTGAGTTAGAAAATTGAGAATGAATATGCATTTGGCCCATGAATTAGAATATCATAACTTTTTTAAATCCTGTCCCAAAGAATAGAATTATCTCTCTATCCTGTAAAACAGCTTATTTAAAGGAATGTAAGTGCAAGTTCCTTGCTTATTCTGGGCTGTATTATATAGAAATAAAGGAAATATTGCAAACCAATTTGCACTAGATAATACTTCTCACCCCTTTTTCAGTCCAGCCATGCTCTGCATTCATTTTTTTTTAATTCCCTGTTCTCCAAATATGCAAAGGTAAAATATGAAGGTTGTGTTATTGATGTGATATAAATTCCCTTTTCCCAGTAAATTGTCAAATCTCATTTAAAAGATTTTTCCCATTTAGGTCAGCCTGGTTTGGAGACATTGTACATATATGCTAAAGAAAGAAGTCAGTTGCAACTAGCTGTATTCATACTATTTCCATGTGTGGAAGGACAAAAAACATTTCTTTGTTCTTCATAAAAATAAAATTACGTAAAGACAAAGCAGCTTTAGATTGGAATTATACAACAATATATAGGCATTTCCAAATTTTTAGTGTTTTTACCGTTTGAAGTAATAATAAGAAGAATTATTGCCAAAATTATAGATATACCACATCAGAATCCTAAGAATGACAAAAAAATACTCTCTTCATGCACTTGAAAATCTTTGAAGATATTATTATTGCCAAGGATATAGTGAAACCTAAAATAAGCATTGGAATTGCCACTTTTTAAACTAAAATGTAAAGTCAGTATTTAAAAATAGGGTTTTTTTCTATCTTGCTAATATTTCCCAAACATCAATAACATTCACCTAAGAAATTAAAACCACAAATAAAACTATATACAAAACAATTGACTCAAACAGGCCACAAACAAAGTAGCCCTATGGATTGTTTTCCAAACTGAACAAATTGATACATGAAGCAAACAGTGTTTGTTCTTTAATTTAGTGACCTGCGTGCTTGGAGCACATAAATAATTTACTCAGACAAATCCTTAGCTCCTGCACTTTAACCTGTACAGCCATAATGAAAAGACTCCACCTCCCACACACACAGCTATATTGTAGTGCAAACCCTGCGTCCCCCTGCCAGTCACAGCACTGGGAAAGAGAGCATCAACCTCCTGTCATTTATTGTTTGGACACTGCTGATCACAGCTTAATGTGTGTTCTATTTGTGAATGCAAATGATTCAGTCTGATAAAGCTTTCTTCAAAGTAGAGAATCTTCTGAGATGAGAAAAATCACTTTTCCCTTACTCATGTCTTACTTCCACTTCCAATATTCTGGTAATGCACTTTCCACATTTAGGGGTTTTTTCATTTTTCAAGGAAACAATTTTTGATTTTGTTTGTTTTGTTTTAGGAGACAGAAATGTTTCTGTGTTGTAAAGCCTTGTTACCTTTGATCTACAGTCAAACACACAGAGCCATTCACCCACACTCTGCACTGTTTCCTGAGCTTAGCTGAGCATTCTATAAAAAATAAAAATATAAACTTCCAAAAATACATCATTTTATTAGCAACAAAGAACTAATGTATGTACTGTTGTGGGCTCATCACTACTCATCACTTACTGACATCCCCTGGCTGTCTCCCCCAAAGACTGTCCCAGCTGTGTCCCCCACCAAAACCCTGCCATTTTCATGCAATTTTCATCTTCCTTTCTGTGTGTGCTTTATTCTAATAAGAAGTATTTTTGTATTGTTTTGTAAAATCCAACGCAAAATATCGAAGCAGATTATATATTTAAAGTTAATACTCTGATTCTTTTCAGAACAGATAAAAACAAATTTTAATCTTAAAAATGGTTTTCACTGCAAAGTGCAAAGGAGTACTGATCTATCTTCGTTATTCTAATGATTTCATTTAAAAAATACCAAAAAGAAGGGTTTTTTTCCAAAACTGTGAGTCTGAATTCATATGAAGGGATTAAATTAGCACTCAGTTGGAGAAAAGATAACTGACTTGTTTCTGTTACATTGTATGGAGATTCAAAACAGGGTGGATTATTTTACTATTTTGAGATGCACACACAACTTTTTTTCTAGTTTGAACCCCAAGAACCTCAGTAAGGAATTTATATTTTTATGTCACACAATATATATATATATCTGAAATAATCAAAGATTTAAAAAGTAATGCTAACTTAACTAACTTAATGGAAGATTTCAGTGTCTCACTGCTCACGCTTTAATTTTAACAGCTATTTAAAATTAAATCAGCACTTACCCGATTTTTATCTGCATACAGATAAATTGTGCAAATTGGTGCTAAAGCAGCAAAACCGAGGGTGCTAATGGTTGTTCATTTCTTCTTTCAGTTTACAGCTTGCATTTTATAGAGTCCAGTGAGCCATCACAAGCAACACCAGCATGCTAATCTGATGCAACCAAGTTTGGAAGTATTTGTAATAACTTTGCTCTGGAGCATAATTTTTAAACCATCTTCCTTTGCGTGAGAAGGAAAATAAAACTGATCAAAAATGTTTGTTGAATCATATAAGGTAGATGCAGGTAAAATATGTACACAAACCCCATCTCTTTTTTAAAGAGGCATATAAAAATATAAAGGATGTGGAAGGATGCTTGAAAAAGTGGGTACAGCTTCACAGAGAATAGCTGGGCACTCATACCTATCATGTTCTTCCCTACTCCCCAAAATGTAAAAAAATTGCATTATTGACCTTTTAGTAATGTTAATTAGCCACCATAATGGGCCAAATGAAAATGAAACAAACAAAAAAAACCCTGAGAGCTTAAACTGAACAAAACCCCCAAACAAATCTACTTATTCAAACATAATATGTGAGACCACAGCACAAAGCAGTGACAGAAAGCAGGGGCAATCATTAAATATTTCTTTCATCTTCTTAGAAAGATTAAATAAATATCTTAGACACATGACTGACTGTCATTGTTCAAGAAAATGTCTTTCAGCATTACTGTCAGCAAAACTACCTCCTACTTTTCTATGGAAGGAACACATTAACTTCATGTTTGTTAATGTCTTATAAAAAGGAAGGACTATAGATCTTCCTCACCTTTTGTTATTTATTTCAATTTCAGTAATAACACAAAGCAAGGGGACCCAATTAAATTGCAGATCATGAAACAAAATAATGAAATAAGATGTCAAGCAGCTGTCAATTCAAAATTATTAAAGTTGTTTAAAGGAAACTTCACAAAGGGTAAAATGTGATTTATTTCTTTATTTATTTATTCAGCAAAACCCAGAAATCCTAATCCTGAAACACAAATTTGTAACCCACTGCTGAGAAACAGACCACAACCCTGCTCTTCTTTGGACACCATTCAATTTATCTTTATCTTCCCTCCCAGTTACTCTGTATTGGTAGATGTTGCCTTCTTGGTGGCATATTAAAACAAATAATTGTGAAAGTGCTGAAGTGGAAGAAGTCTCCATGGAAACAGTTGTTAAAATTGGGTAGTAAAATATGCTAGTATAAAACTTCATCTCTCTACAGCTCCTGGTAGAAATAAATAAATAAATAAATAAAAATAGCCAAAACTATATAAAATATTATATAGCCATATTTGTGACCATGTAGGTCTCCAGCACCATCTATATTACATCAAATGACACACTGAGATGATAATTTTGGACAAAACAGCACACCTTGAGGTCCATTTTGTTCTTCTTCTCCTCTTAACCAAATAATTGCAACTACATAAAAGCATACATTTAGGATAGAATGCATCAGAAAAAAAAAGAACATTACAATTTTCCTCAAATCCAAGCAAATATATATTGCAACTCACCTATCAAGTCTCCCTTTTTTAGTGGGAATAGTGAGATAGAGGTACAAAGCATAAGCAGAAAAAACCCTCCAAAATACTAAAAGACTTGAAAGAAAGAATCATATTCACACAAATTATATTAAAACAAAGAAAAAATGGATTAGCACTTCTAAAGGCACAAGACATATAAGAATAGATTCATGCTATCAAAGGGAACCTAATTGAAATATAGATGTCCTACAATGCAGGAAAATCAAAAGCTGAAACCTTGGCAAATTGAAAAATAACTCCTCCAACCTAAAGATTTCATTGGCCAATCAAGCTGATCCAGGAAAGCAATTCCGTAAATTAATCCTATGGTTTTCTTTATGTATGTAGTTTTATGGTTCACGTATTCTTTTTCTGACATTTTTACAAACTACTTCTTCAACTTCTTAATAGAAAGTCAATAAGCTACCAACATTCTCTCTAGATGGGAACTGAAACACAACGGGATTAAGTGCCCAAGAAAATATAAAATTTCACAGTTAAATTAATGGGTCAGACAAATCCTTTCAAGTCCAGCATTTAGCTTCATGCTTTTTGAATAAAGCAAGGTAAATTCAGGAAACTCAACAATACATTGGCTTTTCTGCCCATTGTTGTAACAACCAGAAAATTAGAAAATAACCCTATTCCTGCAGTCATTTACTGTCAGTTTTGAAGGCTACTTGGAATGACAGATTTCTCCTTGTGACACCAAAATATTAAAGTACAGCTAAATTCAAGTCACTGACATTTGCTGGACAATCCAACTCTAAGTCATAATGTAAGCTAAGAGTTGTTTAAATGCCATTTCCTTTACCTCTTTTATTCCCAGAATTTCCTCTTTGGGAAGAATAAAGACCTTAAAAAGACTTTTTGTGTATTTCATACATTACAAAATGTGGCATACAAGAGCTTTAAGGCACCACTCTTTGAAATACAGCAGTAACTAGGGAGGAGAAGCTCTGAGTTCTCAACTGATTACCACTTTCTTTATTTCTTTATAAAATTTTAAGAATAGGGTTGTATATTCACTGAGTTTTATTTGTGTCATAAATACTACTAGGAATAAAAAAAAAATCTAAATAATTTATTTTTATTTTCTCCCTATACTCTCAATGAATTTCTGTTGCAGTGTTTCTTAACAAAAACATGATTAATCTGAAGAAGGGATCTACACTTTGTGCTATGGGTTGCCCTTACAGCCAAGATATAGTCTGGTTTAAGATTATTTTACAAATTAATTTCCATAAAGATGCTGGGATTTAACAGATACTGTCTGAAGAACTCTAAAGTAGAAAAGAAAAGAATCACTAAAGCACTATAAAATTGTCTCTATCAGAAAGTTAGCTCTAAGACCATTCTCTCTTGTTCATTTTTCTGAGGATGTAATCTGATTTCTCTCCTTACATATGAATAATGTATTCCTTCCCACTCCTATTACAGTTCAAAGATACTCTGCCACTCAAAAACCTGCAAGTAGAAGAGATTGCAATTACTCAAATGTGGGAAGGGCTGGAGAAGTGGGGACAACACTGCATTGAAACAAGTCTGTTTCCCACCTTGAGACAGGACAGGAAACTTCCAAACTACTTATTCATTCACACCCTCTACTTGTAATAGTGCTGTGGCCTCTAAGCCACTGCCCCTCATCATTCATCACCTTCAAGGCTGAACAGAAGCAACAAACCCAGTTTGAACTCTACATGGCATTAATAGTTCTGTCTCAGCTACCAGCCTGGCATGGATGCTTGCCTAGTGTCACCAGACAGCAATGCTTACTACAATTCTCTGTTACCCACAGGATGTCTGTGTTTCTGTGATATAGTCAGTCAACTGGTGATGGTCATCCTCAGGGGCAGCTCACACTAGACTGACCTGTTTAGTGACTAGAGCAGCCACACCTTTGTGACCTATATCCATCCTCTTAATCTTCAAGAGATGGGGGAGAGAGAAGGGAAGGGCAGGTTATCAACTGAGTTTATGTAGCAATCTTTTGCTGTGGGGTGGATGGGCAGGAAGGATTACAGGCACGACCTATGTGAGTAGACACCAGGAGCTGCCCCTGAGCAAGCCCAGCATCAGCTGGCTCCAAAACATGGCCCATGCTGGCACCACCATGCTGGTGGTGGCTCTGTGTTAACATGTCAGAAAGGATAAAAAGTGTGCAACAGCTGTGAGAGAGAAAAAACATGAGGGAAATGGTCCTTCAGGCACCAAGATAATGATGCAGGAGGAGGAGAAGGTGCTCCAGATGCAGAGCTGAGATTGTCCTGAACCCCTTGGTGAAATCCATGGGGCAGGTTGTCCCCCTGAAGCCCATCAGGGACTACACAGGAGCAGATATCCACCCTGTAGCCCATGAAGCAAATTCAGATCTCAATGTGTTCTGCAAGACTAGACTATCATAAAGCTACTTTTCTGAAATCAACTCTACACTAATTATACAAAATTTAAACCAAGGTTTAAGAAATATCCAATAGAAATTTAAATTCAAATTTCTAGTCTCACAAGGCAGAGGAATCTGCTTGATGAGACAGTTTCTAAAAGATCATACTCGAGGAGTAAAGAACCTTTCTCCAGTAAAACGACAATGTAGAAGGAATGTAACGAGTGAGGAAGTATATTTTGACAGGCAGCCACTGAAATCAAAAGCAAAGGAAAGTCCTCTATGGTGGTACTCCTGACACATCATTCATATGCAACACAAAGCAGCATTTCATAATGCTTTTGAATTATTCAAGTCAAAAATGCTCTGAAAAAATCATTCTTGAACTCTAGAATGTACTGAAGACATGTGCTTCAATGGCCTTCAAGGGAGAATAAACTTTACAAAACCTGCCTTGTTACCTGCTGTCTTATATTGCATGCTCTTTGTTCAAATTTCTCCAGTGCATATATCTGCTATAATTACTGTCTCAGTAGTGTGTGTTTACTATCAACATGCAAAAGTTCACAGAAAATCTATATTTATGTCAGTGTTTAAAAGTTTACTCCCGGAGCATAAGTATTTTGCAATCTCATGTCCCATGCCTTGCAAGACTAGTAACTTAAGATTTCTGAGTGTTATATCTCACTGTGATGTCTAAATTACAACTTCAACACTGTAAGTTATTATGTTTTGGCTTGTGTTTTTTAAATGTAACTTTATTTTTTAGAAAAATTAAAATATGCTATGAAACAAAGATAAGGAAAACTTGCACTCTTCTCTTTTGAAATACAATTATCTCCACACTTTAGAAAAATCTTTTATGGAACAGAAGTTATAACTTTTTATTATTTGCATTTTCAAATTCATGTGATTAACAATATAAGCCAACAATAGGGTAATTTTCTGTTAAAAATAACTATTCAGGGGAAATTTTCAGTGAATGCTTATAAATGAGAAATACTGTCTGTGACATATTCAGTCCCCTCATCTCATCATTTTTCTAGTGGAAAAATACAATTTTATTACTACAATTAAAATTAATGTAAACATATTTTTCCTTCAGTTTTCACCCTTTATGGGTCTTTTGGGTTATTGGCTTACTGTGTTGCTTGCTATGTAGAAAATTTCAGAACATTTGCAGGGCCCAAAAAGCAATTTCAGAGAACCAGGCAGCATATTTTCGGCAAGCTGGGTGCCAGAATTTGCATGCTTCAACATTTGAGGCTAAGGACTCTGAAGAACCATTCCAGGCAAGCCTATCATGAAAGAATCAACATCTGCATTAAACCTGAGCAAAACAGAATGGTTCATTTCTTTATATTACCTTGTATGCACTGAATAATGAGCTAATACTTTCCTGTGTCTCTTGTTTCTTTTGCAGACTTTGAATTCGCAAAAAACCAAGAAGGATGCCATATGGTACCCATACCAAGTTCATAAAAATATTTTGGCAATTTATTCTGAAGAAAAAGGATTATGGATGGAATTTTGTGTAGTTCTAAAACAAAGAAAAGAAAGAAAATAGAAAATGAAAACATAAAGTTACCAGCCTTTTTTCCTGATGTTGTAAACTTTAAATTATTGATCAGTCTTTTATACTCTCCAAAAACCATTTTGATTATTTTCTGTAGTGGCTCTGTAAGGTTAATAGAGAGCCCAATCTGTAATTTCTCTCCCTGTGAGAAGTGCTGATTGTATTACCAAACCTCAGCATATGTCTCTTCACAGACTGTGGAGCAGTGACATTTCCATTTCAGCAACTTTCCTTTAAAAAGAAATTTTGGAAAGTGTCACAGAAAAACGTGAAGCAGATTCATAAAAGAGTCTTTAGTTTGGTTGTTCATTAGCATTTCAGTGAATAGTACAGTATTTCATGGTATAGTGCCATTGCTGGTCTCATCAGTCCTATATTTTAAGTGTTTTGTAATTTTTCAAATTTTTCAGGAAATACTGGAAGTGCCAGCTCTTTGTCCACCCCACTTAAAAAGCACAGCATGATGTTCTACTGGAAGTGGAGGATTAATTTTCCTAGGATGTGCAAATATTTTTTTTAGTCAGCTAAATAAAACCTTTATTCTAGATCATTAGCGCAGATGAAAAAAGCTGCAACCTCAGTTATAAACTCAAACATTGTCTGCGGAAGGGATGTTTTATTTAATTTCAGCAGTAGAAGTAAGGGGTTTTGCCTACAATTTAGTGCATGGAGTTCAGATGTTTAGAATTTTTGACATCAGCACATAGCTAAATGAGAAGTAATACAACAGATTTAGAGTAATTTATCATCACCTTACACACAAAAGTGTTACAAGCAAAATAATACGTTAATAAACTTGTTTTATGACCAACTCCCTAATCTCCTTTTCATTATTTGGGAAATACTGGCAGTCTTTTCAATTTGCAGTCTATTAGGAGAGATACATATGTCCATAAACAGATGGCAAGAACATGCTGAGATCTTACTAATTGTATTCTGTTCTTTGTTGTAATGTCAATGGCTTATGACAGTGCTATAAAACCACTATTAGTTGGAGGTAAAATTCTAATTACAATTGCTCAGTAGCAATAATTTGTGAGGGAGGAAAGATCTGGCACAGAAGTCAGGAAGGCCCAGACAAAGGAGAAAGTTGAAGAAGTGAACTCTCCTTAATTTTTCTCTACAATATAACCTTGCTGAGAAGACTCTGTTCATGATTTGTTTTGAATAAAGAAGAATCTACTGATATTATCTAATAATAATAATATCTAATTGAATCAATCAATCTAAACTAATAATAATTATTCACTGAAATTTATTTAACAGGGTAGTCTAAAAGGTTAAAAATATTCCAATCCTTCTAGATATGTGTAAGTGTTAGTCAGACTAAATACTTGTACAAAAATCAGACTGTCTTGGTGACCCCTATATGTAATGATTCTGGTAATTAAATTTAGAATTTCTTATTAAAAATGCTTATTAATTTCCTGAAATAATCTTAAGTCAGAATTGATGTGTTCTGTATGATTTCATCATACAGTGAAACACCAATGTTATGGGGTTTTGCCATTTCTGTTGAAGAATGCTGCTTGAAAAAACAGTCTATGGACTTTAAATTAACAGGATAATGAGGGAAAGGGTTAGGCAACTTGTGTATTTGTACATTGGCATAACATTTATGTTTTTTAAGAATATGAAAAAGTAAGAAGTACCTTAGGACTACAAGGAAGACAGAGAAGCACCGGGATTGGTTTTCCAAAAAACACTGCACATCTTCTGCCTTTGGCTGTTTTCCTAGATTCAGCCACAAAAAAAAAGGTATAAATGACCTACTCAGATATAGGCAATCTTGTCTGAAGCTTGGGGTGGGACAGGGTGACCTCCAGAAGATCCTTCCAAGCAGTACCATTACAGTTCTAAGGAAAAAGCAGCACGGTTTTTCTCAGAAGCATTTATTGGTTGCAACCCTTAATAGAAGATAATGCACCATGAAATCATAGAGGTGACATAAAAATACGTTAATATTGAAATACACTGCAAAGAGAACATATTAGGCTGATTTATTTTAGAGCTCAGTAATAGCAGGCCATTTATCATGTAAGCAAGCAAGTGGAGAATAAGCTTAATGCATTTCAAATACAACAGAATTTCTAAAGCTTATCACAGATTCCTTAAATATAGTAAAGGCTCAAGGATTATTACTATATAATCTCATATATGAATAATTAGTTGCATTCACTCCTGCCCTCCAACACACTCAACTACTTCTCTGTAAAATATTGTGTGACTTTCACATACAGATATATTCTGCAAATATAAGTTCACATTAAAATGAATCAAGATACTGCTCAAAATCCTTTAAACAAAAAAAATTTAATGATCTTATCAGTCAAATTCAAAAATTGCTAATCAGACATCATGGAAGACAATGCAAAAATTTTTCACCAATAATTTGCAGGGCCAGGTTGACTTTTATTAATAACCCCATTTTACAGGCATCAAGTAATACACTTTGCTCCTGTAGATTCCCAGAAAATATATTTCAACCACAAGCATCTTAAAGAACATCCTCAAGTGATTTTTCTTTACAGTGAAAAAAATGTAGTGGTTTTGTAGTGGTTTTGTTGGGAATGGAGTTAAATTTATTCATAGTATCTCATACAGTTCCACTTTTGGATATCTGCTGAAAAGAATATTGTCAGGTCATGGTTTCATTATTGCTGGGCAGAGCTTGCACAGCATCCAGACCTTTTCTGCTTCTCACATATTCAGCACATGCACATGCTGCCCCACCAGTGAGCAGATGGTGCACACAAGAGGCTGGGAGGGACACAGCTGGGCAAGTGACCCCAAACGACCAAAGGAAGATCCTGCCCCATGTAAAACTGCTGAAAATCAAGAGCTGTGAGCCAAAGGATGGAGGAGGTATGGAATCGTGATGCTCTTCTTCCCCAGTCCCTCTTCAAAGTGATGGAGCCTGTCTTTCCTGGAGGTGGCTGAACACCCACCTATCTATGGGAAGTAGTCAGTTAATTTACTGCTTTGTTTAGCTTGTGCACACACTTTTTGCTTTACCCATAAAACTCTTCTCACTTTTATCTTTCAAATAGTTTCTCTCAGCCTGCTGAGGAATATAAGTGAGTGGCTTTGTGAGCTGAGTTGGGTTAAATCACAAAAGGTTTGGTCTGTAAAGACCTTTGGTAAAACATCATGCACTAAATGTCTTGTAAAGATTATAAGTCAGATGGGGAAAAGCAGGTCATTTTTCTTCTCTGAACTTGTAATCTCTGTTCAAATTTATAGTAACATAGAAATGGGTGACATTCAGAAGATATAGTTTCTGTTCTGATGCAATATTTTAAACATGTTTACTTCTACTTTAATGGCTACTTCGATCTTTTTGGCTCTATTGAACTTACCAAAGGGTAGTAAGTTTAAAATTAGGACAACAGCAACATCTTCAATCTTTTCAATGTCTATATATTCAACCTTGGGTTGTCTTTCTTGTCCTTTTTACTCATCTTTGAAGTTCTGATGCAAACCTGGATGAAGGAATGACAAATATTTATAGCTAAAGAGTCTCTGAGCAGCAAGGACTACCGTGGGTCATTGGAAGAGGGGTGAAGACATAGAGTGCTACAATACCACTTTAGTTCTGAGCTCCTATCTCATATGCAAACATGTCTGCTTGTTCAGTTCTGAACCATCATATTGACAATGGGAAAAGTTCAAAAAAGGACAATTCATTGGGAAAGAAAGGCTCATATGTTAGCCAGAAGATACACCATTCATCCAAATGATACACTGAGCAAAAAAATCATCTCTTGTAAGTAAACCCCGAATTTCTTGTTTTCACTTCTTTATCATACTATCAGGTGCTAGCACTTGAAGCAAAATGCCCCATTGCCATACTATAATTAAAAGGTTATTACAAGAGAAAAATTATTTAGGGTCTTACTATGACTTTGAAGCTAATATCAAATGTTTCCCTTAAAAACAAGTCATCCTAGAAATGAAATAGTCATAAAAATAATATTATTGCCAAACAGAATACAAGGCAATATGGAAAGCAAAAAAGTGTATTTTGAGTGTCCTTGTCAGTATGTGTGTGTGCTCATGATGGTCTTTGGTTAATTAAATGCTGTTTCTGCTGGAGGACCTCAGCCTAACTTTCAAATAACTGCCTTAACCTGGCAGATTTTAAAATGCAAAGTTTTGCTTCAGACCTCTAAATCCTTTGGCACTTCACAAATCTTAGTTTTTTAGCCTTCCATGGAATTCTGTAAAACTCATCACTCATATATTTTAAATTAATTTGGGGGCAACAGTTCAGTTTAGATTATGACTGTAAATAGACAGACAATAGCACTGGAAAATAGTGATGTCTATAACAACTTTAGGTCTACATTAGGTACTACCATCTCTCCAGCACAGCAGATTTAGCTGCTTATAAATAATATTTACTCCCTTGCCCTCATACTAAAATTCTTTTCACACTCATCTTTTCCTAAGGCAGTAGTGCTCAAAAATATAAGGTAACAATGCCTTCTTTAAAGCTCTCAGACTGTTCCTAAACAGCAGTCTTATGAATTCTCTGCTAAGCAAAATTAATTTGACATCCACATTATTCTGAAAATGCTTTTTCTTTTTTTTTTTTCTTTCTTTCCTGGGTCAAAATGCCTCTGAAGGTAATTGCACAGGGCTTGCAAAAATCTTTACAATACTGCCATAAAAAAACAAAATATTTTTTTTCTTTTTGTTGTTTTATGAACTGCAGTAATCCAAACTCAGTTTTAGAACACTGGAGGAATATATTCCTTGTCGTTTTTAGTGAATAGCACTTTTACTATAATACTTTCTCTTTTATTTCAATTTATTTGTATTTTACTAAAATGAAAAGGACACAAATATTCTCCATATAATTTAAGTTAAAGACAACGTCACTTAGATTTTTACCAGGACCTTTCCTACTTAGAGCAGTACAGTGCCAAAGTTATGAAAAAATTTAAATTTTTCTGAAATTCATAAGTTAGCAGATCTTGCTTTAGAAATCATTGAAAATGGAAAAAAGAAATTCTGAAATTTCCATGGGGTATATTCAGATCTATACTGGGATATCTCTGTGTTCTCAAATTAACAAAGGACTAGAGCTGACCTTTTACTAAGCAGGTGTCTTCCTTTGTGTATGAATATTTCTGTCTGAATATGATACAGGAATGGTATAAATTTCATGAGACCATGGGAAATGTGTTAAAATTGAAGAATGTGGCACATTTTGCTTTGTTCAGGTATAGTACTGGATGTGATAATAGTTGTATTATCCTCTCTTCCTATAGGCAGAACCCAAAATTATTATTATTTTTTAAAATTGAAGCTTAAGGATAAAAATGCATGCTTTAAATTCAATATTAATAACTATAAAATTGTAAAATGAAGTTACCCACTGTGTTTTGTTAAGGATGGTGTCATGTGACATAGGATTGAGGTAAGATTGGAGAAAATGGTATGGAAATTTTGGGAAACTTTTATTTTTGTAATCTTTTTGCCACATCTAGAAATTGTGAAAAAATATTCTACTGGAATAGATTTTCTGAGGCTAGTAAATTTATTTATACACCCTTGAATAAAAGTTGCATTTATAAAAATGGAAGGATTATTTTTGTAGCAAAATATTTTAAAAGAGAGAATATATTTTTTATTTCTTTTTTTTTTTTTTTTTTTTTTTTTTAGTTGGAAGAGTAGTTTGTCATAAGACAGATCTTTGAACTACCCAGAGTTGGGATAATATTGATAAAGTGTTATAACACATGGATTAATCTTTTAAGCAAATTAGACTTAGTATAGTTTTAACTCGTCTTTTGAGCTTTTTCTCACAAATAAATTGAGGGGACAAGTACCTGCCATGTAGAAAGGCACTTATCAATTCATTCAGATTAATAAATTGTATCTTTTAATAGCACATATTTTTGTGGTTGAGACATCAGAAGATATAAAAATGGGGGTATCAAAACCTTGAGTATATTTAAATTGAATTATAATTCCTAAGAAAAGCTCCTGAAAAGAAAAAAAAATCTTTATATAGTAATGAAATGCTTTCAGACACAGTTGTTACTGATCATTTATGACAGGAGAGGAAACTTTACAGCTGAAATAACTGCAGCAAGGTTGCCAAGCCATCAAGTTTTATTAAATGCAACCCCCAAAATCTAAGTCCGTCAGTGTTTTCATATATGACAACACAACATCTTGCTCTGGAAACATCACAAAACATTCAACAATGAATATGCATTTGAGAAATCAGGGGAAAAATTCTGATTAGTTGCCATAAAATTAGAATTCAATCATAAAAAAATCTGCAGACTGACGAATTTCATTAGAAATGGAGAAGCAATGCCAATGTTTAACCTTTATGTGTTTCTCACAAACATTCTATCTTTACATGCTTAAAATACTTTAAAAGTGTAGAAGAAAGTACAAGCCATTAAGAAAAAGAGTAGATCAGCAGGTCTCATGCAAATACAACCATGCAAAAATACAATACCACCTAATTTCTAGGTTAGAATTGCTACTCCAGAAGAATATAAGAAGTCTGAAACTAAGGAAGATATGTCTGAAATGTCTAGACACATTATGGCTAGGAAAGTTTTGTTCTTCACTGAGCTAAATTACTCAGCTGGTTTTGTTTGTGTGTGAAAAAAGTTATGTCAAGAAATTACAAGGGTGGTGGCTCTGGTAGATGTCTTGAAATAACAGAAACAGCCAGGGGTGACAAGGAGTTGTTCCATTATTAAGCTGTGAAATTGCTTGAAATCTAGCCCATGATACATCAGGGAGAAGTCAGGCTTATTGGTCTTTTACCTTGGCTGAAATTTGCAAGTTAGAGAGATGCCTTAGGAGCATTAGATTGTTTTCAGGGTTTCAAGCTGCTGCATGTTACAACATGACATAACTGTACAACCATGTACAATCATTCCTGCCCCTTTCACCCTTCAGTTCTACCCAGCCTGTTTCTGAGGTAAAAAGTGTCTCAGACTGTAGTTTTACTGGGGCTATGCTTCACCCATGGCAACAGCAGTGACATCTTCAACCTGACCCCTTATTTTGGTATCTGACTGTGAACGTGAAAGCTACACCAGTGAGGGCTTGGAGGAGAGATGAAAAAAAGACATCCAAGATTTTGCATCTCAAGTCCCATCATTACATTCACATATCTTTTGCTCTTTTGTAAGTGTACAGATAAGAGAAGCAAAATGAGATGACTCAAATTAATAATCTTGTAATAAGTGTTCATCATTCAATGGTAGAATCCACACCAAACAGAGATTTTTGTTCTTCTGTTTTTTAAACCAAACCAGTGAAATGCTATCCTGCAGAGTTTTGAAAGTCAGTAAAACATAGGTTGCCAAGTAACACTGATATTTCTAGCCTTTGAGCTTTTCAGTGTTCATTTTCAAGTTCATAGCAATTAATTATAACTATATACTCAGACCTTTCTGCACAAAACCAATATTTTGATTAGTTGGTCCATGGTTTGCAGAAGCAGATTTTTAAAATTTTGTCTTAAATCTCGAGAGAACAGATTTTTTTCCTTGTCTGTTGAATTTAATAGAGTAAAAACTTTCAATGTTTTGTTCATCCAACACAATGAATATTCACTTCAAGATTTTTTTATTCTGGTATAATGCCACGAGTTAAAAGTACATCTTGTTTTCTCAGCTGTTACTTACCTACTAGATGAAAAATTATGTAATTTTTATCACCTACACTATTCTTGTCCTAAAAATTTCTTCTGAAAAGTCAGTTCTACTAAATTACTTGAAAGAAACCACTATTAAAAAATATAGATCTATCAGTATCCTGAGGGGAATTTCAGTTGTTTGGCTGTCATCCCTTTGTACTTGCAGACAGAAAAGACTATATTTCTAAGGAAAAATTTCTGCCAGCCTCATAAAAGTCAACTTTCTAAAGCATGGTAGATAATTGGTTATCATATACTGTATTTATATATTCTCTATTACTTTTAATTTAATCTTCATTTCCTATCCTTTCCCTTTTCTTATGCACACTTCACATTTGATTTGTTTTTACTTTCATGATGAGGACTACATCTTAGCTCACCTCCAAGCTTACCTGCTCTCTTACTGAAGAAGACAGAAAAATTACAAAGAACAGAAAGTGAAACACGAACCATGGATAATAAACTTCACAGCTAAAACCCAAATAACTCCACAAGCAAAGCCAAATCTGTCCATCTACAGAGCAGTGTCTTCCACATTTTCCCAACACAGTAACTTCTCTCTTTTCTCGGAACAACTCTCTACCAGCCTTTTACACACCTCCTCACACGCTGATTGCAGTCTATCTCTTTTTTTTTTTGGATGAGTAAGTGGCAGTGTGTTTGTTCTGTGACTGGCTTGAATTAATCACTTTGTTTGCCTACTACTGCATGAGGCAAGATGCCTTTTTCAGGTGATGACACCAGAGTCAGTCTTTATGGGAGCAATTACTTTGAGTTTTTTTAATTAATCTTGAGTTCCATAAGAGAAGAAAAACTTAATAATTTCCTTTCAGTGTGATTTTTTTTAATTTTGTTGTCAAGAGAACAAGACAGAATGATTGAAGAAACCATAATCCTTTAGGACAGGCTAAGAAGAGTCCTCCACTGACTGTAATTTTGTCAGTGAAAAGTAAATTAGTAACAACAATTTTGTTTTCATTGTGGGTTTTTTGTTTATTTGGGGTTTTTTGTTTTGTTTTTGGTGTTTTGTTTTGTCGGTTTTCATTTGTTTTTGTTGTTGTTGGGTTTTTCTTATTTGTTTGTTTGAATTTTTTATAATTTAATTCAAATTAATTGACATTAAAGAGAGTTGCAGAAAGAATGAACTGATAAAGGAATTGGAGACCTTCTAGGTACCAAATAAAAGACAAAGCTTTCTAAATGGCTATGAACAGAAAGTTTTTTGCTAAACAATAACAAGTGTTCAATTAAAATTAGATGCTAGAAGGATAGGAGCAAAAATTTAAATTTATTTGAGAAAGAGAAGACCTAACACAAAGTAAAATGAAGAAGAAAATAGAAGGCAAAAAACACCTGGTGTGGCAGCAATTGACATAAAGGCCAGCTGATCCAGAAGCACCTTCTAAATAACTGATCTTTGGAATACTGATAGCCATTTACAAACCATCGTGGAAGAAAGTGACACTGAACAAATTAAGGCTCTTCTAAGCAGGACAGCCAAGGCAAAAATTCACTATTGAACAAAATGTGTGGCCTAGATGCATTTTCATCTTATCAGTTGCTGTGAATTAGGCATAACATAACAAAATAAAGGGGCTTTGAATAAACACTACTGTTACCAGACACTCAGTAACAGTCAAAACTCAAATTTGAATTGCAGGAAGCTGAAAAGGATTGGAGAGGAAAGAAATCAAAGATACTAAAGAATTTCTCGCAGCTATCTGAAATAAATGCCAGCAGAAACAGCTGCCTGACCATTTTATCCAGAAGGGATTACTTTGGGCAGCATCACATGGACAGGAAGAGGCAGAAAAATAATTACTTATGAATTTTTTAAACACATTCAAGTTTTTTATTGGAAAAAAAACAGCTTAAAAGTAATTTTCTCATGGTTAGATGCAAAGATGTTTGTTAGATATTGGACATACAGGATGCTATTTGTGTGGAAAGCAAAATCAGATGGAGAGACTGATTGAATCAACCTAAAGCCAAATCTCCAAGGATTCTTACTATGGGTACCATTGTCACCAAGAAAATCATTCACATACTGTTTAACAGACTCTATTCCCCTTGGGAGAGTTAACCTATTGCAAAAGAACTCAATAAATTATTTTATTTCATTATTAAAAAAAATTGCTCTCCTTCCTCAGATAAGATAGATGAACAGGGAAGACTTGTTTTACATACCTAAGTTTAGATGAGTAAGGGCTCCAGGGTTGGGGTTTAGGAAATCAATTGGCAAATACTAGACAGTTATTGAAAAGTGAAGTAGATTCTATTCCATCATGTGGAAGGGTGAGCAATATAAGAGATGTACAGTCTTAAATGCAGAGAATGCAGGACAATGGCACAGAAGAAGGGATCCATCCCTAGTCTCATTCATTCAAAAAGAAATCCTTATCAGAACATACTGAATCCTATGGACAGGAATGGTGTATATTGGCATGTACAAGAGACATTATTTCATGCATGAAGAATTTGCCGTTTTTAAGGTTTCACCCATAAGTTCAAACTATCCACAAGAATTTTCAAGGGAAGGTATGTATTCCGGCTCATTTTGTCTCCTAGCAGATTCTTCCAAAAAAATATTTCTTAGGCTGTCTATAAATATAACAGTAGCCTGTAACCTGATGTCAGCAGACTCCTAGAAGTCTGTGGGGTACTTCCAGTTGTAAGTTTTTCTTGGCAAAGGCTTAAAAAACCAACCACATGCTTCTTTAGCATGCTAACTTCTGCTGGTGTGGGTAGAGGATGTTAGTCAAATGACACATAAGCTTCTTGGCCTTAGGTTTTGGGTTCTTTTGTTTTGATTTCCATCCCTTCTGATTTTTCATTGCAAGCTTTTAGAGATGTAAAGTGTTACATGAAATATTTTCTAAGCTGGTGGTTCTATATCTTTTGCCAACATCGTAGAAAAAAATATGTTTCTGGTGGCAAGTGTTCCTCTGAAATATTTTTACACCAATTTGAATTACTCAGATTTCATGGTAGAGTTGAATCTTTTGGTATTGATCACAGTATAGTATATAATTCAGAAGTTTATGGTTTTATCATATTAGCTTAACAATAGGTAACTCTGTTCCAGAATAATTACAGTGCAAAAAGAAAAATGCAATTGATACACTGAATTAGAGAAAAAGCAGACTAATACACTATTATATTAACACTTTTTTGGAAAAAGAAAAACAAATGTGAAATCTCAAGCTAGAAAATACTGGGGAAGTGAATGCCTTCCAGAGTTCAAGAAATGTTTGGACAACGCTCCCATCACATGATGTGATTCTTGGAGCTGCTCTATGTGGGGCGGGGAGTTGGACTTCGGGTGATCCTTGTGGATCCCTTCCAGCTCAGGATATTCTGTGATTCTATGATTCTGTAGGCATGTAGCCAGGTAGACTGCTTGGACAGGGATTGCTAAAGAGCTAAGTCAGTTTTAGTGCTGTCACGCCTGAACTTTAATTTGGCATTGCCCATCCTTGGCTGGTAAAGTTCTGAGAGTAGCAGGGTTAACAGTGCTATTTCTAAAAGAGTTAACAGTGCTATTTCTAACAGGATTAACAGGGCTATTTCATGTGGCCAAATATGGTTTTGTCTCAGTACAGTGAAGTCAGTGACTCTGGGATGAACTATTTTAATTCCTACCATACTGGAATGTATACAGGCCTGTGACCTGTCATGTTACTGTCCTCTTAGCATGCTGTTTCACATTGTTTAGCTTGCTGAAAAATAAACAGGAAACCATGTAGCCTTTCCAGTTAATAAAGTTCCAGGTAATTTGTTAGAATGCAGTCTAGTAGAGAAATCACGGATATGAGTGGGACTTCAAGAATTACCCAATTACCCCACACCATTAAAAAAAATCCATGTATAAGATATGCAAAAAATTATAATCTGAAGTATAAATTGAATTAGGTGTTAATGAAGTCTGTTGGATTTTGCCATTCAGCAGGTGATACCTTCAAAAGAGGAAGTACTTATAGCTGAATGATTCCTCCTATAAAATGGTGGATATTTTGGGTGGAAGGCATGAGAAAACTCTGGGAGAAGTATAAGCCCTGAAAGTATAGGGAATACTTTCTTTCAACTTAACTATTAGTCAGATCAACAAAAATGGCTATGTGATCCTTTTCTTTCTTTACTAAGACAGTAGCAGATGCTCATACAAAGATGCAATATGTAACATTTCTATGTGGCTGTAGTATAACAGCCAGGTTGAGCAAAAAGAACAATTATTTCTTATTATTTTAATGTTTCCCAGTCGCCCTTTGATTATCAGATAATGGAGACGATTTTCCATTTCTTTGTAACTTATGAAATATTTAGCTCCTCATTTCCTTAGTAGAGCTGTACTGAATTTTCAATGCTAAGAATTCATGTCACAGTTGTAAACATGCATGAGCCAGAAACAGAATTTTAATTCACAGAAAGCACCATTAGAACACTTAAAGTATCATATTGCTGGTGTTTATAGTCAACATCATCAAGCAGAAAAATCTAAACGAGAAAGATAAAATGGAACACCTTAAAAGGAAATTACAGGTGGCTGTGCTTAGGCAGTCACTACAAGTACTGCTGGGTGTTTTCAGTGACAAGAGCATGACAAATCCAATAGTTCACTGAAACTTGTTGTACTGAAAAAAAAAATCTTCATTTGTTATAGAAGGGTAAGTATACTCTCAAGACTGATCCTGCTTCCTGTGCTTTGGTGTTGGATATGAACCTCCATATTCTCATGTTTTTTCATATATCCCTCTTTTCCTTTGCTGTTGAATTATAATGGCACAAATACATTAACAAAAAGCATTATAGTCATAAAATATACACTCTTTGTACAGGCTGTATGTTGCAGTTGTTATAGGCTCTGTGACTTAATCACCCTAAGGTTTTGTGATTATTCCTTAGGAATCAGCCTCCCGAGTTTTTTTGCTGTTTTCCCTGCAGATAATCCAGCTGGTGTGTATAAGTAGAATGCATGAGCAATAAAAACTGAGAAAGGAAATTACAGTATTTATGCTAAGTATGGATATAGTAAACCCATCTTCTACCTTCCTTCCATTTCAGACCTCAATTCCCTCTTTCTTGTGCTCCATTCCACAAAACACTCTCTTCCTGCTTGTAATCTCTAACTCCTGGCAAACTGATCCCCTCAACTCTTGTGACAAAGTATAAAATTCAAGACTTTTTTTTCTCTCCATAATTTTTTACCATGCCTACATACAACAGAAGGGCAGTAACTTCTGCAATAAAATAGGAAAACTTGTAACAAACAGGAGGTAGTTTGACCATACACAATTGAACATATTCCACTGGTGCAGTAAAATCTAACACCCAGAGTCCAAAGATATAAGACATAAAATTGCAAAATAATATATCTTTTAGAAATTACTCTAAATATCTATTTAAAAGTTGTATTTCTGCACAGGTTACTCTCTTTGCAATTTTTTTTTTTCTTTAAAATCTGATGCCTTTCACAGACATAACAACTTAACTGTGTGCTAGAGTAGAACAGTAACACTTTCTGTTAATGAACTTTATTGAATGCTCAGAGGAAGAATGGAACATTGTCCATATAATTGTGCATTGAATCTTGGAAAAGCTTAATTAAGGCACCTAATACTTCTTTTGAAATCACACAGTCAGTTTATTCTGCGTATGTCACTTAATTTGTGGACCTAAAACAAGAAATTAACTTTTCTTTGGCATGAAATGGAATCAATACTACTTTAAAAAAATTAAATCATTGTCAAACCATCTCTTACTGGTTCTAGTAGACCACACAACTGTTGAAATGAAATTAATGTAGCTGAAAATGCCCCTTATAGGAATTCAAATCCACTGTATCAAACTATGATAAAGTACTCTAGATTAGGACTCTTTGGGAAAAAGACCAAAACATGCTGAGAGGGAGGGACAATCTTAAAAATATTCACACTCCATCTGCCTCTTGCATTGCTCTGGACCCACTCAGAAAGGCATAGTTGTGACAGCATCCTAGCTGTGCCTGGACTAATTTTTTCCTCCTTGCAAACAAGATATGCACACCCCAGCAAAACGAAAATAAAATAGAAATATTTATAGATGCTACAGAGAAATCTGTGGGGATGGTAGCTCTTAACACAAGCTAAAAAAATACCTAAAAATGTGAATTTAAATATCCAGTTTGGAGTTGTTACATCTGATGCTTGGTGCTTGAAAAATTCATTTGGATTTTAAACAATAAAAAAAAAATCTCCTTGTTGTCTATTTTTATTATGTTAAAGCAATAACTTTTCTTAGAGAAACATGTTATTTGCAAGAAATACTTTAGTTTTGCTTTTGAAGAAATTCCACAAAAAATATCAAAAATATGGAGAGCACAAAGAAAGTGTTTTACTACAAGAAAGTCTGTTTTTTGTAACCTCTGCTGCATGCAAATCTCTGCTATTCACTTAAAAAGTAAAAAAAGTCAGAAACATTCTGCAATTCCATCCATTCACAATTTTGTCTTCCTGAAAGCCTAGTGTCATGCATAAGCAAGTATCAGAGCATTTTAACTATTGATAAAAAACAAACAAACAAAAAACAAAAACTGGGAGGTTTTTTTTAATGATTAAAAACTTGTAAAAAGAGATAATCAGTTACAATAATAATGGTAGCCAAATTCACTGGCATTTCAGTGTTTAAGGGAATGTTGCTACAATCATAACCACATTTATTTGTTCAAGGTCTAAGCTGAAGATTCCTGCTCTGCATTTTTCAGTGAGTACCAAAACATCTAGCAGATATTTCAGAATATTCACCAAGAAAAAAAAAATTATTTGAAATACATTCAAAAGACTGAAAATTTGATTCTATAAATTGTTGAAACAGGAAACAAATGCACCATGTTATCCTTATATTCACTTTCAGTCGTCTTAACACATAAAAAATCATATATATAATTGCAGTGAATAGATTTTAACATGTTTATAAGTTGGTTTTGCCCTTTTGATTTGGGGAAAAGAAAAACCAAACAAAAATAACCAATCAAAGAAATAACCAAAAGAGCAAATGGAAGGGAAAAAAAAGAAACAACCAACCCCCCCCACTCTCAAATTGCAAATAACAAGCATTTTTGCAGAACTAGTGTGCTCCATGAGCAAATCAAAAGGAGCAAAGAAAGCTCCATTTTGTGAAAGAATTGCCTGCTCTAAATAGGTCAGGCAGATATGGTCACAAGTCCCAGCAGCTGTTCCCTACCACTTGAATGTAGAACATGATATTCTCAATCTAGACATAAATGATGCCTGACTTTGGAACTATAGCAATCAAAACAGACTTTCATATATGTGCAGCACTTATCAGTGCCATTGGAAAAATTCAGTGTATGTGCCAATCTGTGCTTGAATGTCAGCAGTTATTTGTAGGGCTAATGCTTAGGTATAAAGGTACCAGTGGAAAATGTGAGCCCCTTTAGCTGAAGCAAAGCTGGGTTCTCATTCTGCATTTTAAAAACTTTTACTCGGTGAGAGGGAGAGTTTTCTACACACTTTTCAACTATTATCAATTAGAAGCTTTAAGTGCAACTATTTTGTTCCTTTCCCATTCTTTCTCCCTTGTTCTCAGTATGCATGCTATGCTTGCTGTTACTGGCAAACATAAAGTAGGCAGGAAAAGTAATTTTTTATTTAATAAGGATGAAGAGTTGAGGAGAATCTATGTTGCCAACAAAGTACTCAAGCAGCAAGCTTTTCAGAAAGCCAATTACTATGATAGATAACCTTGATATTTAATTGTGGAATAATACATAAATACAGCTTTCATTTCTTACTGTAGTTAAATCTCTACCCCCATGAGGAGATTTGTGAACACCATTAATCCCAAAGTCATGTCAATATATTAGATAGGTCTGTTAATTATCACTTAAGCAAAATCAGCTAGGCTAGAGTAGATCTGCATTTCATCAAGGGATTCACTTGAATCATGTTAGTCTGAACATGTGGCTTTCTGTTCTGTATTTAAGATTATTGCTCATAACCTGCCCCACTGGACTGCAATATGGAATTTATTGTATGCCTCAATGTGTATTTTCCAAGGGCTCTGCTGTTGTTGTTAAGTCACAGCAGACAAGAAAAGTGTTGTGGTATCTCTTAAATAGACATGCTGATTTGTGTTGACATTACTCTAAAGTTATAAAACATATATATATATCCCAAAATTTTATTATTATGAAAACAAAGGCCAACCATAACAGACACTAAAAGAGATATATATGGACATATAAAATAATATTATCTTTTATATAGATTATTATCTCTTATATAGATGGATATAGAAAAGTCTAAAGTTTCAAGGTGTAACAGTACTAGTACAAAGCTATTTGGTAGAAGTTAACTTTAGTTCATTTTCCTACAGGCTGGTTGTACTATCAGCTTAGACCAAAAAAATTTATCTCCAAGACAAGAAAAAAAGGCTGGTAGTATGTGTCAATACATTTTAAATATTTGCTTGTAAATGAAAACTGTAAGTTTTATAATTATCTGTAGAAACAAAAATAATGAAAGATGTCTCCCTGTACTATGCAGCTAACTTCACTTATGTTTTCTCTGTTCCTTATGTGTCAATGTAGTGCTAATGAAACCCAGAAATTAAGAGGTTCAGGTAAATACAACCAACACATGATTCAGCAGTTTTGACAGGATATACTAAACTGTATGTAACTGTATGAAACTGAACTAATTGCTTTATATTCTAAATCTCCTTAAACACATCATCTACAGTATTGTTTCTTAAGAAAGAGAAAATTCTCTCAGTAGTGGTTTCTGCACAGATTCTCTTCTGATGAATGAAAAATGAAATGAAGCTTAAAGGAGCCCCAGTTACTCTTTGCCCAGGAATGACATGAAAATAGTATTCTGCCTCTGGATGAAAAAGTGAACCCTGCACTTGAAGAACACAGAAGTGTGAAAAATATTAATTTTCATAATTGCCTTATTAATTCCATGAATATTTTTGAGAGAACGAAGATACAATATCAAAATACCCTTCGTTACATTAATTTATGAATGTTTACATATTTTCCTGCCTGTTTCTACTATTATTTTACAGGCTTTTAAGGCTAAACTTATTTCACCCAAAGGTAATTAATTAATTAATGGGAATTCTCTTGAATTTAATTTGAGAGATGTTTATGAGAAAATATGCTTCAGAGATATAATTTCTTGATTTATTAGTTGCTTAATGATTAGTTTTAAAATAAGAATTAAAAGCAGTTTCAGACAGCAGTGAAGAGTCAGCTAGTTGCAATAATAGGACAGTATTTTTTAAAATCTATCTCCTCCTTACTCCATATATAAGATTTTTGTTCTTCCTCATTCCTCCTTGACCCCTCTCTCCTCCATCTTCTGCCCAACTTGTTCCTGCTTGTTTTGTGATTTTTTACTGAAGGTTAAATAAATTTATATTACCTAGTCAAAGACATTTCTCTAGACCTGAATTGTAAGCACTGATAAAAAGATTTGAAGCATGCAGGGAGAAAAAAGCATCTTCCAGATTAGTTTACCAGTCAGAAAACAATGGATATACACACATTTCTACATGTTTTTAAATACACTTGTACCTTTGAAAGCTGTGCTAATTTGCTGCATTTACAGAGATCCAAGCTAATGACACTAGAAAGGAATTTATATATCTAGTGATGAATTACATTTGAATTTCCTGAATACAGGAAACATGACTTTAACGATTTTGGACATACTGATAGCCTCAGATAAAAGAAAAGAAATGGTCAAGGACTGAATACACAAAGCTATATATGGAACAATTTCCTCTCTATTATGTGCCAGCATTCTTGCTCATTTAGACTTTGGCTTTCCAGAACCATAAGCAAGTGTAGCTGAAAAGGTTGTGCTGACATCCATTAATTCTGGAAAGAATTCCATTGTGATTTTTCTCTTTTCTGCAAACCAGTGAGGAATTTATTAAGTATAAGGAAGTAATAGATTAATTCAAAATTGAATAACAAACGGGTATCATCATTCATTACTGTAATAGATTTTCTGAGACTTTTTTATGTATTTTTCGTTTAAATTTTCTAATTTATTTTAAAGAAAGGTAAACACTGATAATATAATTCTTACATGGTTTCAACATGCTTCTGCACATTTTATACAGGGAATACAAAAATAAATCTAAAAATAATCAGAGAATTTCTGTTTGCATATAGTACCCAAGCACTACAGGCATTACTTCTTGACATTAAAAAAAAAAAAAAAAGAGAACGAATGTAGTGAGAAAAGGGTTGTATTCTACATGTATGTACAAAAATGTCACAGTGCATTCACAGAAAATACATTGAAAAAACTCATCTGAATCAGGTTTTTACAGACAGATGTTTGAAACTCTGGTGTCAGAAAGTCTGTCAAGCCTGAAAAGAGAGCAAGAGTATCAACTGTACCCTATTTGAAAGAATGCATAAATACATACTAATATGTGATAATATGCTCAGAGGCCAACTTTAGGATAATCATACACTAGTTAGTAACAGCTCATATCATGAAAACATAATCACCAATTCCAGCTGCTGTATGTCTATGACAATAAGTAGAATTAATGATGACTTAAAAGACTAAAACACATCTATGAAAAGATCAGGAAATGCTATGAGTTTTACATCACCAAGATTTACTTTGCAAGAATGAGCTACATATAAGCAGCAGTGCAAAAAATATCCCAGCAAACCAACAAGGTGTGTTTAACACCATATAGTCACAGCTTATGCATTCATTTAGAGAGAAAATTATTCCCATCTTTCAGCTCAAAACGTTACTCAATCATAGTGTTCAAAAAGAGAGGGCTTGCAACAAGCTCAAAATGGAAGTAGAGTTTTATTATCACTTTACTCTGCTGAGTAAGTGATTGCGCAGGAGGAAACCACAAGAGGAGGTAACAGCGTGAGAAATGATGAATGCTAAACTGTTTTTTCATTAAAACATTAAAAACATTTACAGAAACAAATTCTGGCCAGGTCTGTCTCTGGGACTTAGACTTTTATTTTTATGTAGTTACTTTTTTTTTTTTTTATTTGTTTGAGATTTTCGGGGACAGTTTTGCGTGTGTGTGATCTTTTCACAATCCAAGTCATGGAAAGACTCCAAGGCATCAAACAGATGAGTGTGCCACAAATGTCTGGAGTTACATTGCCCATTTTTACAAGAACACAGAATTTCTAAGTACAAAAAATTCAAAAATCAGTAGCATAATCGAAAGATATTGGGGGAAAATATAAAAATACTCAATCTAATTAGAATCACAAAACTAGTTTTCTGTTCTCTAAAATGGTAAATGGTCAGGTAAAATAGGAAAAATAGTCCTTTAAACGTCTCAGAATACTGTATAGGTTTTTTTTAAATTTCAGTTATCAATTTATTTTTAAAGAGGATGATGATATTGCATTGTGAGAGAATGGAAACGTAATTATATTTATAGCAACATAAATCAGTTTTCCACCCCTTCATTTTAGCTTTTAAAGTAAGTTTTTAACTAAGAAAATTATAGTTCTCTGAAGGAGTGCTAGCATTTTCCCCTCATCCAGGAAGGTTAACATTGCAACTAACTCTATGTCAGCTAGTCTGACAATTCCTATGGAGCCTGTGCAGAACGGTAGAGGAAAGAAGGATGACAGAACCTTGTCTTTGGATCCAACTGGCAACTTCACAGCATAAGAAGATTTAAAAGTTAAGCTAGAACCAGTGAAAACAAGTTTGCCATGTAAATGTGATACTTCCCACTGGGATAGGAAATGCAAACACTCCAATTAAATTACCTGGCATTTTTTCAGTGTATCTCTAAAAGCCAGTGTGCTGGTTGAGGCTGGAGCAGAGTTAATTTCCTTCACAGTGGCTGGTATGTGGCTGTGTTTTGGATTTGTGCTGAGCACAGGGTTGATGATACAGAGATATTTTTGTATTGGTGAGCAGGTTTTACACAGAGCAAAGGCCTTTTCTGCTTTTGTATTTCCATGCTGGTGAGGGAGTTAGGGGTGCTTGAGAGGCTGGGAGGAGACACAACAGGGACAGGTGGCCCCAGCTGACCCAAGTTTGGCCTGGTACTCCAGACCATCTCACATCCTGCTCTATACAAAAAGTGGTGACTTAATTCCTTCTTTTTCTTTGCCTGTGTGTGCAGCCTACTTTCCCTATTAAAGTGTCTTTATCTCAACCCACGCTTTTTCTGGCTTTTACCCTTTCAATTTTCTCCCTGATCCTACTGAGGGGGAGTGAGCAAGCTTCTGTTTTGGGCTTGGCTGCTGGATGTGGTTAAACCATAACACCTAGTTTTACAGAGACTGCTAATGTGGAAGTGTCTGGTAGTCAAGGGGTTTTCAGCATTTGGAAGATAGGCTCTCATGTGATTGTAAGGTGAAATAACACTTGGGTAATCTGAAAACCTCGTCAGTGTGTGACCGTGAGAGACATAACCAAATCAGTGTTCACCCATAGTGCTTCAGAGCATAAGAAAACAGGTGGTTATTTCTGCAAGAGAAATATCTCTATTTGCTCCTTGAAGCAGTGGTATACTGGTTTTCTATTATGATTTAAATTCCCAGGTTAAGTTTTATTGCTGTTCTTTCTAATACAATCTCTTTGTTGCGACAATTACATAGGTCAGACGTTTCAAAAGCAGATGAGTGTAAGTTACTGACTGCAATTAGAAATAACCAGCCCACACAGAAAATTAGTTTCTATGCCAGTGAAAAGTGTCTTTATCCCAGACACACAGCATATGCAAGAAGATAAGGCAGAAATACCAGAGTAAGTATTTCCTAGCAGAATGCCTGCGTTACTTGGGGGCTCAGTTCACTTTAAGCCAACACAGATGCTTTTCCTTGGACTCTTCCTGTGCATTCCAACATTGTTGTGTTTGCCAGCAATAGTATTCATGCATCCAAACAAAGAGATAGATTTGAGAATTAATCTGACTGAAAGGTCTTGGTATTTTTCTTTCATCAGCCTAGTTTATGACCAAATCAATTTCCTATCAAGCTCACCCAGCAGCTGCACGAGCTCTTTTTAATGGCAACATACAATTATGCCAGCATAAAGCAACTGCAGAGCCTGAGAGGACTAATCCCTCTTTAAAACTGAAGAAAAGAAGCACCAATGAAGAGCTGACATCTCTCTGTTGACTATGATAATGGAAAATTGCCCAAGCTCCTAAAATGGATGCCCTCTCATAGACTTCATGAATGAGTCTATCTCCCTCTGTATATACTCATCTCTCCCTCTTTTTTGGACTCCAAGAGGTTGCCTTTAAAAGAGGTAAGTACCACTATTTCATTGAAAAGTGCATTTCCACTTATCAAAGAAAAATAGATGCCTTCTACTTTATCTGTGAGGGATCTTACCTTTTAATTATCAAAAATAGTGAACAATATGAAGTTTACAGCGGTTCATTACCCTGTTTAGAGTCTAAATATATTTCCTCAACAATGAAATTTTAATTGTGGTATGAGGATGAAACAAAAGATGCCTGTTTCATCTCTACTCCTGAAAAATTCTGTCAAAAACCCTGACATGGATTTCTCAGTTTATCTTGTATTTAGAAGGCTAAGTTCAGCAGATTTAATTTTTTTCTCTCTAGAAAGAATATGTGCTGCATTTTCCCAATCTTTCTTCCTTTCTTGACCTACAATTTTCTAGAAAGAGTAGGCCTTCTAGAGCTGTCATTGTATAGCAAAAATTTTGGCATGCTTCCAAATTTCCCAAATCTTTCATCAGTTGTGCCAAACTTCTTTTCTATAAAGAGTGTATTGTTCTGTACTTATGAAAAACAGGAAAGACAAGTAATATGGCATCCTTACATATAAATAAATTTTAATCCATTAGTATTAGACCCTTTAATTAGTTCATCACAGGACTACTTTGATCTAGGATAACAGTTTTCTGCTAATGAGATCCTGTAAATCTCACCCCAGTTTCTTCCAGAGAGCTGGTCTAATACACAAACATGTGCACAGGAAAAAATTCATTTCAACCTGACATGAAAAACTTCAGAGAAAAAAAAGAAAATAAATAAACAACAGTTTAAATAGGTGAGCACTTATTTTTTACTCAGCATTATCTCTAGGACAAAACTACTGTTAGCCTATACCCTGACTGCAAAGAGTAACCTAATCAGTCAACCCTTATTTAAAAATTATTTTCAAATACTGAAATATTTTTAAGTGTCAAAATTCCTGGGTCCAATAAAGCTTGTAACTTTTTTAAAAATATTTTTTTGTCTAAGATTGAAGAATAGAGCAGAAATCAGAAGTTAAATTTAGCAAATAAGTAATTTTTTTTCCTTTGCAACCCTAATAGTAATTTCTCCTTTTTGTCAGGATCTAAGTATTATCTGTAAGCAGGACACTTGGGGGAAAAAAAAAAAAAAAGAAAAATAAAATAAAGGAAGAAAGCAACACCTAAAATACAGGTATATTGGTTTTAAATAGTTAATAAAATAAATAGTCAGTGACACTACCACACAGCATGTCCTAAGTTCAGCTTCTACACCTAGAAAGATCCTTCTTTTGGAAGGAAATGGAATACCTGGTTACCCAGGGCACGGAGAAGGCCGAGTTACTCAGTTTTTCACATTAGGCTTCACAAGCAAGTGCTCCAGCCACACCACCCAAGTCACAGAAGACAAGGACAGAAATTGAGACAGTAAAGAGCCTCCTCCTTTGGAAATCAGATTAAGACTATCAAAAGAACCTGAAATTCGTGGAAGCTGGTAAGATGCATCCACAGGTTCTGAGTGATCCTCCTTCTAAGCCACTATTCGTTATCACTGAGCAGTTTTGGCAGTCCAGTGAAGATTCCACCATCTGGGAAAGGGGAAAAAAAACCTTCAGGCTGGTCAGGATCTCTTCAGTGCCTGACAAGAACATTGAATAACTTAGATTGCAAAAAGCTTAAAAATAAAAATAACAATATAAATAAATAAATAAACAAACAAACAAATAAATAAACAAAATAATAATAATAATAAACAAAATAATAATAATAATAATAATAATAATAATAATAATAATAATAATAATAATAATAATAGCTGTTTACCCAGCATCACTCTATTCATCACTAAACCATATCCTCAAGTGTCATATCCACATGCATTTTGAACACTTCCTGGGATGATGATTCCACCACTTCTCTGGGCAGTCTGTTCAATGCCTGATGACCATTAACAGCAAAGAATTTTTTTTCTGATGTCTAACAACCTAAGGCCATTTCCTCTCATCCTGTCACCTCTTAGTTGGGATAGTGACCCTTACCTTGTAAAAGCATCCTTTCAGGCAGTTGTAGAGAGCAATGAAGTCTCCCTGAGCCTCCTCTTCTGGCTAAACCCCAACTCCCTCATGCTCCTCATGAGACTTCTGAGAATGGATCAGATCCTCCTGACAACTATGCTAAGACACATGGAAATAATTGAGGTAGTGATTAGTGACAGCCAAAACAGTTTCACTAATGGGAAATCCTTTAGGTTGGAAGACACCTCTGTGATCACCAGGTCCATCTGCTAACCTAATAATGCCAAGTCCACTTCTAAACCATGTTCCTAAGTGCTGTATCCATACATCTTTTAAATACCTCCAGGAATGGTGACTCCAATTCACTTAGCCTGTTCCACTGCTTCAAAATACTTCTCATGAATAAATTAATTTCTCCTGATATCTTTGTCATATTTGAAAAACACCATGTCTTTCTTTAACAGGGTTACAGAGAAATTGATGTCACGTAGCATTTTTTTGAGGAAAGCATTTGATGCTTCCCCGTACATAACAACCTTGTCTCTAAATTGGAGAGGCACGAGTTTGATTGGTGGACCACATGGTGGAGAAGGATTTATCTGTATAATCATACTCAAATAGTTATGGTTCAATATCCAAACGGAGGTCACTGACAAATGACATTTCTGGGAGTCAATACTGGAGCTAGCACTGCTCAGTATCTTTATCAGAGACACGGCCTGTTGGACAGAACCCATCATCAACAAATCTGTAGATAACACCAGTCAACAACCTCGAAGGAAGTGATTCCAATCAGAGGGATTGACAGGTTTGAGGGGTGGGCCTGTACGAACCTCATCAATTTCAAGGAAAAAAGTCCTACACCTGGGTGAGGGCAACCTCAAGCCCAAATCAGGCTGTCAGGAGAATGGATTGAGAAATGGATCCCTGAAAAGGATTTAGTGATTCTGGTGCTAGAAAAGCTCAGTCAAGTGCACCCACAACCCAGAAAGCCAACTGTACCCTGGTCTGCATCAACAGAAATGTGACCAGAGGGTTGAGTGTGGTCATTCTCTTTTTCTGCTCTGCTCTCCTGAGACCCACTTGTAGCAACACACCCACCCAGCCCTTGGATCCCCTACATAAGAAGGACTTGGACCTAGGGAAGCAAGTCCAGAGAAGGCCACAGAGATGCTTGGAGGCCTGGAACATCTCTCCTATGAAAACAGGCTGAGAGAGATGGGATTGTTGGAGATAGCATGGTTGGAGAACAGAAGGCTTTAGGGAGACCTTAGAGCAGCTCTCCAGTACCCAAAGGGGGCCGGCAAAAAAGCTGAAGAGGGACGTTCTACAAGGGCACATAGTGACAGAATAGGGGGGAATAGCTTTGAACTGAATTAGAATGGGTTTAAATTAAATATAAGAGAGACATTTTTGACTGTGAGCTTAGTGGGACACGGGTGCAGGTTAACCAGAGCACTTGTGGATGGCTCATCCCTGAAAGTGTTCAAGGCCAGGCAGGATGTCAATCTGAGCAACCTGGTCTTGTGAAAGGTGTCCCTGTCCATGGCAGGCGAGTGGGAACTAGATGATCTTTAAGGTTCCTTCCAACCCAAAACATTCTATGACTCACCCAGTTTAAGACACCTTGGAGTGGAAAAAGTTTAACTGAGTCTTAGTTGATTACTAATTACCTCATGCAGAACTTTGAGAATGTGCAGAAAGTGAATAGTTACTGGTTTGCTGCAGAAAGGCCACATTAGCTGTTTGCAGAAACAGTAGGAGAAAAAACAGCAGTTGAATAAATGGATAGAAAAAATTCAATATTTCTATCTGAAGCTATTGAAGATATGCATATTCCCTTATACAGTATGTTATTCCTTAAAATCAAACATTTTACACTCATTTATTTGTGAAAATAACTGGCATATTTCATGATTCACAATTAGGTAGCTATTTCCATTGATGCCTTCAGCTAAATAACACTTTGTTCCATAGATAGTCCTATTGCAGAAAGTCAGATTACCCATTTAGTAAAAACAGGATTTAGGGGACTGGAATATCTCATTTGTTAGCTGTGAAAATTCCACATTATTTTAATTTATATTGATTTCATTTTTTAATTCTATGCACAAAATTAAAAGGCAGCAGAAAATGTATATTTGTTTTGAATGCATCATAAGTATTGCAGTTTAAGATCTATATTTGGTTATGACTTTTTACATAGATGTATGTAGACAGTCTCTACTATTCTCTACAGAATAAAAACAGTACTAACAAAAATCCATTCTATTAGAAAAATCTCTGAAAGACTTGAAGATTTTAACTTTTTCCTAAAAGAATATGAACTTCAGCTTAAATACTTACCTCAGCTCATAAGGCATTTATATTTTGAAACAGTTTGGTGGAAAACATAACACCATGCCATCATTGTTCAGAAGTTTCCTTACTACGGGTCACATAGACAAGAACAACAGCATGATTGGGCAAGAGTCATTCATCATACAAATAAAATAACCTGAAAGTAATAACTTTCAGACGTATATGAAAGCCATTATACAACTACTATACAAATGGTGAAACGACCCCCAAATACACTGAGCAGCTCCTCTATGAACATGATCGTTCAGACATTAGAAATAAGTATTCAGACATTAGATCATCTGAAGTAATAACCATTATTCTGCTTTCTAAAGAATTCATTAATTTACATGAAAGCTTTAAGACATGCAGAGGCTTTCCTAGTATTTTGTCCTGAAAGGAACTGGTTTTCATTTGCATCAGAAAATAAAAAGTACTGTATTTTGAAAGATTATCAAATAAAATAATTTATTTTAAAGTTTAAAAAATTTTAAACACATGCAGAGTCTTTAAATTTTCTTTACAACATAGTGGTTTTTAGCATCCCTTATATTACAATGTTAGACTGAGTTTTTTCAAATCATGTCTGTCACTGAAGCAACACCAATGAATAAATAATGGTCATTTCCCACTGAGAAGCACAAGATATTTCAAATAAAATAAAAATATAATCCAAACTGTTTTCTCCATATATATAAATTGGAGTTCCACATAATTTTTAGAAAGACCACTTGCAAAGTGGGCATGATGCTATTAACTCTCAGCAAGTGTATCAGGAATTTGATAATTTTGAGCATCACTGACACTGTGAAATGGTACTTTAGGGATATATGCACTCTTCTCAAGCACAGCTTTAGAAATTCCATCACTAGTAATAGCTTGATACGCAGCCACTTACTAAGATATGGCATCAAAAAAGATTGCAGGAACTCTGCAAAAGGAAAATGTATACACAATTAAGAGGAAATACTGTCTTCACTGTTAGCTGCTTCAACAATATAATTTGAGGTGCTAAATATTTCACTTACATCTCCTTGGAACCAGATCCACTATAAAACCCAACTTTTTAATATTCTGTTTGGTCTCCAAGTTTAATCTGATCTCTTCTACAAATTTCACTTTTCCTGTCCCCATTAAAAGCACTAACGTTCAACAGTCATCTGAATTTCATTTTTCTCTTTATGAAAATTGGTTTTGGAAGTTTAAGAAGTATTTATTCATATAGACTAAACTCATATTTTTATAATAAATGTTTTGTAATCAGAATGGTTGCCATTATTCTGATAATTATAAAAACAAATTGAGGGATGTAGGTGGAGCTAACATAGTCCTTGCATAGATTTTTTTTCAACCCTTTTTTTAAAAAGAAAAAAAAAATAAGAGAACCCATTTTTTTATACAATACACTAGATATCTATGTAACATATTAATCATGTGCTTTTAAAAGAGGAAACTCATCTTTATATTCTCTTCCCTCTAATAGAGGTGACAACACAGCTTTTATTTTGTATATTTTGATGTGTCAGTGTGATTACTGTAAAGAGAACAGAGCTTGTGGTAAATAATGAAATTTACCAAGGAAGAAATTAGAGAAATTGAAAGAAATTAAAAACTCAGTAAAAGCACATGAAGTTGATGTAAACTGCTGTAAAGGTACAAATCAAGCTACCTGAAAAATAAAAACAGAAGTAAATAACCTTTTTCTGCAATTATTGCCATAGAAGAATCACTTCAGTACTTGAAACTTACTTTGCCTAAGGTCTGTTTTCATGCACCTCATTACTGTAGACTGTCAGAGTAGGATTAGATAATACTTGTACCTCCAAAGACCACAGAATGAGTAGTTTATTAATTTAGATATATTGGATGTTTGCTTAGAATTGTATATTATACACAAGAAAGTGTATGAAAATTCTTCTATTCCATAGTTGAAGTGGAAGACTATATATTAAAACAATTACAAAAATAACAGTGAAAACTAATACAGGATGCCAGAAAGCAAACTCAGATACCACCAAAAAATTACTTTGACAGCAAGAATCAGATACATAAAATTGTACATAAAATTTTAAAATATTTTAAGAAGAATATTATATTCCATTTCAAGATGGCAGAAATTTCAAATATAAGACAGAGCCCAAATCTCCCCCCCGCCCCCCGCCTTTTTTTAAGTGTTTCTGGAAATCTAATGAAATTGCAGGCCTATAAAATCATTAAAAGCCTGAAATTTCTACACTCAGATTCTCCAAACCTTGCTGATAGTGTCTTGTAAATTGTATATTTCATGTATGTGATACAAGTCTTGATCTGATCACAGAGAATACAACTGGCAGAAAGCAGTCAGTCTTTTAAAAGCCCATAGGATTTTTGAAAATTATTTACTTAACAAAATTTTCTTGTAAGAGTTTAGCTAATGTGTGCATTCTTTTAAATTATTAGTGGATTTTGGAAAAGGTTCAGAAGAAGAGCTAAAAATTACCACTTTTTCCCAGTTTAAAGTTGCATTAATTGAGTAAATTTTCTAAATAATCTCTGCTAAATTCCAGTTGTCATGATAAATGTAGGCCCCAATAGCCTTTTAATCAAAGGTATGCTGCATATTCCCTTTCCATATTCTCAAGAATCATTACTTTTTTAGAAAAATAAGCGGGATGAAGAAGAAATTCAGGAGCCCTTCTTTATGAAAGTCAAGTCGGTATGTTGCTTTCAGATAAATATTTTTTGTCAGAATTTTGCTCTCCAACTTTATCTTGTGTTTTTTTCCCAGTTTAATAGCAGTATTACCTTTATATTCTTATACCTTTTATGGAATCTACTTCTGGGATTACTCCTGTAGTTAACTTCTGACTGATCAAAGCCACAGAATAATTTAAGGGGAGATGAAGTTCCTTGGAAATACAAATATTTATTTATGCCTGCAGCTGAAGCAAAAAATGTTGGCTCAGATGGCTGTTACAACTTAATTTACCAGGTAGAAACTGAACAGAAGCTTAACAGAAGAGTTTTTAAAACCTTAAGAATATTAGCAGAAGAAGAGCATAACCCCAGATTTATTGTGTATCAACAAGCTAAAGACAACGTCACGTAACTCACGGGCACTCATCAACTCTTTAAAACTTTTAGGAGTACAAAACCCAGGGAATAAGAAAAAGAAAAGAGCATTTTATTCTCAAGATGGCCTGTCTAATCATCACCAAAACTGGGAGATTAGTGAAGTTATCAGACTCTGAGTGAGAATAGTTAGCTCTCTTACTGAAAGCAGGCAACAGCTCATGGGTCTGTACTAACTGGAAGGGTTGGTGAACCCAGCAGAGATCATATTTCCCCACACAAAAATACTTGACACCAGACAAATAATTTGTTCCCTCTCCAAATAGCCTTATTCATTATTATATAGAGTTACTTTCAGAGTGATTCAGAGGTTGACGCACAATGAATCCTCAGCATTGAGAACTAAGAGTCTCACAACAACCTTCCATTCGAGACAAAAAATTACTCCAAAACACTTAATGTTTTTAACAGAAATGAATGTGCAGTGGAAACTACCTCTCAGTAAAATATCTAACTTCTCACACGATAGGATCACGATTTTGCTAAAAATATGGAACATGCAAGGTTATTTTCTCATGCCACTTTTTATAAGAAAATTTAACTGCAGGTTATTTATCACACTCTAAGAGCTGTAGATCCTTTTATCAGACCAAAGATTTCCCTCATTTTAGGGGTATGAAAAAGAAGATTACTAAAAGAAACACCCAAAAGAAAAGAGTTTTTCTTTAGAGACAAGGAGAAAGAGAAAATGAGATGTAATTAAATCAGTTTTGTTAGCTTACTGATTAATTATGATTTCTTATAAAGAATGCAGTTTCACAAATAACAATTGTATGATAGTAACACATAACTTAATATATATAATACAAGAAAAAATACTCTAGCAGAATAGTTGAAGGAGGACACTTAATATTTCACACAAATGTCACAGTTTGGGGGGTTTGGGGTTGTTTTCCTGCCTTCTGGGGTGAGTGAGTGTGTGTGTGTGGTTGACTGGGTGGTTTTTGTCCAGAATCCAGTCAAAATAAAACAATATCTATTCTAGGAGAGCTATGATTTTTCAGGCTGTTCTGTGAAATTTTTATGGGAGAGAGATTGTTAATGATAAAAGAACATCTCAGCAAGGGTGGCAATGAAAAGATATGGCATCCTTCTGCTCTCAAATAACAAAAAATCTGTGAGGTTTTCAAAGCCATCTTTGATAACAAAAGCACAACAAAAAAGGATTGTCTAGTATACTGAAACTGTGAGCAGGTCATGGAATGTCTTTTCAGGAGGTTGAGATTACCACTAAGACCCTGTACTGGAAAAAATTCACAAAGAGCAAGTTTATAATGGAATTTTAATTTAAGCACTACATTATCTTGAGAACTGCAAAACCTTCACCCTGTTATCTTTACAATTAGTGATTTGTGTTTAGCCAAGAGCCTCTGATGTAAACAAAGAGAACCAAAACAAATAGAATGTTTGTTACAGTATTAACACAATACAGAATTACTGTAAACAAGGGAGATCTCTAGCAAATTATGTTTCTCTCTGAGGGAGTTGGGGATGTTCAGCCTGGTTGAAAGTGGGAGGTGGAAGCACAGGAAATTATCTCGAATTTCACCAGAGGAGGTTTAGTTAAGATAACAGGAAAATAAAAAAACTTCACCCCAAGGGTAGTCAGGCATTGGAACAGGATACTCAGAGAAATGACGGTGTCACTGTCCCTGGAAATGTTTGAAAAACCCTGTGGATGTGGCTTCTGGGAAGACATTTTAGCAGTGAGCACGGCAATGGTAGGTTAGTGGTTGAAGTCAATGAACTTAGGGCTGCTTCCCAACCTTAAAGATTCAATAATTATATGAAATATCTCTGTATCAGGACTGCTTTTTAAAATAGGAATGTGATGAGACATACTTTTTCTCTACTTTTCGTGTCTCCCAAAATAATAAAAAATAAACTTTCCTTACTTCCCATATTTCAGAAATGTTAATTTGACAAGTATTCTAATGTAAAACAGTAAAAAATGGCTAATTAAAGAATGTCTGTAAATATCTATGTACAGATATAATAATTTATATTGTCTGGTTAACTAAATATAACTAATTTTTCCTTAATGTTATCTAAATTTCACTTTCTTTACATACCTTTGAGATGTGACCACCACATGGTTTTCTCCATTTGTTTAAGAGCAAACTCATTAAAAAACACTGTTTTGTAAGAAAACAGAATTAAAGACTAGAATCAGAACTTCAATAATCACAAAAAATACAATGAGAAAAGCTGTAAGAGTTAAGAGTAGAATTTGATTTCAATTAATAACTGTTTTTGAAGTTCAGTTGCCAAAACAAAAAAGCTATGTAATAACTAACTGAAATTATTCCAGTTAAAACCCACATGAAAGAAACTGAAAATATGAGACTGGAAAGAAATCTGATAGTCTGTAACTATTTAAGGGCTATCTTTTAAACATTAGTGTTAGTACTTTTTCGCACTTCTAAAAGAAATCATATATTAAAATGTTTCTGTTTCTTTCTTCTTAAATTCAGCATATTGGTTGGGGTAGAGGGAGTTGAAGAGTTCCAAAGGTAAAGAACTTTAACAAGAATAACCAAACTCTTTTGTGAACTACTAGTATTGAAATTATCAGAGGTAAATAGCACCAATGCACCCCTTAGCTGAGGAAATTTCTCTCATTATTCATGCTGTAGCTCAGCTGGGGTAAACACTTTTCCTCTCTCTCCAACTTTAACTTAATCATAATTTCAGATTATGACTTTGATGCCAACACTACCATTGGAATTTCCAACCACTCCATCAGGAGATTCAGATCTGGATCCCTAAACAAAAAAGTATATATTTAATCGATTTCAAATTAATTAATGAGGAAAATCTCACTGTTACGGGATTAGTTATAATAAAATTTTTTCGTTGGTTACAAAAAACTGAACTTCAAATTGTAAAACACCAGAAAAATCTATTTCCTTTCAGTCTCCAAGTTTTTTCTTCTTTTTTTTAATTATGTAATTATTTCTGCATTTATATACAAAGATTTCAACATGTTGCCTAACTTGAGACTAGAGCATGCACACTATGCAATTTCTTTGCAGTGTATTATAAGGTAACTCCTCAATGAGCAATCTTTTAATATCTTATTCAAACATGGGAATTTTATTCTTTTTCTGAAACCTTTATGTTAAAATTATGCTTCATGCATTTGACAAAAAATGCAGCTTGTATTTAAGGAGTTCAAGTAGAGTGATTTTTACTATCTTAGACATCTGTCAAGTTCATAATACACATTAGCACTTTCTCCAGTACTTTCACACATAAGCTAAGATCACTTAAAGATCACAACTTCAGATTAAATAACTTTTGGCTTCAGATCCTGGTGAGAATATTTTCCTGGCCACATAGCACCTTACTGTGCTACTGGAATACCTGCAAATGGAATAAAGCTCTCAAAAAATAACCTCAAGGGAAATTAATTCTCCCCAAAATAATTTTTAAGCATATTTAGAATGTCTGGAAGCTTTCAAAGGTTATTCCTGTCCCTTTAGCTGGAATCATCCATTTCACAAAAAGTAATAACGATGTAATTTCACAAAGAGTAATAATAATGAGAATTTTAAGTTAAAATAAAATTAACTAGCTCTTTCTTAAGAAGACAGAAATTAATTGCAAAACCTAAGGCTGGAACACATAACACCACAGAAAGTGTACTGAAATTATGAAGGAGGTTGCCTATTTGTAAGTATTTGCTTCAGCCCCTGCCAATTCAGCTTGTCAGAATGGATGTGAGGGTAAATTTTTCTCTTACGTTTTTCTTTGTGTTTCTTTGTAGTCACAAAATATGTTCACATACAAAAAATATACTGCCTCAGAGGTTTTCAAAAAACTATTGCCACTCAGTATGTAGAAGCTTAGAAGAAAAAAATTATTTACAGAGAATAATATTTTCTCTACCAGATTCTGTATTATCACTGTATTCACATATTTTACCTAGGAAAATAAACAAGCAGGGAAAAAAATGTTATTATGATTTCTCCTAATTTAAAGATCTCTAGTCCAATGCGTTTCTTTCTTTAGCTGGTTCTTGAGTACAGATTCACTCCACTCTTACTTGATCTTTTCTGTTTGTTTACTTGTTGATATAATTTTAAAATAATAAATGGGTTGATTAGTTCCTAATATTTTATACTTGTTGATCCTTATAGTCATAAAAGTCAATGTTGGTGCATTATAGGGTCAGAAAGGAAGGAATGGTGAGCAGGAAAGCTCTTACTTGAATGGATAAATTAATGAAAAGGTAGTAAACACAAAACAAATATACAATGGACAAAATATTTGGAATATATACAGAAAAAAAAAAATCTTCAAATTGATTCCATAATTTAAAGTAGCTGCACATTTTCAGATAAAGGCTCTATAGGTTTCACAGAGAAGAAAAATACAAATTTCACCCTAAAATCTTCCTAAACAAGTGTATCCTTTGGTGTAATGAAAGCAGAATAAGAGTAGAAAGGGAACAGATTATATCTTTTCATGATTTCAGCATGTTGATTAACAATTATTTAATTATTCTTTGAAAATATTTTTTTAAAATATATTTTCTTTCTTCTCAGTTCTAGAAAATTTAACAAGTACTTCAGTGATCTGCTACTTACATATTTCACTCAGAAAAATAATTGGAATACTTTAGGATTTTTGAAGACAAGGTTGGCTGCTGACATGTAGCTTAAACCACAAGCACCATATTGATGGTTCTCAGTTTCTTCTTGCATCCTCAGGAAGAAGAGAGAGAGGTTAGAGGTCAGGAGCTGCCCTGTCTGCAGTCTGGACACCTGGACAGCTTTTATGGTAGAATGAAGGTTGTAAATTGCTTCACACACAAAGCAGTCCAATGACATGCACTCAGTTCCACCCCCTCCTTGGGGTTACCCAAATACTCAGTCTCTGACCCTTTGAACAAACTTTCTCCACCTTCTTTCTGCCCTGCCATGCTCATCTGAACCTACATGGATGTTAGTGGAGCTAAACCAGAAGAAAATTAACCCTGTCTAACCCACTGACTTATTCACTGCTGGTTTAGCAGCTTAAAACACCCCGGTTGAGCACCAGCAGCTCCATAAGAAAGCACTGGGAATGTGCAGCTCTCTGCAGGCTCAGGCACATGAACCTTCCTTTAGGAGACACATGAACTTGTACCCTGTTTTCCAGGAGACTGCATCACATGTGGGATCAAAAGAGGCGTTGCACAGTCTTGCCAAAACCCACATTTCACTGAAATAAAAGAAGATCCTGAAAACGGTCAGGCAACTTAGATTAGGAGGAAGCAAGCTCTGTAACAATTAATCCTTCTTTAATAGGTAGGATTAATCCTTTGAATTAGTATTTTGTGGTTTTAAGACAGGAAGTTAAAATTCACAGCAAATCTTATTCAAATTTTTAGGTCAATTTGTAAGCAAACCTGTAATTTATAAAGACATCACTGCATAATCTTATTTCTTGTGTTTAATGCACACATCCCTCTCAAAGAAGGTGCTATTTCAGAGTATGAAGAGCACTAAAAAAGCAGGAGAAAAATGCATTAATCACTGCTGGTTTTCCCCCTTCCCCACTGCTGTAGCAATACTAAAGGGTTTATCTCTGCTCCATAGCTGAGGTGCCCTACTGCACTTGAAGACTATAATAAGACCACTTCAGGAAGCAGTGGTGTCACAATGAAAGTAAAAATATGACGTCTTCCACATGATCTTGGTTAAAAGTTCAATTTCAACTTTAAACCTCCCTCATCTTAAGCTAGAACATCTCAAACAAATAATATAAAAAGTATTAAAAATTAGGCAAGAGCAGTTCCTCATTTTTTGCTTTTATTAAAAGTGACCATATTAAAAATATATGTAAAATATATTTTAAAATAGTGTTGAGTCAAACACTAAGAATTTGGTTTTATGACTGCCCAAGAAAATCTCTTTGATGTTATAATAGGATTAAAGATAGGATATTCATAGTGTTCTGATCTTAGTATCCAATAATTTATGAAACACCTATATCACACAAATTCTAATAAATTAAAATTATTTGTAATAATTTTTACCCTATATGCCTGAGGACTTAATATCAGAATGAGTTTGAGTAATGTTCATTAATAATAAGGTTCTGAATAAAGTTCAAAATAATACTTAGCTCTGTTTTCTGCATATAAAATATTTTATCAAGGGAGGAAAATTATGAACCCCAGATGCATGCTCACAAAAAACAAATGCAATGGAGAAATATATATTATTCCCAGTTATGTCTCACATCAATTTCAAGCCACTGCTGATAATGAAAACAACAGCAAGTATTACAGTGAATGGCAGTACTGTGGAAATGATTATATGTAAAACAGTCTATTAAGGGAAGCTTTCTCACAAAAGTGCTAATTTTACATAATTATTATTATTTTTTGTGAACGACATCCAGATACATACACACACTCTCCTTCCTATGTGATTTGCATGGTGTAAAAGAAGAGGAAAAACACAAGAGAAATACAGGAGCGAAGGACAAGTGCAGCCTTCCACCAAGAAATTTGAATTGAATTACAGCACAGAGCAAGTGGCAGAAAAGATTTTATATGGAGATCTACTGCTCCTTTGGAGTCTGTTCTACTCTTCCTCCCTTAAACCCTCTAAACAACATGCTAATGAAGCCCAGGGTCTCTGGTATTTCAAAATAGTAATTAAACTGTACTAAGGAACTCAGCATAAAAATCTACAATGTTTTTCAATCACACTTGTATCTTTACAAGTTTTATATTAATCTGTCATCAGAAAAAAAATTCCATCTTATTCCTTCTCATCATGAAGGAGGCAGAAGAAGAAGAAGGGAGGAAAGCCATTATGCAATAAATTACTGGAGGTGTTTAGGATCAGCAAGAGTTACAGCAAGAACACACAAAAGAAGCAGAGGAATAGTTCAGCCACTTAACCAGTAGCAAGTGAATTCTGAATTATCTGACCCCCAAACTATTTTTGAGCCTGTTTGCTCCTGAAATTGGTATAATGAGGGTTTAAATTAGGGCGTAAATAACCCTGAGAGTAGTTGGTAGATCAATAAACTCCGTGTCCTTCTCAAATATGCCGGTTACCAGAGTAGCATCTCAAGAGAAAACACACATCTTAAATCACTGGCAATATCTATTTTACAGCACAATACAGAGCCCTGTAGCTGGCCTTCATTCAACTTGAACCTACAGTGTAGTTATTGTAGTTAGACACTTCAAGAGAAATGACAAGCCCATAACATGGCTTTAACCAGGAGCTATCCAAGCTGATTTATCATACCTAGCACTAAATCCTTCCATACCCATGCTGAAAATGTGCAACTGAGGCCCTACTTCCTGGTTATTTGTAACAGGAGTTTTGGACTTGGAGAGGAGATCCATACTTCGAACTGCAGAGGTGGAAACATCTTCCAGAAATTCTTAATCAGGGACTCAGTAGATAGGCAAAAATGAGTAGATTTACAGTAAAATTCTTCTCATCTGTTTAGAGGTCAAAATTCATACAGCTATCATTCAGCTCATTCCAAGCTTGGGGAAGGTGAAGTATCATGACTTTGGAACAAAACATGTGAAATGTTAACCCTAGAATCAGCACTGCTGAGTTAGAAACTTTCCATGTTAAAACGCTAGGTCTTGTTGATTAGGATTTTTTTGTTGTTGTTCTGAGAAAAATTCTCCACAGAAATAATCCTTTTATATAAAAAAAAATTCCCTCTAGATGTGTATTGCACACTCTAGTAGAACGAGCATGTACAGTACTCTTTACATGAGATGTGGGGTTTTTTTACAATTCAATGTAAACCCATTTCTTGTACAGCTGTTGCTACTTGGTGTTCTCCTCTTTTACTCAGAGTTCAAGTGTTCTCCAAAGCTCCTCAGAGCTAGAGCTTCTATCCTCTAAAGCTAAAAAAATGCCTTTATATTACACACAAGACATATACAGCTGCTATGCTGGTAGCTTTTCCTCTCGTATTTTAGAGTATACCGGCATGTTCCCAACTAAGTAACATCAAAGCACAGTGTTAATATCTAAAGAATGCCTCATGGGAGCTTGACACAGCAGATCTCTTCTAGTTCCTGGGAGATTTCAAGTCATTATTAAAAAACAAAATCGAAGGAGAACTGAAGCCTAGCAGGTTTCCCACCCAGTGCATGCCCTCATTTAAAATGGGATAGTTTATCTATTTAATTCCAACAGAGGAAGAAAGCAGACCAAGTTTCTCATCTTCCCAGGTCCTCTCTACAATTCCCCTCCATTAAAATTTCCTGCTACTTCTTACCTTTGCAGCTTGCATTTTACCTCAGTCTTCTTTTCCCTGCTGTGCTGCTCGCACTGGGCAGCCCTTCTGCAGCACCACCAGCTGCTGCTCTGTCTCAGGCTAAAATACAACTTGTGACCAAAAGTATGTTTTCTATCACCATCTGTTGAAACCAGGTGGAGAAGTGATCCTTATCTCTACGGCAGATATTCTCTGCTAATGGACCATCTGTTAAAAAACCAGATGGGGCAATCATCTTTATCTTTTCCACAGCCCATCCTCCCTCCAGGAAGATATCATCTGCTCTTAATGGGCCATCAAGTCCCACTGTATGACTGATAAAATTACATCATCCCACTGGGAGATGCTCCAGCCAGGGAGAGGAGCCAAGCCTTTCCTACCTAGATAAAAAACTGAGTTTTTGGACAGCAAGTTATCCTTCTTTCCACTGGATTCCAGAGGAAAACTGGACCTTTCCACATCATCCCTGGACCTTCAGAGGAAAACTGCACCCTTCTACAGGAGCACTGCTCCAGCTGAACCACATCTGCCACTGCAGGAGGATGCAGCCACCATTTAATGGGACTGCTGCCAACACCCTGACTGACAAGGTGTCAGGTTGTATTCTGACTCTGTCAGGGTTTTGGGATTGTTCTTTGTAATACTGTATTTCTTTTTTCATTTTTCTAGTAAAGAACTGTTATTCCTAATTGCCATATCTTTGCCTGAGAGCCCCTTAATTTCAAAGTTATAATAATTTAGGGGGAGGAGGTTTACATGCTCAGCTTCCAACAGAGAGCCTTTCTTGGCAGACATGCTCTCCAAACCTGGACATGCCCCCCAAACCTGGACATGCCCCAAGGCACCAAGCCACAGGCAGTTCATGGCTCTGGTCTGTCTGCCCAGGGGAAAGGGAGGGCTCAGGGTGCCTGGTACCTCTTACAGTTCACTGCCATGGCAATTTCTGGCTTACTGTGATGACACCCCTTTTTTATTTTTTTCTCAACACTTACAGTGATGCAGACATGTAAACACAGTGCAAGTCTTCAGCTATATGTGCGTTAATAACTTGTAGCTACAAAATTATTACTGTTATTACTATTATTATTACTATTATTATTATCTTCTTCTCCTCTATGCTAGTGCAGAAAAATAGCCTGAGCTGTTAGAACAGGCATGATAGAAAGCTGACCTAACATTAATGGCTTTATAATATTTTTCGGGTATAACCCCCACAAAACAAAGAAGACAGTGGCAAAGAAAGGAGCTCAAACAAAAGTTTTCAATAGCAAGAAAAAAATAGCAATAAAGCAACAAGAGCAAGTAACAGTAGCAAGACTTTACTAGAAATTTGTAAACAGTGAAGGAAACCATAAGAAACATGAGTCTTTAAAGTAACTACTTTGTACTTCAAAATATTTTGTAGTCTGAATACTTCAATTACCACTGATTTATTATCATGAAATATAGTCTGAATACATAGCTGATACGTGCTGTTATTGCGTCCCACATCTCTCATTCATTAATTATTTGTTAATATTATTCAGATCCGTATTGTTTCTCTACAGGTGTAATAGATGGTCTAAAGCATGTTGCACATACTTCTTCCTCTACTTCATAAACAGCAGCAGTGACTTAAATTAACTGTATTAAGTCTAGAATTCTCAAGACATCTTCATAATGCAAAGAAGGTTTTCTAAATTTTATTTGTATCAGATAATTACGATTTGCATCTTTAACTCCACCAACTTTTTTACATGCCACGTGTATATGGTAAGATGTATACCATTAATACTTCTTTCCAGCTTCTTCCATTTGGCTGTCACTCTAGTTTGAGGAGTGCTCTATTAAATTATAAACCAGATGGTTTTCTTCAGACTCACTGTGGTCCTTTGGCAACTTTTATTGTAATACAGGTATAATAAGTATCTGAATTCCTAAATATAACAGCAGAACAACCCACAATGATGATGCTTATTTTACCTTTTTTATAACTTTTGTTTTATGGGTCTCTCTTTTCAGTTTTAGTCTGTTCTTTAGAGACACCAAAAATCTGTTGACTCTGTTCACTTTATAGTACAAAAATCGGTGGTACCACCTTCAATTAGGAGCTTTCAAAGTTCCTTTCATTGTCTTTCAAAGTTACTTTCATCAATTTCAGGGCACTCACAGAGTGAAAGGAAGATTTAGGCTGAGCCTGACATGTAGAAAATGAGAAAACAAGAACACTTAATAGAATCATAAAATCAGGCAGATTGGAAAAGACCTCTAAGATCATCAAAATTTAACCCAGCACGACCAGGTCCACAACTAAACTGTGTTACTAAGTGCCACATTTATGCACTTTTTGCACACACAACCCTTCCAGGGGTGCTGAGTCCACAGTTCCCTGTTTCAATGCTTGACACCCCTTTCAGTGAAGAAGTTTTTATTTCACATCTGATCTGATCCTCCCATGGTAAAACTTGAGGCTGTCATCCTTTCACTTTCCTGTGAGAAAAGCCCTGCTTCTACTCAGCTGCACCCTCCTTTCCAGCAGGGGTAGAGAGTAACAGGGTCTCCCCTGAAGCTCCTTTCCTGCAGGCTGAGCACCCCCAGCACCCTCAGACACTCAGTTCACTCTTTATATGAATAGCCAAAACTGAACATGGTGTTTGAGGCACAGCCACTCCAGGGCACAGTACAGGGGGACAGTCTCTGCCCTGCTCCTACTGGCCACACTATTGCTGGGACCAGCCAAGATGCCCATGGCACTCTTGGCCACCTGGGCACATGCTGGCCTGTACTTCATCCATATTTTTTTTCTGAAAGAACAACAGCATGTCTGTGACATTTCTTTAAAAACTTTCTTACTATCTGAATACTAAATAAATAAATTTAACAGATCTAGATTTGAGAAAAATATGCTGTCATTTTAAATAGATAAGTTTTCAATTGTCAGGTAGGTGAAGAAATCTTTTCACTTTCATCTTCTCCCACTTCTAATTATGCAGTTCATAGATAATATTTCAAATGACATAGTTCATGATGGATTTATGCTGCATGTGAAAGAAAAAGGTAGAAGGAGCAAAGATGTAACATCTAGACTCTTCTGTCATTAAGAATTCACATAATGATGATTTTATCCATTGTCAGTTTTTACATGCTCTCATCACTAAGGGGACAGTTAACACTAAACTTAGCACAAGGAATCTAATGAGGCTTCAAACTCATAAATTACAATTTTGGGGGAAAGAAAAACCACATGACCTTCTTCTCACTGCCTTTTTTTGTCAGTGAACTCTAGTGTACCCCTTATTTTTTCTTCCAGTCTCAAGAATTCAAATCTTAAATTTATCTTGAAATTTACACTTCAGATTTTTTTTATCATTTAGACAGTATAAGGTATTGTGTGTCTCGTTTCATCTCCCTCCCTTGATCCCCCCACTGCTTTTGAGGTAGAATGCAATTGCCTCTTTGCTGGTGGTGAGGTCATTTTTGAGGGACTGAAAAAACAAGAGTTTAAATCGTCAAAATTTCTTGGAAAAGCGTCCATTTTGAGTTTTTTTGATTTAGGGATAGGTTTAGGTAATTCTAGGAATTTGGGTGAATTTGAGGAATTTAGGATGTCTGAAGACGAACTGGTCTGCTGCTGGCAGACAGTTTGTGTAGACACTAGCTGCTGGCTGGATGTCTTCTTTTCAAGTTTTGAGAGACTCTTTATGGCCTTCAGAGGACTAGAAACTTTTATTTTTTTGGCAGACAATGTCTCTAGCATAACTCGCACTAATGTTAAAATATCCTTTGCTTTATTATCTTTCATTGTTGCAGCATGGTATATTTTTTTATTTACCTGCTGCCAAAATTTTATTGTAAATATTTGATTTCTCCCAGCTTGAGGGTAATGTATACGAACCCATATAAACAAATTTCTGAGTTAATTTTTCGTTACTGTAATTGAATGGGAGGAGACTAAAAACTAAAACATGGATAATATTTGGACCTGTTTGTGGATGAAGGATCCACTCGTTATGCGTGTGTGACTGTAGTGTATTTTAAATTTGAACAGCCTTACTCAAAAGTAAGATTTCCAAACTGATTCAGAGTTTTCCTGGGCGTCTCTCTAGCAGATGCACAGGGAGAGGAATTTTTGGGATCCTCTTTTCCGAAAAAAGTGTGGGAGCTGACTTTTTTGGCACCGGCTTAAAGTTTCTCTTTTGCAGCTTTTTTCAGATGGATTTTCAGGGTTTGGCATTTGTGTTTACCTTTGTGAACCACGCAGCCAAAACTTACGATTCCAGAAGTCCAGACGCCCACCCAGGGACGCCAGATGTCACATTCCGAGGTGTCTTCTTAGACCTGAGATCACCTTAGGTGGACATGCAGGTGGTTTGGAACTTAGCTCTTTCCAATGCCCATCAATGAGAGACTGCAGGAGGCTGTTCTTAGAGGTTTTTATGGTTGTTTATTTTTTCTTATCTTAGGAATACTTTGTCCAGCGAACAGCAGTCTGCTCGCCAGACGTCCAGGGCAGAATCTGCCTGGCAGAGGCAGGACTTATCTTTTATAGTCTAAACTACGTACTAGGTATTTACAAATGACCCCCAATACAATACAATTTTGTTACATGGTCCAGCTTTGTCTTCATCCAATCTAAAAGTGCCAGCGTGTTACCCAGCATGGATTACACGGAAAAGAAGGAGGAAGAGGTATCCACACCCCCAATTCTCCATGTTGGCCACGTGTCCCTTATTACAAACATTTTAGAAATTTGCTGATTTTACATTCTAACAGTCTAATTTACACTCTATTTATTTTTGTGGCTTGCGTTTTTTCTCTCAATGTTAGTAAATTGTTTCAAGGAGCTAAATTAAGCCCCTGAGACACCTGGGTCTCATTCGAGGGTCTTTGGGGACCCCGCCAGGGGGGTCTTAAACCTTCTAGGGAAGCTAGAGAAATACTCTGGACTCCCACATCATTTCACTCTTTCTTTTATCTAATAAATACCAAATCCTATGTATTGTTTCAGAAAAAGAAACAAAGAAGATGAATATCACCTATCTTTTTAAAAGTCTTTATGTGTGGGAAATTGGCTTACAGGAAGTGCTTTTGGAGAAATAGGGAAGAAAAATGAAACTATATCATCAATCACATGAGGTAATAGATTCATTCCCATATGCAAATTAAAATTTAAAATCATGCATTTGATGGCACAGCAGTTCAAGAAACCATTTTATCTGTAGTCCAAGTAACTCAATCATCTTGATCGGTCTCAATTAAGACATAAAGCTGGAGTGTTTTATGCATATATTCATATAGTCAAGAAATGGATGGAAAACTTAATTTCCAAGTTCCTCAAATTAATAAAGGTTTTCATATTTTTCTTGTTGCCAAGACTGAATAATGATACAATAATTTGTATCATCAATCTTTCTTAAGTAGAGAGTGATTCTCAAACCTGGCCCTTGGGAATAGCAATGAATAGAAGGAGATTTCTGCTGATTTTGGAAATTCATCTGGATGCAGTTTGTATTGGTTCATACAACAGCTTTACAGACCTTCAGATTTTTAAGATTTTAGCAATTCTTGGAGCTTGGGATTCAGCAGAAATTTTGCTGGGGAAGACGCCTTAATTATTGGTTTTTGTCTGGGCATTACTTACTAACTTCCTGGCTGCTTCCACTGTAGTAAATCACTGGCCATGAAGATTATGAGGTTTTCAATTTTTATTTTCTGGTAACTACAGAAGACCTGTAGTCTTATGAACAGCTGAAACCATACAATAAGAAATGTTGATCTGAAGACTGGAAGTTTTGCACAGTACTTCCAGGGCAAATGAGGAATTGATTCTAAATCATTTGAGAAAGTTTTTGGAGCAGTCACAATGGACCAGTAATTTAATTCCAGTACTGTCACTGGCAGTATCAGATTGAGTCAATAGACTGTCAAATATACAAAGCTGGATGTTCTCACTGGATACAAGGAATGAAAATCTCAACTTACTGTTAAAGTTCCTTAGATATCTGCTGTTGGCCCATGTCTGAAGTGGCATAGTGACAAGGTGTACCATGCCCATCCTCTCCCAAGTGACAGCTTGGTTGGGTGAGGTTTGCTTTTCTCTCTGCTGTATAAACCAGAACATTTTTAGAAACAGAGAGACAGAATAATGATATTTTATAGAAATGGCAAAATGCAAACCAGCAGTAATGGTGAAAGTTCTTCGTGTCAATTTAGTTTGAATTTCAATGAGATTTGTTTCCATTCCTTTATGATAGTGCCTGACATACCAGTACTTTGGTTTGAAACTAATTTTTGTCTCATTTCTGTTCCTTAGTATTGTCCTTCTCATTTTCTGTACTGGATTTTTAAATGTGTTTTTCCTCTCCCTCCTGTGGGAAGCACTTTACAAATCTTCATCCAACAAATTGAACATTGGACTCACAAGAGAGCTGGAAAGAGCCTGGAGCAACTGAATATGGTCACTCAAGTAGAAGGGAATACACTGCAGTGATAGGAATGTCATGCCAGGATTTAGAGTGAGCAGATATGACTAGTACATTTCTTCTGACAGCTGGTGCCAGTGCCTGACTCTCTAATTATATAATCAGGGAAATTTTGCTTTGAAATGTTCTAGACCTGAGAGAAAATATAGAAAGTAAATCATGTCGAACCTATGTACTTCACTTAGTTCTCATCTTTTGTGATGCAGCTTAGGCTGTTAGCAGGTTTCTTTCCCACAGAAGAATGTATTTCCACAACATTTAGAAAATTCAGCAATGAGTTCACAAAAAGGAAGCTGATATAGAAGATGAAGTTATAAAACATGCAGAAGAGTAGTCATGGTCAATGACAGCAAAGACCATTTATCAGGAAACCATTTATCTGGTATTAGTCAGTGTGATTTAGAAGGTAAGATTCAGAGGTGTGTGCCACGTGTGTGTCTGGACTGTAAATGTTTGAACAAGTGGCAGGTCACTATCAGCCAGCTAGCCAAATTATCTTTTAAATGGAGACCAAATGGTAGTCTGAACTAAAACTGATGTGCAGTGATAACAATGATGGACAAACTTAGAAGAAAGCAGGCAGACATCATCCTTGACATGGACATTGACATTTCATGCTGGCTTTTAGTGATACTGTGTGAAAAATCTGGAGAAAGGGACCAAGCTGACATTGATAGGATACTCTGCTCCTAGAAATAAAATGAAAAGGCATATACCAACATGGCTGAAATTAAAAACAGTATTTTTTTCATCCTATTGCATATTAGTGCCCTTCTCATTCATTCACTGGGTTTGTAGTCAAGATCTTAGAAATATATGTATAAACAAATTCATCAGGCAGTTTTCACTCTCACACGAAAAAACATGTAGTAGAAAAATTCTTGAAAGAATTATATTTATGAAGAAAGTAGTATTGCAGTCTTCTTAAGGTTCCAAAAGTAACTTAGAGTGTTTTGTCTTTTTATCAGTCTTTAAGTGATACACTTTTTCTCCTATAATAAAAGCTATCTTCCTATAGCATTGATGTAGTTTGGGTGTTTTACAGTTAGTTGAATTTATCTTCTCTGTCTCTCTTCTGTGTAGAAAATTCACCCAGAAATCAGCCACTCTAATCTCCTCATTCCTCAGGGTTCTGATATGGTAGTCCTGTCTGGGTGTTAAATGGTTCAGAGACAACAGAGTAGATGTTCAGCAGTCCATATATTACCTTCTGTAATTCACAATTAATTAGGAAGAGTGTCTTCCTTGCAAATATTGAAATTATATATGCATATTATTTTGGATCACCTGTTTCTAATCTTAAAATCATTGCAGTTATTACACATTAACTGGACTTTTGATGCTATTTGAAGACACTGAGTCAGCTTTCAGTCCTCTCTTCAGGCAATGAAATACTTATTGAAATAATCCCTTTGGGAAAAATGAGTTATCACATCACATTTTTTCTTCAAGTAACTACAAGATAATTTTATAGTCATCTGTACTTCAGAACTTTATCTGGTTCACTAAAATTATTTTTCTTTCATTTTCACAAAATGTGATTATTCTGACTTCAATCAAATAAAAGTTCAAAAACATTGAAAATTAAATATCTTGAAAGATTAAGTTTAAAAAGCTGAACTCCTTATATTGTTTACCAAAATAGACAACAGTTACTATACTTACTATATACTGTCATCTTTTGTCCTGGCAGATATTTTCTGGTTTATCACACACCAGGAAGTACTAAAGAAGTCTCTTCAACAGAAACACACCTGGGGAAAAAATTAATATAATGTAAAAAAAAAATGAAACCTGTGTAAGAACAAAAACAAGAGCTTCAAAAACATGACTGAGGTACATAAGTGGAGTATATATGGGAATCATATAGTACATCATATATCATATAATCATCATATGTAACTGATGTAATGAGTTTTTGCATCCACACATGATTTTATGTAGTCATAAAATTTTGGAAAGAAAGAGAAGAACAAAGACAGAAGAAGAGTGCTCTGCTATGGATTATGGTAAAAGTATTGGATGAAATCACCTTTGAAGAAGGATAAAGGATTGTGGTACTCATACTGTGATGATGTAGATTACCTCCTGAGTAATAGTGCAATCTTCATGCTTGGGAAAAAGGGAAATCCTTCCCATCTGTAAAAAAACAGGTGATCCTTTTCTGAGGAATATAATTTTAAGAGGCATTACAGTAATATTACAGTTTTACAGGTATAAAATGATATGTGAACATTATAATATTTGTACACAGCTAAGATGTCAAACTGTGGTAAATGCCTCTTGTACCTATATGAATCCCGTTTTTTCTTTAAACCAACAGTTTACTCCTTACCCTTAAGAAACAAAAGTGAGGACTTAAAACACTATTTTTGGACAACTGATGATTAAAACTGATGATTATATTAAAATAACAATTTACATTTTTGTATCAATGTACTTTAAATACTTTGTTTCAGAGGTCTTCAAATGATGGAAATGCCACAGATTTGAAGTGAGGACAAAGGAGTTAGGCAAGATAAATGTACCTCTAAATATCCTTTTGGTAGACCCAGGTACACTTTACTGGGAAAGGGTTTGGGAAGTTGCCATGAAGCTTTCTTGATTTTGATGGTACAGGTTGTTGCTCTGCTGTGCTGCAGCCAGGTGAAAATGAAGCAATCATTGCATAAGCTTCACAAAGCACAGAAACTAGATGCAGTTTTCACTTATTTTACAAAATTTTTTTAGCATATTTACTCACTGATCCTGTTTTTGATGGGCTAAAATGTATCAATGCACCAATATAAATTAAGTGAATTTTCTGGAAATACTGTATGCCTTATACTTGAAAAGTGTTTTTTAAGTAAATCAAATCAATCTTTTAAATGTATTTTTCACAAAATATATCAAACTCTATGTACATAAACCTTTCAGGAAATCTAATGTACTAGATCCTTTTTATTGCTTCACTGCATCATGAAACAGTAATGTAAAAATTTCTCTTGTGCATTACATAACTTACTATAGAGATAAGTTACACAAACCTTCAATGTTCATAAATATGAGAAAGAATAACCACTCTTCTTGTAAATAATTTAGATTTTTTTTTTTTCTGGATTGTAGTTTTTTAATATTTAGAAGCCCCAGAAAACTCAGTATTGGTTTTACGTATGACTGAAGTAGGCAGCTGTGTGTAACTTTATCTTTCACACAAGCCTAAGCATTTTAATAAAATGAGTAAAACTTAGCTTCCCAAGTGAATTTTATGTCAGAAATACAAAACAGCTAGCAGGCACAATTACAGATTCCATCATGAAAGTTGTTTAAGATGATTTTATTTTAAAGGCACTAATTCTGTGAAGGAGTTTTATTTATTCCCCAGTCTTGAACAGAGCCTTTTATATATGCTCCTATATTTCTTAAATATTCAGAATAAACACTTTCCATATTAGAGTCAAGAAGTTTCTCATCACTTTTCCCAGTCCATGTAGTGGAAAACAATTGCAGCAATTATCTGGATTACACTCTTGTTCCTTTTCAGAATCTTGTGTCCTTGGTTCAGGTAGCCTTTGCTTTTTACACAATTATAACTGTTTCCAACATGGTATATATTGTGGAAGTAAAATCCAATCATGATGATGCCATCTTTTATGTTTGGGTTTTTTTAGAAGATTTTATAGTTTTGAAAAAGAACAATATTTCTTCATTCATAGCATTTTGTCTCAAAACCTGTCTCTCAGGTGTTTAAACTGTTAGAAAGAAAGCAGAAAGTGTCAGTCTTCAGAGTATCTCAGATAGACTCTAATTGTCTTAGAGTTAAAAATGTTGATTTTAGTACATTTTGGTCTCCAAGTCACCTTACATGCTGCAGATAAAGCAGAGAAACAATCCAGATGTACTGGCCTCTCAGCAAATAAAATAACTACAGTGATATATTGTTTTAGTAACTTGCAGTATTTATCTGGATCAAGAACAAGATATGTTCTAATTCTCTTGTGAGGAAAACCTTGAAGTTTTATCACAGCTGGATCAAAGTATAATGTTTACAGTGGTGATGAGGTAAAGCTATAATGCTGAAAGCAGCAGCTACTGCCAGGTCAAAGGTGATTTTGATGTAATCTCAAATATTTTGGAAGGTGAGGTAAGTTATTTGAGTACAGTCTTAAGCTTTTCTTTTTTTCTGTTTGTTTTGGGTTTTTGGTTTATTTGTTTGTTTTAATTTGGACAAGTAGTTTCAGCAATTGTGCAAGTTCACTGGTGCTGTTTATACAGATGAAGATGTTAGTTACTGCACATTCAGTAGAGTGACTTCAACATTAGTTTTTAGTTTTTACATAGCCTTATATAATTTTTAAGTAGCCCAAATTTTCCTCCTTTCCTTCCGAAGAGTTACAGAGTACAATTTGGGTAGTGGTAAATTCTTTCTAGGAGCTTCTTCCAAAAACAAGTTAATTCACTATTTGAGAGTTTTGAGTTTAGGGGGCAGAATTTTTTTCTTAGAGGGTATTTCTTTAGTGAATAATCTGGAAAATATCTAAGGTAATTTTGAAATGAAAAGTCACAAAGGGAGCCATAAAATATATGATTTTTCTGCCTTTGCATTACCACATGCATCTCTAGTACTTTCACATTTCAAAGATTATTTTAGTTCATGTTGTGTAAAAGGGAATTTCTACATGCAGTTTCATAGAGAGAAGGTGTAAAAATGTCTTCAAACTACTTCCAAGAATTTTTCTGCTGACTTGTAGGCATATTTTAATTTTTTTTTCACAAAAAATATCAACATGATTCAGCAGTACTGTATTTAGTTAATATTTCTGCTTTCCTTATTTAGTGAGTGGATAAGTATCTTCAGGGGAAATTTTCTGTTTATTCTTGAGGGGCTTGATCTGTTTATTTATATTTTATTATTACTACTTGCATGTTGAAATCTTACCAGTCTTGTAAAGGAGACAGAATTAATGGAAGTTTCCCTAATTAATGCCTAAAGTACTTCCAAAGAGATACAAAAAGGTCTGAGGAGACTTTACTAAAATACATAAATTAAATTATGATTTTTGAAGTGTAGCATCTTAGCAATTTTCAACCATAATTTTTGGGGAAGAAAAAATATCATTGTAGTATGCTTGTGAGGGTAAACAGAAAAAGTCTGGCAGTAGGTCACAACAGCAAAGATTTAATTCTGTGTTTTATTAATGCTTAAGCTTCTGCTCTCCCTCTCTGAGAATCTGCAAGAAAATGAGCCATAATTTCACACCATGAGCAAAAAATGGAAACTCCCTTTGGGCAGAAAATATGATTAAGAACTCTTTGAGGGAAATGTGGTGAATCTCTGGCATTATACATATTTCCTTGACAGACGAAATATTTCCTTTTATGTCATTGTGTGAACCTGGTATGCAAATTACTTAAATGATTGTTTGAATTTTTTGGAACCATTTTTAGTACAGTGGTTTTAGTGGTATTGTGTGTGTGTCATAAAGAAACAGATAGAGATGAATTATTTGCTGTAAATTAATTTTACAACTGAAGTCCATAAATAAATTGATTCTCAAAACTATTTCTTATGTTGAATTTCTTTGCAAGTGTTTCATAAAACTGTATTTTATTTGAAAACTTGGCTTGTATTCTTCTGTTACTCAGTTGAGTAACAATTCCTTAGCATGTAATTTGGAATTTTATATTCAGTTCAGCAGTCTTATCTGTAATTCCATTTCAAAGCATTTTTGTGAGAAGTAGGGGTCTATGTACACTATGTATATATCTGCAGGTGTCTAAATTCATGCTTTTCAATTCCTATGAATTATTTTCAAATCCATTATTTTATCCCTGTAAAGAGCAATAAAACCAAAGACATTGTGCTCCAACAATCTACAGGAAAACTAACAACTGTGTAGAAGAAAATATTGCAAATTTAAGCATTTTATCAAAAACCGAAAAGTTTAGGGAACTGTTAAAAATAGGTGGCCTTGACCAGAACTTAGCATTATTTATTTTTAAAAACCTAACCTTAAAAGAGTTTCATAGTTACTTGAATTTTGCAACATATTAACTCAAACGACTCTCTAGCATACAGACTTCCAAGACTGAAGATTTTGGATACATAAATTTGTATTAGTAGTTAGCAAGTAAACTGTCCAAAGCAAAAATAAAAATTACCTTGCTTAGGAACACAATGCAACCTTTAATTACATAATTCTATACCTTTAAGAGAGGAACACCATTTGGAATTTTTTACCATAAGTGATGTGTTTTTATATCACAAGTGACATTTGACAGTATTTTATTTAGCTAAAATTGACAGGTTGTGAAAAGTTTCATCATGTTGGAAACACAAAGAGGGACCATGAGCTCCATAGCTTCAATAATAAAATAAAGGAAGACTGGAGAAATCCATGAAGGTTTGGAAAGCTTTGCACATGAAGATACATTTATTTTAAATACAGAATTAACAGATGGGAAAAATACTTTCCCTTATGAGATATGGGATGGGATATAAATACAAAGTGACAAAAAGTGGTGTGGGATTCATGGAGTTAATAGAAGAAAGAGATGAGTGTACCAAGTTAAAGAAGAATATTTTGGGTGGTTTCAAAAGTCAATTTTATTCTAAGGTGCAGATCTGGTTAAGGAGATTAAAGACAAAGAAATGTTTTAGTATACTATCAGGATGTCTTATTAAAAAAAGAAGCCAGACAAAATAAAGTCTTTAACTAATACTTATTAGTCAGAAGGAAATATATCTGATAGAATATATCTGAGGATAAATGATCATAATTTTTATTAACTTTGGGAAACAAAATAAAAGCAATGCTGAAAATGCCGTTAAAAACCTAGAATCTGTAGCCCCATCTGTTGGCAGACCTGAGAATGCTTTTTATTAAGATACAACCTCCACATAAAACTAAGATAAAAGAAAATAAGAGAGAAGCCTGATATTTGGACAATGGTAAATGACTAGCCACACTGGTACTATTCAGCCCCTACTGCCTCGTTGGAGGCTTCATTAGGAGCTGAACAGAGCAAACAAACCATGTTGGTGTTAAATTCAGACTAAATATTCTTGTGTGGAGCAGGTTAAGCCATATGTTCATAACAGCTGACTTCTTAATAGGGAAGACAGAAGAAAGGACCAGGATCAGGAACCAGTGGGGACGTTATCATGATTAGAAAAGGAATTGAACTTAATACGTGGTGTAGGGCCTAGTGACAGTAATCATATACTGGCACACCTTGTGGTTTCATCTAGACAAAGGTTTCTCTGCCTTGGCAAGACATGAGCAAGTTGCTAATTTAAAACAAATCTGAATTTCAATTGGTCACTAGAACTAATAAAACACTGAGGCCTGGGGAGGGGGGGGGAAATAAGAGGTGGGATAGACTAACATTGCACCTATGCAACATTCAGTCTTTATTCTGTGTGCTGCTTTTGACGGCATGCGTGATCTTGGGTTTCCTGTTAAGTGTCTCCCAAGTCATGTTACCTTTTGAGGTTTGTTCAGGACCTTCTAGAATTCAATCAACTTCATTAAGCCAAAGTATCTTCGGAGGTGTTGGCATTCTGACAATTCTCACTGGGATTAGTGTGCTTCAGTGACATTGAGAAAGTAGCTTGACCAGTTGCAGGTTCTGCTTCTTTTTTTTTTAAAGACATTGTATTTTATTTCAAAATATGATGGACTACAAAAAAACACACTAAACTCCAAAAAAGAAAAGCCTTTCTCTTTTGCATGAATGTCAGCTAAGAGCTAAGATACTTGTCTGCAAATACTTGGTCCAATTAACATTAAAGTACTATGTGAAAAATGGAATAGGATTCAAAATCGAACAATGTTAATAAAATAGATTGAGTAATTGAGACCTGATATTTACAGTCCTCTTCCTGTGTGTGTGGACAGAGATATGGGGTAAACACAGGTTTCCTGTACACCGAGCAGCTGTATAAACCCATAGGCTAATCCTTCTTCTTGAACATTTTTCTGACAAATGCAAAAACTTGGCTGGTCATTCCCATTTCCTTTTTACTTTTTTCTTCCTAGTTTTGCATTTGTTAAAATTTTCCACTATAAATGTGATTTATTCAGAATAATTAAAAATTACACTTCCATAAAAAAAAACTTCTTAAAACTATTCTTTTCCCTCAAAGAGAAATGGAGATTGATTCATGAGAGCTTGGACTTAAAAAATCTTTCCTCCACTCTCAATTTTTCACTCCACTCCACAGGACGGTAGGAACTATGCAGCAAACAAGTCCCCAAAATGGTAATGTCACCCTAAATCCTTTCATCTTGCTGCTGCTAAAATGTACTCTGACCAAACATTTTTTGTGGCCTTGTTCTTGTCCTTACTTGAAGCAGTGTTGCATAAAAATGAAAATAAAAGCGCTTGATTAGGGGTCCAAACACATTCATGTTTTGTAATGACATTTAAAATTACTATAATATACTTGTTTCGTTCAAGAAAATCTAACATTTTAAAATATTAAAATCTGATTCACCAGAACAATGAGGAGAAAACAAAGATTAAATAAAGCTAAAAAATAGTGAAAAGTGTCATGCCTGCAGGCAAAATTTATTCAGAATCACATTTTTTTAGAAAAAATGAGAATGAGAAAGTCTAATGGCAAAAATGATAGCCTGATTATGTGAATTTCCACACATACAATCAAAAAAATAAAGATCAAAAATACACAAAGTAGTAACCAAACACCCATATGCACAATGATTTCTGTTTTCAAGATTTCTCATATGGAATTTCATTATTATGTAAATTCTCAAGAGAATAAAAAACAAACATATATATAAGGAATAATCATGTGCACACTGGATAAAGAATTACATTGTGAATAGAAGTATTTGACTTAAAGAAAAATACCTTGAATACAGTACATACGCTAGGACATTTTATACACTGATAAAAACTGACAGAATAAGACATTACTTAACATATTTAAGGAAATGCTATATAAAATATGATTTGTAATGATAATTTTTGAAGCACACTCAATTGTATTCTATTTTCCATGTTCTTTATCAATGTAGCTCCCAAATATTTAATATTTTTTCTGAAGATAAAGTGAGGATCAACTATAAAACGTTAAATGGGTAATCAGCTGAATAAGTGGCAAGTAAGACATCACTAGCTGCAATTATTGCAACAATATTATGACTTCTTGCATTTAAGTCTTGTCTTTAATTTTCCTGCATCCAAAAATTGAATGAGATTGATCCAGTGTAGAAAAGGAAGTAATTTGGTTCACAAAATATGATACTTTAAAAACTTATACCAAAACAAAACAAAACAAAACAACAAAACAACAAACAAAAACAAAACTCTTCTAATTATTTCTCATAAGAATGTATGACTTGCTTCCTCAAAACTTTCCTTTTCATAAACCATTTAAATATAGCAAAGTATAAGCTTAAAGAAAAACAGTGATATGAACTGAGGTTCTTTTTTAGCTCTTCTAATTATTTCTTACTACTGTTTTACTTTGTATTTTTTTTTGCTTACTAGACTATGAGTTAAATAACCACTCCCTGGAAATTTGGATGAAGGCTTTTACCATGAATCATGCTTTGCTATGACCAGGGATAATGTTTTTATACATGTCTGGAGACATCATCCAGTACTTCATGGCATAGCATTTACTTATTTTGTTCTATAAATCTTTTAAACCATTTTATCCAGTAATTTCTGTATGAGTAATTCATTATACTCTCAAATTGCATTATTTAATGGCTGATCATTTCTTTTATTAGTTATTACTTGCATATGTTGAAATTGCACATTTTTTCTCTCTAAGGGGCACAGCAGTTTGTAGTAATAGAATACTTAAGTAAAAAAAAAGAACTCCCAAAGGAAAAAACATAGACATTGGACTCAATCTATTCAGAGAAATGACTGTTTCAACCTCTTGTTTCAAGAAGCCAAGATTGATGTTATCGTTAGTATATATCCAGGTCATAATTTTCTAATATACAGTTGTATTGCTAATGAGTTATAACCCAAGAAATAAATTATATATAGGTTAAGATTTCTGTATTTCTTTCAAAGTTTGTGAATGTGACATAAATTATCTATATTATTACAATTTTTTTTAAAAAAGCATATAATGCAAATGTTGCATTACAATGTTGGCAATTCATGAATGCAAGTCTAGTCACAGCCCTAGACTGTATCCTGAACTCCTTCCTTGTTCCATTAGTCACCCAAAATTCTCCTCCAAGAAAACACTCAAAATTTAACTCAGTCTCACCAAACCCTCACTATCATGCTGAGGCTGGTTTCTTGGCTCTCAAACTCATTAATGAGGGAATTGTTTTTCCAGGAAGCAGTTACATGGAAAATCCTCCACATCCAATGTGCCAAATTTACAAAGACTGTAAAGAAATCCACCTGCACATAGATAAAAAAAGAGATTCCTAACACGCGCTTATCAAGAACCCTAAAATGTCACCTCAAGAGAAATAATGGATACATCAAAATTTAATCCTTTCCAAAGTTGTTGTAACATGTCAAACTTTCCTATTTTAGTCATAAAATATTGAGAGACTCTGACTAATATTTTCATTTTAAAAAAATATGAATTGATTCTAAATTTGGAGCGAATGTCAAAATAAATAAAGAATACTAAAATGTTGAATTAATAATCCAAGGCAGAATCTCTTCCACTTTAGCTTAGTAGCATCCCTACAATCATGACACATCAATAGTCATGGCCCAGACACAATAATAGGCAGAATTTTTTGTGGATTTCTGAATAAAAATATTATGTTCTTGACTAGTTGATTGACATAAAGAAAACAGATTTTTTAAAATTGATTCTTAGTATACATTAGTCTTTTATAATTTTGTGCTGGTTTGACTTTGTCTGGATGCCTGGTATCCACCAAAGGTACCCTAACCCTCCTATCCTCAGCGGACAGATGAGAGAAAATAAAACAAAATGCTCACGGGCTGAGATAAAGGAAGAAATCACTCACAAATTATTATCACAGGCAAAACATACCTAACTTGTGAAAAGTAATTTATTTTCAATCATATCAGAATGGGATAATGAGAAAACAAATCTTAAAAACACTTCCTCCCAATCCCTCCCTCCTTCCTGGGCTCAACTTTATTCCTGATTTTCTACTTCCTCCTCCCACTGACATGAAGGGATGGGGAGCAGGGGCTGCAATCACTTCTTCACACATTTTTTCTGCTCTTCTTCCCCATCATGTGTGGGACTCCTCTCACACCTCCCCTGCTCCAGCACTGGATTTCTCCCACAGGAGACAGTCCTCCATGAACTTCTCCAATGTGAGCACTTCCCATGGGCTGCAGCTCTTCACCAACCCCTCTTGGGTTCCTTCCACGGGGTACAGTGAGGGATTTTCTATAGGCTGCAGGTGGATCTCTGCTCTGCCTTGGAGCTCCATGGGCGGAAGGGAGACAATAGATCCCCATAGTCTTTTCCATGGATTGCAGTGGGATAACTGCTCTGGTGCCTGGAGTACATTCTCTCCTTTCTTCATTGACCTTGATGTCTGCAGTGCTGTTTGTCTCACATCTGTTCACTCCACTTTTCACTGGCTGAGAGAACTTCCTTGCAATAATTTTTTCCACTTCTTAGTTTATCCCAGAGGCTCTGGCACCATCACTGATGGGCTCAGTCTTGGCCAGTGGTGGGTCATCTTGGAGAGCTGTCACTAGACATGGAGAGCTTCATTAGACATGGGGGAAGCTTCCAGCATAGTTCCACAGAATCCAACCCTATAGTCCCCCCATTGTCAAAACCTTGTCCTGCAAAGTCATGCTGCTGCATACCTCTGGAATAACATCATGCTCTGATGAAGAAGAAACCCCTACAAGAGTGGCCAAATACTCCCCTAGCACATTCCAGATAAGTATGTTCTTAGTACAACAAAAGGGATCTTGTGATTCTCAACCCTATTCCCATGGTTGACACTATTGACACTGGTTGGATGCCAGGCATCCATGAAAGCTGCTCTCTCACTTCCCTCTGGACAGAGGAGAGAAAATTTATTGAGGAGTTCATATTGAGGGCTGAGATGAGGACTGGGAGAGATCACTCACAAAATACCATTAAGTGCAGAACAAGGTCGACTTAGAGACAAGGAATGAATCTATTACTAAAAAAAAATCAGAGCAGGATAATTAGAAGTAAAATAAACCCTCAAAAATGCCTTCCCTCCACCAGCTGCACTTCCTACCCCAGTGGCACAGGGAGACAGTGAATGAGGATTATGGTCAAGTTCATCACCTGTGGCTCCTCCCGCTGCTCAGGGAGAGGAGTGTGGGAAGATAGTTTGTAAAGATACTGTAGAAGGCAATTTCCCTCGATGAATTACAGCTGTACTGAATGCCAGAAGTGGAGACAGCCTTGCCTGTCCAATGAGGAGGGGTGTTATAAGAGTGGGTTAGTTGGTCAGCAGTTAGATGGAGTTGGAGCTCAAGAACCAGAGTCTGCTGCAGTTTGAGATAGAGTCTGCTGTGAGGAGGAAAGGACAGACAAGGTAAGAAGATGTTGTGTGAGGGATAGACAGGGTAAGGCGGCTGGGTAAGGGACAAGCTGGGGTTAGCCAGTTATGCAGAAGAAAGAAGGAAACTTGCAGAGAGAAGGAGGGAAGGAGTCAGTGCTGTGTGGAGCTGCCTGTGAAGAAAGGAGTCAGTACTGGGTGGAGTTGCCTGAGAGAAGTCCACTGAGCTTTTAATAAGGGACTGGTGATGGTGCCAGTCATGTCTGTCTTGACATAACTGCAACAGAGGAGTCCTTCCTCTCCTGTACTGTGGGGTCCGTCCCATGGGAGACCGTTCTCCATAAATTTCTCTGATGAGAGTGCACCTCACAAGCAGCAGCTCCCTGAGAACTGCTGCAATGTGAGTCCATGCCATGGACAACAGCCCTCCCAAACCTGCTCCAGTATGGGTCACTCTTCCATAGGGTGCAGTCCTCCAAGTACGACAGCATGGGAACAGGGCATCTCTCTCTCCACAGGCCTCCCACAGGATCACAGGCTCCCCCAGGCATCCATCTGCTCCAGTGTGGAGCTCTGCATCCCTGGGATCCTCCATGGGCTGCAGGGGCACAGCTGCCTCACTGTGGTCTGCACCATGGGCTGCAGAGGGACTCAGCTCTCGCGCCTGGAGCACCTCCTGCTCCTTCCTTCTCCACTGACCTTGGCATCTCCACAGTTGTTCCTCTCACATATTTTCCCTCCACTCTTTTCTGGTCAATACTAAAACTGCACAACAACTTTTGTTTTGATTTCTTCTTAAATCTGTTACCATAGAGACATTACCACCAGGTCTAATTGGCACAGCCATGGCCAGCAGCATGTCCATCTTTGGAGGCACTAGGGAATGGCTCTGCCAGATGTGGCGGAAGCTTCCAGCAGCTTCTTACAGAAGCCACCTCTGTGATACCCTGATACCAAAACCCAGGCTGTGCAAACTTAATACACCTATAAAGAATATAATATACACTCTCTTGGACTTTTTGAACTCTAGACCAAAATGAATACTGGAATCTTAAACCAGGAATTTTTTAAATAAATCTTATTCCTTTCCTACTGGACTTAGGTCTGCTCCACAGAGTAGCCAGGGGCTACTATATGAGAAGCTTCTATAAGACCAAAACTTGGGTGTAGAAAAGGTAACATGAAAAGATATTTACTTTTATATGTACATTTTTTTAGTATGTTCTGTATGTCCAGTTCTTACTTCAAACTGCATTTCAGTTGATGCATTGTTCATACACATAGAATTTCTCCCACATATGATTGTTTCATCTGTCATATCTTAGTTTATATAAACCATTGGCAACATCTGTCAACGCATTTATAAGAACTAATATTACTGGGATTAAATGAAGAAACAGGCACAACTGAAACCCACACAGTTGAATTATCCATTACAGCTACCTGCTTTTTGAAGAAGAGCTGTGAAAATACAAATTGTGCTATCTCAAGCTATGAGAAAGCAGCAGAACAACCTTGCTCAGACCTCTGTGCCTACTTCTCCCAGGATAGTGAGCTTTTCTATAGGTATATCTGTCATGGTTTAAACCAGGCCAGCAACCAAGCCCCACACAACTGCTCACTCATGCTCTCCCAGTGGAATGGGAAGAGAATCAAAAGAGTAAAAGTGAGAAAAGTCGTGTGTTGTTATACAAGCAATGCTCAGCAGTAATGAAAACTCTGAACTGTCAACACTATTTCCAGCTGTGAAGAAAGACAACTCTATAGCAGCTAAGACCAGCACTACATACTAATATCCTTTTTGAGTAAATGGGTAATAACTTTTAAGATCCTGACAAAAGCCTGAAGTCTATTGCACTTTTGAGGCCAGATTGTAAAGAAGTAAGATCAGATTTATAAACTGATTAACACAGGTGGGTTTTGTTGGGTGTTTTCCTTTTGCTTGATGTTCTAATTCTTCTGTTCCAGTGCAGGTTGAACTGTTCCATGACAAGTGGTGGGGTTGTGCTTTAACCCGTTGGACAGCCAGCTCCAGGTGTATCAGATACCACTCCGTGTGGAAGCAAAGAATGGCCTGCACTCAGCTATAAAAGGAATTTGGACAAACACACAGACAGCATCAATTGCAGTATACAACTTAGCTAGCCTCAACCCTGGCTGCCAGGGCAGTCAGACACATGGAGAGGGGAGGGTGGCGTGCACCGGTGCCACTTGCAGGGGGCAGCCAGGAATGGGGAATCCTCCTCTCTGGGGGGACTTGGCTTGGCAGCGCCTGACACGAGGCAGTCAGTAGGAGACACTGCGGAGGAGCTTTTCCAACCAGGTCAAGAAAACGTCTCCACCAAAGGGCTGCAAAGAAAGTTTGGAGGACCGGACCAGTGGTCTTCTGTGTGCGGGCAGATATGGGAGGGGTCAGGGTTATAAAAACTAACTGGATCACGGCCCAGTGCTGCTGCTCGCTGGGGCACTCCACTGCTTCTCGGCTGCCCTGCTCCCTCCTTTGCCCTGGCCCCGGCCCCGGCCCCAGCCCCAGCCTGCCTTCTGGCTCTCCTGCCCTCACTGCCTGTCCTGCCTTCCTGCATCCCTGACCGCCACCCTGCCACTTCGCCCCGCGAAGCGTCCTTGTCCGGGCTGCCCGCATTCCACCCAGCCGCCCCGATCCAGCTGGTGGCTGCATCAGCCTCGGCATGAGCCTGTCCGGGGTCCTGGACCATCTGTCCGAGCGCCCACTCACCGCGGGAGCCGGGCCTGTGGGGAGCCGGGCCTGTGGGGAGCTGGGCCCGTGGGGAGCCGGGCCTGTGGGGAGCCGGGCCTGTGGGGAGCTGGGCCTGTGGAGCTGGGCCTGTGGGGAACCGGGCCTGTGGGGAGCCGGGCCTGTGGGGAGCCGGGCCTGTGGGGAGCTGGGCCTGTGGAGCTGGGCCTGTGGGGAACCGGGCCTGTGGGGAGCCGGGCCTGTGGGGAACCACACGTATGGAGCTGGGCCCATGGGGAGCCGGGCCCGTGGGGAGCCGGGCCCGTGGGGAGCCGGGCCCGTGGGGAGCCGGGCCTGTGGGGAGCCGGGCCTCTGGGGAACCACACGTATGGAGCCAGGCTGTGGAGCTGGGCCCTTGGGGAGCCGGGCCTGTGGGGAGCCGGGCCTGTGGGGAACCACACGTGTGGAGCTGGGCCTGTGGGGAGCCAGCCCTGTGGAACCGCGTGTGGGGAGGTGCGCATGGGGAGCCGGGCCTGTGGAGCTGGGCCTGTAGGGAGCTCCGCCCCTGGGGAGCTGCACGTGTGGAGCCGGGTCCATGGAGCTGGGCCCGTGGAGCCGAGAGCTGCGTAGGCTCACTGGCCCCCGTACCTGCACAGGCAGCAGCGTGGTGCCCACCCTGCTGCCAAGAGCACTTCCCTGATCACTGGTGGTAATGTGCTCCGTTTCCCTCTGTCTTCTGTCTCCCTTCTCCCCTATTCCTTTTCCATTTTCCTTCCTTCTTTTCTGTCTGTTCTAGCCCTCTTTCATCCGGGCAACTCCTTTTTTCTTCTCGTTTTTGTTACCGATAAACGGTTCTCAGATACAACATTTGCCTCTTTTGTATTAATTTCATTCCTGACTATCCATTATTAAAAGAACTCATAGCCATTCCCCACACACTGGAATGCGACACCATAGCAAGACTTCCGTGAAGCTACAACAGTCTGCTGTTAACCTCCACCACAATTTTTCAGTGGCCATATGGGGCACTACTAAAGGCTGGGCAAGTCCTGTTGATTATTTTGGCACTCCAGCTGATAGATCAAGTCGTGATGGGAATCAGAAAGTCTTGGACAGTGTGACATTGCCACTGGTGCATCATCATCATCATGGCAATCGTCACCTGCGATTCCAAAATTCACAGCATGGCCTCAACAGAGGGATTTTCAAAGAGATCAGTTAACATAGCTCTTCAATCTTTTCTGTATTTTAGGTAGCTATACCAAAAGTTCATTGATAACTTGAATCCTTGAAGTACCCTTTCCTGAAGCAGTCTATGCCAAGGATACATGGAACCCTGATCTGTGTATGCTGTGCACCTGTGCCTAACAAAGCCTTTTATTTCTGTGCATCTCATACGCACAGAACCCACACAATTTAATGTTACCACTCATGCCTTTCCTTCTCCTCCTCAAAGACAGAAGCCCTGTATTCCCATTCATAGTCACTGTCTGATTCTTGCACTGCCAGACCAGAGGTTCCTTCACCAGAATCCTCAGTAATTTTTTTCTGCCTCTGGAGTATCAGCAATTGCTTTTTTAAGTCTCAACAGCAAAATTAAACTGACAGGTTTCTTGAGTGGTCCCTTCTTAGCAGATGTCTTCCCACTGAATTTCTGTACATGGGCTTCCAGGTTAAAGGTGTGTATGCCATCCAACTTCCTTAAGTTTTCCAGCTGGTCCTACAGGAAGAACCAGAGAGCGCCATGCAGCGCGTGTCTGGGACTCACTTTCTCTCTCACCAGGGCTCCACAAGGCAGCCCTGACAGCCAAGATGCTGTCGCAGGGGAAAAGGAAGGTGAGAGCTTTTTTTCAAGGTTTCAGAGCCAGGAAAATGGGCTTTCCATAGATAGTAAGTCTAAATCTGGGCAATACAGTTGCTAACTTATTTGGTAGCTGGTGCATTTTAGACTATCTTCCTCCACATGGCCTGTGCACACAGGCTGTTGAACAGATCTTTTGAGACCTTGTTTTCTTCTAGGTCATTGCAGAAGACCTTCAGCACCACTAATTTTCTAAGATACTGGATGTTTTTCCCAGTGGCAGTAGACTTCTCTTGGTAATTCACCAGGTTTTCCTTGAATGTATGTCTTGCCTTCATACTTGACAGGAACATCTTCCAAAGACTCCAAATGGTTGCCTTCTTTTATTTTCTCTGTCAGTTTCATAGTCCCCAGGAAAGGATATAAATCATGATTCCATCAATCTCCACGTCCACTGGTTTTTTTTCACTAGTTGAATGACTCTTGTAGTTGAGGTTTGGGTCCCTGTCTCAACTGATGTTCTCTAGTTGTAGTTTGGATCACTGTCTCAGTCAAGGTGTCTTCAGAGGCAGTCTGGGGTCTCTCTTAACTACCTACTCCAATAAAACTGAGCTGTGGCTCAGTAAACCTGGGCCAAGCTTCAAAATGATGGTAGAAGCTGCTAGATTTTATTGTGGAAGGAAAGATACCCTTCTACCAGGCTGTGCATGAATTCACTGTGGTTATTTGCTTGGTTCAGATATTAAATCCCACTCCATGTCAGCTGATAAGTGCCTGAAACACCCACCCAAATACTTCCCCACACCTTGCCACACAAGGACCATCTGGCTAATGGCATGTTTTGCTTTCATCTCTCCCCAGAGCTGTGCCCTCTTACACCAGAATGACATTGGATTCATGAACCTGACAATAAGCTGACAGTGTTAATAATATTAAACAACTTGCCTGAAAGTGATCAAGGGCCTCAGGAGCCCAAGCATCAAAAATACCCACACCAATCCTGAATTAGCAGGATATATGCTCTCCTCCTGCCCACAACACAGCTACCCCAGCACAGCTAGGCATCAATGACAGGGCAAAGCACATAGCCATTGTTTCTATTAGCATGTTTCCAACCTCAGCAAAATAAAGAGCTGAGCAGTGCAGCAATTAAACTCAGTGACCCTCACACAAGCCTGCCAATTAATAACTGTTATACTTACAAATTCAAAACTGCCTCATGTGGAAGGGAAAAGGACTGTGGTGGGTTGACCTTGGAAGGCCACCAGGTATCCAACAAGACAATTTCTAACTCCTCCTCCTAATTAGGACATGGGGGAGAAAATAAGGTGATGAACACATGGATCCCAATGAGAAAAAGCAAAAGATGTGCATGGAAACAAAACAAAACAGCAAGGTATATTCTCTACTTCCATTCAGCTATTTCAATTCAGCCAGTGATGTCCAGCCTGGGAAGCAGGGCTCCAATACATGTAGCCGTTGCTTCTGAAGACCTTAAAAGAAACACCTCCCTTCCCCTTGTCTTTTCCTGTCTCTTCTTTCTGACATCAACACCATGAGCTATAAGGCATGGAATATGCCTTTGGTGCCCTCCAAGTCTCTTTCCCACATCCAGACTGTCAGCCTGGGTGGGGTTTCAACAGGTAGAGTGGATGCTGTGCAGGCACAGCTCAGTAGTTGCCCAAATACTGGTGTGTCATTCACAACATTCTTGATGCAAATACAATTGTAATGCACTGTAAGGTTTGCTAAGGGGAAAGTTAACTCCATCCCAGCAAGATACTATAAACTTTTAAAACTTAGGAGTCCTATGAGTTGATAAGTTTTCAGATAAAGTTCACACCCTGATCTGCTTGTAGAAAAATACTCTTTTTTTTTTTCGTTTTAGTCTTCTTTACCAAAAACATCTGCGTGCCAGTGGCATGGTAAATGTTTTTTTCACAGTACAATTTAAAGCAGCCTTAATAGCAACATAGCAGCAACTACAGCCAGATGTTCTCTGATCTCCTTATAATAGCTAATGAAATTTCTCACCAACATGAATTTTACAACATTACATATCGCACTTGCTTTTCCAATTAGCTTCATATACTTATTCTCACACCAGGGAAATTACTAGAACTAGAATGAGGTATAGGCATTTTTGTTTCATCTCAGTTTTTGTTGAATCGTGGCTACATGTCCATGCAAAAAGTTGAAGATTTCCAAGTTTTCATCTGTTCTTTCCATGGCAAATCTCAGCCATGTTTTAATGTCATTTTACTATTTTTAAAATGTAATTAGTTGTTCTGTAGTATCAAAAACGGGTTTTCCATGTGTGTGTGTGTATCTGTATATCGCTCATTCTTTGCCCATCCTCATTTTAAGTAACATTCAACTCTCAGTTTGGTAAATCAGTAACCTTTTTGTGTTACTATAATTGTCAATATATTGCATATAGTAAGTTCTTGTTAGGTAGAATGCAGAAACCTTTAGCATTTTAATAATTATTTCCTATTTCTATAGGAAATATACAATATGCTCTTCTTGAAGATGAACTTTCTTGTAACAGTAAAGCTCTCTTAAATTGGTGAAGAAATGATAATCAATTTTCTAATCAATCAATTCTATAATCAGCAGGATGTTTTAAATGAAGCATTTGACATTGCTGCCACTCACTTGAATGCACACATATTTGATATCCTTTGATGCTAAAATTATCAACACAGTTAAATATAATTTTCTAACATAGCAGCTAGATTGCTACTGTTTCCAGTCATGCTATCCAAATGGAGATATGAACAGATATATAGTATGCAAGAAATAAAATCAACTTTTTAAATTGCCAATTATGCCACACTTATTCTTAATGGTAAGAAACCTATATGCCTCTTGTTATCTTATTGAAACACCAAGCATTAGACAGAAACAAGAAAATAAAGTGTTCTTGTAAAATTCCTTACCACATTAGCTTGTTAGGTTTGCAACAACCTAAGCACATGCTCCACTGGAGATTTATCCTTGTGTATGTGCATATATGCACTACTGTGAACACATCCACACACACATCTGCATAAACCATTGATTTAACTCCTTCATTATTGGTGTGAAGTTGCTTCCTCCCTTCACCTCTGAGGATGCCAATTCTCATATAGTAATGAAGTCCAATATTCTACAAAATCAAATTCTTATTATGGCTCAAGCTGTGCCATAAATTTTTGCCATACTTTTATTCTTTTTGCTGACAAAAATAGGGGTGATAAAATCAGGTGTATTTTTTACTTCCACTAAGCCCTTAAATATATATTTGTAATGTTTCATAATGCGTGTCTTTAACAGTGTTTGCTGTAACCAATGCAGACCTCTCAGATACCTCAAGAGAGTTTGATGTTCTTACTGTGTGGAGAAGAACACATCAGTATTTTTGTGAGGGTACTTAGCCAAGACATTTTTTCTGATCACATTATGACCATTGACACTTAGTGACCTTATTATTATGATGGAAATAAAGGAAAAGACAACAAAAGAGTGTTCAATTACTATAACCAGTATTTACTTGTTGGCATTGAGATGTACACTTAATTAAGAGGAACAAAAGTATTGATAATGACATTATAATTTCCTCAAAGCATATACTTTGTATATATTTTAATAATGGAAGGGGAACAAAGGCTTCAGGTAGGTTTCGGTCAACCAACTCAAAGAAATTCAATTCAAGTCTAGACAATTCAAAATTGTATTTGAAAGAGATAGGAATGGTTCCATTCTTAGTAACTTTCAATACAGCAAGTCAGTAGCAGCAGTAGCAATAATTGTAATCTTAATGTTAGAATAAATTCATAAGAACCTTATAACACTGAAAGAGATTGTAAGTCTTAGTCTTATCATAGTCCATTATGGCAAGGGGAACCCTGAACCAAATCAGGAAGGTCTGCTCTGTAGTGCATTCTGAAAAAAAATAAAAGAAAAAAGAAAGAACCCCAAACACCCAGACACACACAAAAAAGCAAGACAAACCTCTGACACCCAAATAAACCTAACCCCCCAAAAAAAGAAAAAAAAAAAAAACCCAAAACAAAAACCAGAAAAACTAACTCCGTCTAATTTATTTCAGAGCATGAAGCAATCAAAGATTATGAATTTTCTCTGTAAGTGCAACAAATGTTGAAGCAGTGTGAAGCTGTGATTTTCACAGGAAGTGTTATGTCAGAGAACAGCTGAAGGAGGTGTAGGATAGGTACTAGCAGTATTAAAACATTTTTAAAAACAGGCTGCTGAATATCAATAGTGTTGCAGGGCTGAAAGTAACTCTTCAGCTCTGCCACTTTCTTGTAATAATTTCTTATAATTGCTTCTGTCAAGTAATAACTTGCTGGTTTTAAATCTAAAGCCTGACAAAATCAATGGTTAATCAAGTGGTAAAGATAAATGTGGTTTCCATTTACTCCAGCTCCAGACTTAACAGAGCCTTCATCTTAATACATTGCTTCAACGTTTCAATTACTACAATATGTTTCATTTACCACTGTATCATTCTTACAACAAAGTCCAACCTAAAACCTTGATTCTCAATATGATTTGCCTTTCACAATCCAATCACTGCCCAGGTTAAATAAATAAACAATAAATAAAATAAATAAATAGTAATGGAACTAAGAGGTTAAAAAAAGGACAAGGTTTCTTGACAAGAAAAACATGGCATGAGATACATAAAGCCCCTCCATTTCAACTGTTGAAATACAACCTAATGCTCACTAAATGTATTCTAGACAGCCCACTGTCCCTGTTAAGGTAAACTGATTTCTCTTAACACAGAGGCAGTAAGACAAGCAGAAAATAATATAAAACTACAAAATACATTTGGTGACCTTATTCTGTCAAAAAATTAATTAAAAAGAAATGAATATAATAAAGTATTACATTTCCTTCCAAACATAATTTTTGAATTATCGTGAAATTCATGGTGCCTGTGTCTGCACTTGCAACTCTTTGTTCTGATAAACACAAATTAGCTATAGACATCTTCCCCTTAATAAGCAGAATTACATACTTTTACAAAAGCATTACCATCTTTTTTCATTTGTTTCTTCTTTTATAGGTACCTGAGATATTAATAATAGTTAGATTACCCACTGCTGAAGTAGGCAATATTTCCATGAGGACAGAGAATGTCCTATATTTAATGCATATTAATTTCCTTCCTGCAATATTCCTTATTGGTAACTTGAACAACAAATCTCACTTTAATCTGAAGGTTTTTGTTTCACACTTTCCTTGGCAATTCTTCATAAATACAAATTCTTAAGGGAACAATACAAAGCACCATTTTATATCTAGGGTGAAGGATAAATCCTTCTGCTATTTATTCAGTAGCAGAGCCAAATTGAAAAATAATGGACAATGGTTTTGAGGTTAATAGTGAGTAGTGTTTTATTTGAAACAATACCATAGGTTACCAAGCCATACACTCGATGGTTTCATTGATTGAGAGTTTGAATCAGTCCTACTCTTGAAAGTGACTTCCTGAAAAAACATCCTTTATCATTGTTTTCAGTTAGGTAAGATACACAAAATCATCAGAAAGTCTAAGAGAGGCACTTGGTGAAAAATTACTCTTTACATCTGTACAAGGAGTTCTAGGCAGCATAGTCTGTTGATTCTTATAAACAATTCTCTTTCTAAAAACACCAAAACAAACCCCACCAAAAAAAACCCTCATAACCAGACAAACAAAAACCAACAATAACAAAAACTCACCAAAAAACAAAACCATAAAAAACCCCAAAAACAACAACAACAAAAAAGAAAAAGAAAACAAACCAAAACAAACAAAAACAAACAAACAAACAAACAAAAAAAAAAAAAAAAAAACCCACCCCAAAACAATAAAAGAAATCCCCAAAACTAAAATCCCTAGAAGATCAATGGAGACCCTCTACAAAGTCCAGATAAGACCTTTCCATTATTTCCCATGATAGGCAGTATGTCATTTTTAAGGGTTCTCATTTGAACCTCATCTGTGATGTAAGTTAGTACACTAAAGAACCCTCTAGGGATTCAGCCTGTGTTATTCCTTCACCACATTCTGCTCCTTATCAGACGTCTGTTGCTATTTATACTGAATAAGGGCGGGTTCTATGGAGGGATGTTCTTCAGTTAAAAGCTAAAGTGGCTGAAAAGAAACCTTATAACAAAGCAAATCAAATAAACCTTATAATAAAGTAAATAAAGTTTTACTTGGAACCATTTAACTTTAAACTGGTAGATCTAGAGTTTTACAATGAAAGAAGTTAATTCATGGGATAATTGATTTATTTTTCGCAAAGAAAAAATGACAGGTATTTTTCAATATTTCACAAGCAGCACACTGATCTTTGAAGTTTGTGATTTTGAGGTTGTATTTTATATTGATTATAATAAAGGAATAATAGAGGAAGTGCATCTGATTAATAATAGTAAAAGCTTCACTTTGTAGTAGCCATAGAGAATAGAATTACAAGACATAAAAATACTCTTTGGTTCTATTGGAGGCCACCTAGCCCAAACTCCCACCTGAAGACAAATTGCCAACAACAGATCAAATAAGCCATGGTTTTGTGAAGATAAGTATTTATAACTTTCAGTCTGTCTTATCCTTTTTAGGCAGTTGTCAATAAATTTCCACATGCATTTGGGTGCTAACCAGCCAAGTAATAACTGAGTTAATAATGACACTTTGAGTCAAACGACCAATTACATTCTAGCCTAACAACAGTCCATTCCTCCAGCCTCTATTTTCTCCAGTGAGAGGGATGTGAAAATGGTGTCAAAAGTCTGACTAAGGTTATGGTATCTACTGTCTTCCTGCCTGTGCAGTCACAGAACACAACTGGGCTGGTCAAGCATGGTCCTGTGTAAAGCCTCAGTGACTGTTCGTGATTACATTTCAGTCTTTCATGTGACTGAAAAAATTTACAAGGCAGTCTACACTGTAATCCCCCTGTGGGGGATTGATTGATTCCTGCTTTGGTTACTTGTTGCCTTAAGTAAGTGTATTCAAAGTAATTTTTTAAAAAGAAGGCCCAGGACAATGGCATTTTAAAGCTGATTACAGAGGATACTTAATCAGACAGTGTATAAGGGAAAGGAAGATTATTTGCAGACAGAAAAAGGCCTAGAAATTCTATTACACTGAGACTCATCACTCGTAAAATATCTTTAAGAATTTTTTTTCTATATAAATTAATAACACTGAAAAATGCCAGATGAGAAAAAATGCTTTTGAGTGCCAATACTGATTCTTATGTTAATCTTAATTACTCACCAGGTAACAAGATTTTGAAAATAAATCTCTGACTGCCTTATAGCAATTTATTCTGAAACTCTGCTGTACAAAGTGGCTGAGTCATTGGTTTTCAGCATGTTACTTCATAGAGTAGGAAAAAATGGATTGGGACATTCGTATGTAAGCCAGAATGTATTATCCCTTCTGGTGAGGCACAGCTGGCTCAACTATGCAGGCATGAGAAACAGTGGTTATGTCTTAGAAAGAGTCATAAAACAACCCCTGAAGCACCCCCAGTCTCATTTCTGGGGCCTCTGGTGATCACCAGGGGATGATCCATAGTGTTGCAACAGACAGTGTGAAACACTTCCCACAGGAGAGCTGCTTGGCATTCCCACCTGAATCTGAATGTGTATTAACCAATTGGAATTTTTTGAGGAAGGGCTCCCTCACTTTTGACAGATGAGGGCTGAAGCCATTACTTTAATCAATGAACTTTGAAATTACAATAACTCAGTCTTGTTACTGGATTCACAGGTAGCAATATTTTTCTGCCCTTCTATCTACTCTTGTGTTGTCCTTTTCTTCTTTTCTTTAACTTATCAATTTCCTAAGGGACATTTTTATACTTTCCTATTGCTGCATTTTTACAGATAATTTTTAATAAAGCTCAATGCCCTACTTCCATTGCAATCAAATTGTTCAAAAACAAACCTGCCATAAACACACACACACACAGATAAACACACACCACACACATACCAATCAGTGTCATTTCACTGTAATCTGCTCAAAGGAATTTACTAATTAGAACCTCAGTTACCCTGGACGTATTTGAATAGCATTTAGAGGTGGCACTTGGGGACTTAGTTTAGAGGTGGACTTTACAGTGTGAAGTTAGTGTGAAGTCACTTATTTTGCTTTAACTGCTTTTCCAACCTAGATGATTCCACGACTCTGTGAAAGGAGGCCTTAATAACTAACAGATTCCAACACCAATGATGTTTTTTAACATTCGTTATGATCAGTGTGGATAGGAAGCTGCTGTGCTCTAAGTGGTCCTGGTGACACGTGAGCCAGCCTTGTGCTGCTGCAGTAACAAACACAAATCTGTCTTGGGTGGCATCTGTGGGATCATTAGTGGCAGAAAGAGAAACACGGTCATGCCACTCAGTGCTAGTCAGACCAGATCCGGGATACTGGGCCAAGTTCTGGTCCCTGCAGTTCAAAGGTTGTGGGCTGTCTGGAAAGGATCCAAAAGAGCGCCATGGAAATGGTCAAGGAACAGAACCTGAAGCAGCTATGTCTCCTCTATCTGAAGAAGACAGGGCTGCAGGGGACCTAATCACAGTACTCCAGTACTTAAATTACAGATTCAAAGAGGATGGAGGCTCCCTCTTCATGGGTGCCACACAGAGAGGGTAAGAGGAAATGGGCATAAGCTGAAGTGAGGCAGAATTCATACTGACAGAAAAAACCCCACATTTTCTTCTTAAGAGAGCATTTATTGACTGCAACCACCTCCTCTAGGATGTGGTAAAGTCCCTGTTCCTGATGATTTCCAAGATTCAATTAAAAAGAGTGGTAGATATTTTCATATAGGTTCCCTTTCTCACAAAAGCCTGGGCTGGAAGATCTTTTGAGGTCCCTTTCCACCTGGGAGGTTCTGTAATTCTATGAAAAAAATATCAAAAAATACTTTTTAGACTTCCACACATGAATTCGCTGCCATCATCTCTTTCTATTTTTTTTTCAATTCAAAAGCAGTTAAAACCATACGCTCCACAAGCAAAACGATTAGCTAATTGTTCTGTGCTTATAAAGCAATTAGTACAGCGAGAATTAATCCTGCAATGTGTTAAGCAGCCCAAGTAACCAGACAATTGAAAGGAAAAAAAAATAATTTCTAACCTTGTAAATATTTTTAAAGTAAATGGTTTTATATTCTGGAAGTCATATAAATCCCTTACTGTCTGATGATCCAGGCAAATAAAGGCAAACGTGTTTATCAAATTTTTCCATGGTTGCCATTTTAAAATATATTAATTAAAGGAGAATTATAAGCAGTCTAAATGAAAATGTCTCCATTGTTTTGAGGAACTAATAAATGAATTCCAGACTTGACCGAGCTCCACTTTCCTAATTATCAGGCTTGCTTCACTGTTGTGCTTCATTTTAAGCTTAACAGTGAACAGCTAGAGCTTGATATGTATATACTAAGTTTCCCTGTTACCTGTGAACAAATTATAAAGTTAGGCCTTAGGTTAGTCCAAAGAGATCCATTCTGAGCAAAGTTGCAAGGTACCCAGCACCATCTGTATTATTTTTCTTTTGTGTGTGTGTGTTTGTGTAGTTCTGGTCGTCAGCTTTTGATTAGATGTAGGAAATATTTGGTAAGGATAGAATCCATTATAAAATAACTAGTCTCTTTGAAGTAAAGAATTGTATCTGAAATCTTGACTCAACTCCACCTTTATCTGTCACCTACTAAAACTAATTAAAAATTGTTGAATACTCATGGCTAAAAAAAAAAGTTATTTATCTTCATTATCTCTGTCACCTTTACGGAAAGATAATAAATAATTGAAATAAATTAAAAAAGCTAGTGAGTTGCTCCACAAACCATTCATTATATGCTTATGTAGTAAATCTTGACACACGACCTATATTGTGAGCCATACCTTGCCCCTTAACAGCTAGAGCTGTTGTTGGAAAAAGAAGGAACTCAAAAATTGATTAAAGACTTATCATTTGCTTTGATAAAAATGTGATAACATTTACATGAACTTTCAGTATTCTTACTAATAACATGCCCCATGTTTAGCTCTTATATAATTTCTGCTGCTGCACTGCTGATCGTCTTACTCTCCCATCATGTGAGTCCATGGGGAGTTTAACCATACCAGGGATAATTTCCCATGAATTTTACATAGTTTTATTTCTGTTCAATTAATCACTTTCATATTTTTCTTCTCATTTTATCTATACATTTATAGGCTCCCATTTTCTCTCTCAGGTTTCTATGACTATTTTATTCATTTCATACTAACACTCTTTCCTTCTTTCTATTGATGATTTCAGGAAACAGGAAAGGATTCCCCTCCTCCCAAAAAAGTCTTATTAACTTCATGAAAGAGTAAAAGGACTTTCCTCTCTAGTCACAAAAGTAGAAATGCATAATTTTCCTTCCTTGTCATTTACTGATAGGATATATGCAAACATATAATATGGAGAACTCATTCCTGATGTTAAAAATAGTGTGTTTCTCAGAGTGGTAATGATGTGGATGTTTATAAGGATAATGGTTAATGGAAAGCATACAACTTCTAAAGTAGATTGGGGAAAAATTCTCAAATATCTTTTACATGAAGCTACTTCACAGCTGTTATAAAGAATTTCACTTTTAAAAAAATTGCAGAGAAAAAATGCTAAACTGTACTACTACAGTTAGAAATAATTTTTGAGTGGTGTGATAATGGGTAGTTGCATTGAATAATAATAGTTCATGCTTTCCACAGATTTTTTTTTTTTTTTTTTTAGTGAGAAGTGGAACTACAAAAATAGCCACCTCAAACTAACTCTGGTTCGATTTTATGACTTTATTAACATTGCAGTTATAAAATGTTATTTTATGTACCCTTATATATGTATTATATATAACCATATTTGTACCACAAATAAAATTCTTTTAGTTCCTTAAATGAATAGGTTATTCACTGATTAATTTTAGAATTAGTTTCAGATATTGTATAAAAAAATAAATTATACACTGACCTAGAAAAATACATTATATTCACCCCAGGCAAATTTTATAGCACTTTTACTACTGCTTATGCAGTGGTCGTAGAATCCAGGATAATCATACCTCCTTTTTTTTTGCACTTGGGCTTTTGCAGGATTCATATCCAGACAAAGGTAGCTCAATAACTCTTCCTTATCATTATTTTTCATTGACAAGCATAAAAAAAAAATATTATTCAGCAGGTGTAATGCATCAGATGAAATTCAAAGTATTCTATAAGAATATTTCAGTCAATTGTGTTTTGGATTAAGTTTTATTTACTTGTCATTGTGATACAGACATCTCATCTGCCTAACATCAAAAGAACACTTATGATCAATATTGTCCCCTACTAACTAATCTGTGGTTGGTGTGGCACAGGACACAGCAAGTGAGTGGAAGTGGTATTTATTTCACATAAAACTAGTGAACTCTAACTTCCCCCTGCCTTCTTTAAGCAAATAACCCACACTACTTCTACAGCCAAATTGTTAACTTTGCAAAGCATGGTGCTACTGTAAAACAAACAAGAAAGCAAATAAAGAAATAAATAAATGGAGAAAATTAAATATGGGTGCTCTTTTATTGAGATATAAGATTATCTTACTAAGGGTTTTTTTGAGAAAACTAATGGAATAAAAATTGGCAAACAGCACCGCGCCTTGCTGCTCTGCATCAGCCATCATAACTATTGTCCCTTCCATCAGCCATTTCTATATTTGCCAGCGCAGATTTATTTTTTCTACTTTTTTGTTAACAGAGGAAGATTCTTACAATTGATACAAGCTGACTGAAGATGTCAGAGAGCATAGGGTATCTACATTTTCACACAAATTCAAGAGCTTTTAAACTGCAAAACTTCTCTTCGTAAGTCCATTTACAATAAACTCAAAGCAGAATAAGGTGAAGAAAATAAAATCTCCAGCAGACAAGCATATAGCACTGTTTGGTACTGCAAATCTCATGAGGCATCTTATTATTGTCTAAGGGTCATGCAAATTAGGCTAGTCTCACCATAATTTTTGTCTTTGATTCCCAAATATACAATGATGCATGAATGTTTCATACATTTGTTTGGTACATCCCTGACAGAAAGCAAAAATAAACCAAGAAGCAAAAACAAACAAAACATACACACACACACACACACACACACACACACACACAGAGACAGCTTCTCCCTACAGACAAGTGTTCTGAAGAGAAAGATCTGTGTCAGTGCAAATTTGCAGTCACAGATTTAACATCTTGGTGTGGTCTTATGCATGCCTGAAGCAAAATAAAATCAAATTATGTCACTTCTGCTTTTTAGATATCTCCCCTCAAAAAGCTGCAGGCATGCAGTTTCTACAACATGATTTGTGCTTAACACCCATGTGTGAAAGTTCTTTGTTCACCTACCATCACTGCAATTGCACAGCCAACAACCAGGTCCTTACTAAGCATCTTGAACCCTCAGTACAGTTGATAACTGAAAGCCTACTACTTAATCCAAAGTTTGCTCTCCTTTTCCTCTCTATGAGCTCCCTAGCAATATTAAGTCTGAACTGTTGGTTAGTACACAAAGGGAAGAAAAGGCAAATAAAATCAAATAAGATCTATATTTTTAAGAATCTTGAAATATTGCATCAATTTGTTGCTGATAAATATGCAGATTCAGACTTGCTCTTTATCTTGGGCAGAAGAAATAGGAAGATATTACTTTTCCAGGCCTAGTCAATGAAGCATAGGAAGAGCTTGCTTGACTGTTTTCTTGGCATATATTTCATCAGTGATTTTTTTAAATTAGGTCCAGCTGCACATTTCTTACCAAGAAAAGGAGGGAAGAAAGCATCTTACGTAACTGTAGGAAGATGTGAAGATGTTTTGGACACTTAGATACAGGTGATATTCAACATACAGTATGCTTTGAAATAATAAATATTAAGTCCTCTTACTCTGTGCTCTTTTTGTGCAATGACTTTTAGAGCAGATCTTGCACTTTAAATAATAAGGGTTGTGTGCATAAATCCTGAATTTTTTTGAAATGTGCCTCTAAGGAACCACTGGCCTTTTCGACGTTGCTTTGCAAGTGTAAAAGACTAAAGTCAGCCTCAGGGCCTCTCTGAATAAACAGCTTTTATTCAGCCTCTGGGATAGTGGAAAGGAATAGATGTTTTACTGAAATGCGATGAGTGTTGGCCCACTTTGCTGCACTTCAGTTTGTAGACACTAATTTAGCTGAACCAATTGATGTTGGGTGTCTTGATCTCCCCTATTTAGCTCACTTAGTGCGTTTTTCCACTAAGTGTCTTATGATGGGCACATGGGAGCTGTTTCCTCCCAGAGGATAAACATGGCCAGGCTGATCACAGCACAGACACTGCCAGGGCTCTCCTCTCACCCAGCAGCTGAGATGTCTGCACAGCCCTGTGACCCACCTGAATGAACCTCCTCTGCTCAAACCTTTCCACACCTATAGGCACTGAATTACATTTGCACCCTTACCCAGCCAGGTGCCTCAGCCTCGTGCAAAACCACATACTAATAAGAGGAAAATTAATGTGGTTTTTCTATTGTACTTATTTACTTTTGTTTTTCTCTTTAGCCTCATTGCTATGACCACTGGTAGCACACAACACAAATTGCACACAATGAAGTTATTTTCACTTTTTAAATTTTTTACTTTTACCTATATTAACATTGGAGTTTTCATGTCTGTTATAAAGCTACTGAAACTCTGTTCTGAATTTTACTGTCTCTAGTTTGGCAAGTGAACTGTGATGTGCCAATTGTTGCTTTGAAACATAAGTAGTACTGTGGAGAGCTGAACATTTTACACACTTAGTTTGCAAAAGTTCATTATTATTATAATGTATAATCCAAACTCACAGTGAAACAATGAGAATTTCTTCTGCCTATTCCACAGTCTGAGAAATGAGCCTTTTTTCCTTACCAAAAAGGATGAAGGGTAGATGATATTTCAGGAGATTAAGCAAAGATTCTGGATTAATGTGTTAAATCTACTGAAATTATGTCGTCTTTCATTACGAAGAAAGCTAAATCACAATAAATGGACTGGAATACACCAGATATTCTCTTAGGAAGCTCCTCTTCCTAACTGACCCTGAAAATACAAGCAGTTACTTTCCTTCCTATCACCATATAACAGAATGTGTAAAAATACACACAGCTGTGTTATATTTTGAGTCAAGTCTTTGCCAATTTATTTATATAAGTTTCTGGTTTGTATGAGAGGGCAAAAAGACCAAAGGGCAGAAAAAAGACTGTTTAGTAAATTCAATTTATGGCTTATACTGATGGCCAACATATAAAATTCTCCAATTGCTTGAGTTATTTTTGGATGAGAGAACTTCACACCCAAAGTACTTTTGCTAGTTCACAGTTAAGGGATGGCTATAATTATTAACTATTTTTGTGCAAATTTTCAGGTTTCCTCAGACCTTACCTTATAGTGTAATGCTTTTGTAGATACATTGTACAGATTTTTTTTTGAGTCACACAATTCACTTTCATTTTTTTTCAGTGAAAATTAGGCACAACTGAAGATTTGAGACTCAGGGCCTTAATATTTCCTCCCCCAGATTTTTATTTTTATTTCTTTTGGAGACATTCACCTAAAATTATATGCCTTTCTGTCATACAAGGTCACAAGGTGTTCATCAGACTGTGAATTTAATATTCCTCAGCTATTCACAGATAATCAAATCATGGAACAGGCAAAGTGAAGACATGCCCTTGCAAGGAGAGCAGACCAAATTTGTGAAGGAGTCTTTGTATGCCATACCCAAGACATGCATGTGTGTGTGAGAAAGAGAAGAGAAATAGGCCAGAAGAGCAGGGTAGGGCTTCTCAAGCCCTCACAATCGAAATCATTATAACCAGCTAACTCAGTGACTCAGTTTTTGCTCTGTATTTGGTAGAACTGGAGGAGGACTTCACATTAATTTTTTTTTTCTCCACAGTTTACCTGTTTTAAATGACAATTTCCTTGGAATAAATGCTTGGGACATGATTTGTATGCAGAGCAAATATTATGGCCAAATATCAAGGCTGGTTTCTCAGCTTACTTTAATTTTACTCCAGGATTTTAATTTATCTTTATCTTGATGATTCTTCTACTACACTTATCTGAGGAGGAAAAAATAATAAGGAGTTCATTGCACTGCTGTGGCTTTAAAAGACATGTTAAACCAAAATTAATTTACCTCTGTATGTTGTTAAGACAGAATTTAGACAGAAGAGAAAGTTACTCTTGACAGACTCAGGAAACACTCCTAATGGTCTGACTTCTTCCAGATTTCTGTTGTTTAAAGCCAATGTTTTTACATTGACAAGACATGTTCTTACAACTGAATTAATTTACAGACATACCCAATTTAATCCATTGCTTTCAGAGTGTTTTAGTATATCTGAAGAAGATGTGATATTACACATTCACTTGAGCTCTTCTATGTGAAGTCCAAAATCAGCACTACTATTTTATTTGTCATCACTGAAAGCCTCTTGTAACTTGTTACCTTGCACAAAGAGAGTTCACTGCGGGCAAGGATGGTATTACTGCAGACATCATAATTTTTGTTTACTTGGATAAAACTGTTTCATGTAGGTAATGTGTTTTGTGAAAATGAACGTGTTTTCCTCAGATTCAGCTCATGAAATTTTACTCACAGTAGTAATGTTTTTCTGGGAGTTAGGAGGCCACACCATATTTTTAATCACTGTGTCACTTCATGATAAATGAGATAAGCTGTTTAAGAGGGCTTGTTGATTTTTGGGCATATTGGCTGAGATCACAGTTATGTTGCATTAGATTTTGTACATTACTCACTCAATTAAAAATATTTCAGACACAGCCCCAATAGACTGGCATGAATAATGTGGCTCACAGTGCTTGTAATTCTGCAGACAGATATGGCAGGGATGAGATGAATGACAATTTGCTTAGGTGACATGAGGCTCTACAGCAATATTTACCCCAAGATGTCTGAAAAACAGGAGTTTCAGTGGTTGCAGTGTCTCCATATGAGAGGGAAGAGACATTTTTCTATAATTAACTCTGCTATTCAGGATTACTTGTTTGTTTGTTTTCCCCATGTTGTGTTTTTGGCCTACTCTTTTGTGGGAGCTGATCCTCCTTACCTGGTTGAAAGCAATTTTAGTTATTATTTTTTATTTTAATTTTTCATATGATTTACTTAGACATGAGGGAAATAGGCTTTGCTTTTTAATCTATTATTCTGACTGCACAAAATATTTGATCCCCTATAACATTTGTTAAGGCCAGGAAACACGATAAATGAGGATAAAGACTAAAGCCAGAATGTTGAGTGTCACAGATTTGATTGAAACAACTTAATCCCCTTGCAAAGCATTAATGAAGATGTTAAAGAAACCTGGATACAGAAAGCTGCTTCAATGAAATCTGTAGACGTTTCTGACCTGAGCAGATTTTTATGTATAAAGGAGAACAACGAAGAGAAAACAAAACCAAATAAACACCCACAAAGAAATAGCAGAAAGGAGAATCAGAGGCAGGAGCTCAGAAAATTTCTAGTATAAATGGAAGACAGCTTAATGGACCCTTAGAATCAGTTTTCTGATATGGAGTTGTTATATATAGTCTTCTTAATAAATTTTATCCATTATCTTGCTATGCCAGCACACAGTCTTAGGCTGTTCCAGCTTTTTTATATGTAATTTTCTTTTAATCTGAATTCCCATAGCATGTAGTCAATAGGAAGAAAATGGATTCTCTGAAGATAGTGTGAAGACAGAAAATTAGATAAAAGTTTTAAGAAATATGAAATCATGAGACCTCAATGTAAGTTAAATGCCAGATTAATATCCACACATACAGTTTTGTTTTAATAAGGAATTGCTGCTGTTTCACCTGTTTTAATGTGAAAATGGGAATGGCTTGGTGTATAGAAATTTATTGTAAAATTGAATGAAGTTCTGATCTCTAGGTATGAGAAAAGTTCACTTAAAATATTTAAAATACTAATCTCCCAGCCTGAAAGCAAAAGAGTGCCAACACACTTAGAGCAAGATATCTTTGGAATGACATGTAATATAGTTCAAAAATGAACAGTCAGAACAACAAGAAATTTGTGCACAAAAACCAACTCTGATGAAAAAGATTACTGAAATAATATTCCAGAACTAAAATATAGAAAAATTTAAATGGCAAGTTGAATTTTCACTTAGTGTCTAGGGTATATATACATATATAACATACACTTTGCAATGGAACTTTGTTTTAAGCTCTGATTATCTGTAAATGTTTTGCTTGATCTTAAGTAAATATTTTGAACAAATTAAGTCAATCAGAAATATACCTTAAAATTATTGTTTGGCTTGGTTTGGCTAATGAGCTGCAAGCTTAGTTATTCACAAAGCTCAAGGAAACATTTTGCCAATGATTCAGCACAAAGAATTGTTTTTCATCTGGCACAATGCATTTTTCTACAGTGGAATAGCTCTCCATTCCCTGTGTGTGATGAGAACTTGTTTTTAGTTCTTGGAAAACTGAATACACAGTTGCCTTCAGGATTTTTAACCCTAACCTTTTTTTTACCCACAAGAAAAACACACCTGTGGAACTCTGTTAAAAAGCCCTGCATATTTAAGCAGGTAAGGCAAAACCAGGTATATCCCCCAAAGTGTTAAAACTGGAGGGATTTCTGCAAGACCAAGTACAGCTTGTTTTTGTTTTTTCAGGTTGCAAAACCCACCAAAATGTCTATTCCTTGATTTCTTGAATGTTCCTTGAAGAGGTTTTCTTTCACATGTTATCATAGCTGCCTGTGATATCACATGCTGATTAATAAGTACACAAAAATTTACGTGGGAGTGTGGTTTCCTGGTTTTTATCTGCCCGAGGATTTTCCAGTCACTTGCAGTACTGGGCTGTGATTCCCCTCTCACCACAAAAATCGAAGACAGCTTCTGAGAAAGATGACATGCAGCAAATCCCAGTAATCTGGAGACCTGCTGATGCCATCCCCTTGAAGTCAGCTCTCCAAAACACCATGGCAGTGTTTTACAGGTCCCTGGGAGACATGAAGAAAGGCTGTGCAATCCAGGAGATCCAGCAGCTGCTGGAAACTGCTTGTACATTGCAAGCGTCCTCACTCTCAGCTGAGGGAAGTTTTATCAGTGTGACCCACGTCCTGGCAAACAGCAAACTGGGAATGCCAGCTGGGATCACCCCCCTGCTGTTCACCCACAGCATCACTCACCGTGTACTTGGCATTCCTGTTCAGGCACGAGCAACCAAAGCCTGTCTTTCAAAGGTAAAGTACTTCTGTACCAAAAGTAACAAAAAAAGTTCTGAGCTTTAGAATAAATTAGATGCTATTTTCTTGACACTACTGGGTCAATATGGGTTAGTTCAATGAGGAAACGTAAGTTAGTAATGCATTGCTCAGCAGCTGCTGCCTTTTTTTTTTTTTTTTTTTTTTTTTTTGGAAGCCTGCTTGGTATCATAGTAGCTATGATAAGTTTTTTCATATTTTGCTCTTTTTCTTTCTTTCTCAAAGCATTGCAATACTTCTAATGCAAGCTCTTCCATCAGTTCAGCAGTTATCTTCTTTAAAAATGAATCAGTCTTTGATTTATTTAATATTAATCTAAACCTGTTTTGCAGCCAGAAATTGTGTAAACCTTGAATGGATTTATTCATAATATATGCTTAGACACATTTTTCCATCATTTCAGACTAAATATTAATGCTTTAAATAATATCAAGATATAAAATGGTTGAAAGCCAAACATAAGGAAAGCACTGAAAAGGATTTGCTAGAACAGCAATATGCTAAATTAATAAAGAACAAAGTGAGTGAGAGAAGAATTATGTGCCACAGTATCAGCTGGAAAAGGAGAGAAAACTAATTCAGTGCTGGCATAAGTGGAGAAAAAGGACTGATGATATATGCAACAACAAATATGAGAACACAGCCAGTTTTTACCAGAAAAAAGTTGATGGGTTCTCTAGAAATGTGAGGGGTTCCTGAGAGGAGACTGCCTCTGTTACTGTTGTGATCACAGAGTTAACCAAAACAACCAGTCCAAAAGTGAATATTTCATTTTCTTTCTTGCTTTCTTGCCAAGTCAGTTTTCTACTCTTCTGAGCTGAATCAAATTATTATGTGATCAGAGAAGTACCACAGAGAGGGTAAATTGAGGTTGTCAGGTAGAAGAGAAGGAAAGAGGAATGAATCCCAGTGGAGAAGAGATGTTAATTAGCCAAGTCATCTTACGGAAATTCACCCTCAGGGATTTGCTTGCAGAACCTCTTCATAGGACAGCTGAGTTTCTTCCAACATGCCTGGACCAATGAAGGACAGGATTTGCACATACATTTGTGGATTTGAACAGTAAAAGTTGCAGAATTTTATATCCTGTAGTTCTTTTCTTATTATGGTGGCAAAACAGTTTTCTGAACACAACCTGTAACAGAAGAATAGAGTGCTAGCTAGAGTGCAGTTTTCTATTAACATTTTTACTCTTTAAGTGGAACACAGCCATCTGTATTGTGTATTTGCTGCCAAAGATTGCCACAATAAGAATCACTTCTCTCAAATTTAAAGATTTCATAAATATTAGCACTTCTTTTATTCATTACCATGGTACTCATTAGGAGCTGGGCAAACCCATTCAGAATATTTTAATAGCAAGTTGACACCTGAAACCAGAAACCAGAGTGTTGGCTGGATGTATGCTCTGATCTCTAAAGAAGCATCTTCTGCTTTCAGTCTTTACGAATTCCAGGGCTCTTCCTGGTCCAGCTTTACTTAAGGCATTCTCAGAATAATCTGACTACTAAATTACACAGTTAGTGTTTAACACAAAAACATCCTTCAAATCCAGCCATGTCTTTGACTGGAGCACAGATCTCAGTCAGAGATGTTAGTGGGCTTCTGCTGACTGCTGTGTGCAGAGGCCAAGCTGCCAGAGGGACAAGGAGAAAACCCTCACAAAGCCTGGAAAAGTGGAAAGCATGTGAAACAGGGAGAATCTGTGAGCTGAAAAGGAGATTATTTTTGTCTACCATTCCAGGATTTATTTAAAATATTTTGTAGAATGAGAATAGACTATTTTTTTTCTGATTTTAGACCATTATTTTTCAATGTTATATTGCTGTATTTGTGGTTATGTGACAGTAGCTATTCCATTTGAATGAGGCAATCCTTCACATATATCTTAGCTTCCTTCTTGCAAATTTGAAAGTATTAATATAGAATTTAAAGGGACTCTATTCCCAATGTGGTTAGTTAAAAGCATGAAGCAACCTCTACTGAAATAATTTATATTTTTACAAACTTCTTTAGAAGGCAGCCATTCTTAAACAATTTTTAAGTCTAAAAGCTTGAAAATTCTGTACCTATACTTCTCTGTCCTAAGCTTTCTAAGCAGACAGCTTGTTAATTTCTTTGTTAATTTCTGTCACAATTTGTAAACTCTGTAATTTCTTAAGAGCTGTACACTTGCATTAATACCTTAAAATATGTCGCAAAATGAGAATCTTACTAAGAAATGCGTGTCTTCATAGTAAAAAATTATGCAGCTATTGAAAACATTTGGCTTTATATTTTGGGATGTTGTTCCTCTTCCCTAGTTCTTTTCCCCCAAGTGCCTTAATCTGCTTGAGATGGTGTCAGTAAAAAAAAACCTGCCATGGGTTACTGAATTTTGGTTCCTAATAACCCAATAAAACAATTATTCTGGATATGTCTCTGCCTAAAATGTAGGATGATCTTTTTGAGTTGTTTATCCATACTCCACTCTTCTATATGTGATTTGTCTGTTTTTCCTTTCTTGAGAGAACAATCCATAAGCCTTTTCCAGGAGTGTCCCCACTGGGCTCTCTGGATTGTTTTTACCTGAATTAGCTGTAATATATTGCAGTCCCCAGGAAAGCTCCTTGATTTTTCTAAAAGTTTTCCCTGAAAATGCTGTGGATTACAGTTGGGCTGTGGAGGCAGAGTAACAATTTTTTTTGCAAAATAGAAAGCATTTACCCAAAAGGTGTATACTCCTCTGAGAAAAGATTTCAAATAAGTGAGTTTTATAGGTAAGCCATCTTACCTATGCTTGCTGTTTTTTCCCATTTTTCGAAGGCAAACATGCATTGGTATTTATGCCCTTGACTATTTTGCAAGCCAGCTGAAGGACCACTTCCTGTGTGTTCACTGCTTGATCTTGCAGAACCACCCTGATCAAAGCAATGCCATGTCAGATCAGATCTAGAGCCAGGAAATGCACATTAACTCAAGAATTACATCTGAACTAATAATCCCCAAGTCTCAACAGTGCTCAGAACTGTAACATCTCTGCACCATATCTGGACCTAACCTAGATTACACCTGACAGCTCAGTGCTTCTGCTTTATTTTTCCACGTACTTTTCACGGTTAGGATTAGGATGGATGAAGTCCACACCCCACACATGCCTACATTGACATAATGCTTTCAGTTTCTCTATGTTTCACAAATCTTCCTCTGTTTTAAGTTAGAGGACCATTTCTGTTCAATTAGGTTAGAGGACCATTTCTATTCAATTAAGCATAATATCTTCTTTTTTTTTCCCCATCCAGTGCCTGTGTATCTTCTTTAATGACCACCTGAGTAGAAAATAACCCACCAAAATAAATATGTACACAGAAGAAGGCATCATGTTCATTAAAATAAAACTGATGCTTTCCTGACTGTTGTCACTCAAAGTCACCACTTTCTTGCTGATGCCTTCCCAATGATTAATTTAATTCACATTTGTGGTAAAGAGCCAACAGCTTTTAGAGACCCAAAGGCATTTATTTTTTTTTCCCATTTTTTCCACCTTTCTCACTGAGGGAAGGTGATGCAAATGTCAGCCATGACAGAAACTGTCACAGTTCTGTCACTCATCTGAAAAACAGCATCACCTCCTAAGGCAACAGCATTGCTTGTGAGTACTGGTACACCCAGACTTGTCCTTTGTGGCTGTACATCTCAGGCAATCCTCACCAAGCAGCAGCTCAGCTGCATCTGGTGAGCTCAAACCCTTGTTTAACACTGTGGAGAAATGCACCTCTGAGCTTATATTTTACCAGTTGTACTGCTGGAGGCAGCACTTTACAATGTATGGTTTTCTTCTGGCATGTCTATTTCACGTTGCAAAATTTTATTTTGTCACAGACTACTGCAAGATACCAAGCATTCTTTCCAGATGCTGAGGTAGTTTAATAATATTGATCAAAGGGTTTTCAGTTAAACTTTGGCAGCAAATTAACTCAGGCCCAAGTTTCCTTTAGAACACTGTTGGCATCAAATTTTATGCTAAGCAGCATGACCTGTAGGAAATATTTCTGGTATCTGACACAGTTTCCTAGAGCTGCAAAGACTTCGAGGTCGCAAAGGGAGCAACATTGTGATTACATACCTTCAAAAATTTAGTGCAACATAAAGATGTGACAGCATTCATCATCTTTCTTTTTCTCTCCCCACTTGGAGTTACCTGTAACCTCACACTGCTTGCAGCTGGAAGTCTGGGTGCTGCATGTGTGTTTGGTCAGAATGGTTTTTTATGCCTCACACATTTCTACCAATTATGTGAAAAGCTCTTGCAGAATGGTGTATATCTTATTTTGCTGCACCACTGTATCTCAGTTGTGATCCAGAGAATGTAGTCCATTTTCTTAGGGATTATGTATGCATCTGTCAGATAAATGTAGCCTGCAAGTTCAAATTGTGTTCATAATGAATAGTCCTGCTAGAGGAAAATAGATTAAATTGTGCCCTAAGTTACACAAAAACCTATCAGTTTATCTCTGTGGTCCTCAGTGCTACTCCAAGTATAATTTAGGATAATTTGGGGCATGCTCCTTTATACAATTCAATATCTCTGTGCAATTCTCAAGGCACTGTTTACAAATGTTCATTATATTAAAATATTCTTCAGATAAAGGAAAATTACCATATAAATAACTTTCAGTCCTCATCTACATTCCTATTTCCTACCAATCTAGGCTTTTTCTTAAGAAATTTTTATACAAGAAATCATACAAAACTTAGATATATTTATTATTATTTTTATGTGAACTGATGTTATGAAACTTGGCTAAAATAATAGAAACAGGTAATGAAATGGGCTAGTAAGGACATCCTACCTGAAGTGAATTCTTTTCTATCTGAGCACTGCAGTGTTCTGAGATGGAAGTTTAAGAAGTGTACAATAGTATCACATAATTTTAACAATTGTTTTGTTCCCTTAGGAGACAAAAGAATTTGACTTGCATGTCAGTATTTTCTCTGCTTTCTCCTAATGTGCAAACTGTAGTGACATCAGTGACTAAAAGGAGGCTAATGTAATTAACAAAAAATATGGCATAGGCTGATTTGAATTGACAATAACATACTGGCATTTTTCCAGTTTAATTTCCACTGGGATGCTATATCTAATGTACAGTCACACTGCAAACTTCAAAATTTGGGATGTCTGCTTTTTTAACCCTCACCCCCACCGAACAGCCTATGAAGGTGGCTGCAGCATGCACAATCTGTCTCTGTGGAGCTTGGAAACTCCACTCATTGAGCCCTCTGTCTTAGGTCAGCTGGGGCTGATATGGCCAAGAATTCCTAAACTGACACATGGAAGCAGACAACACAATTCCATAGGCCTTGTTTTCTCAGGGAACTAAGCAGGAAACCAAGAAAAGAACATGAAGTTAAGATAAAATAACCTGTGGAATCTAAAAATCCATATGCTTCAGGCGATTCAGTAAAGAAAGACTTGAAGCAAAAGGTGAAGAATTTGAACAGTATATGTGTTTTTCTCCCAAGGTTCCAATAAAAGCCTAAAACTTATATGATCTTAACCTGCACAGATTAGCATGTCATGGTCAGACCTGTACTTTTTAAAATTACTGCTAGTTGCTTTTTAATCTGTGGTGTTTTAGACAGAGATAGATGAGTGGGATTTTATCTGAGCTGTCATGGCTGGCTGCTACATGGAAAACAACCCATGAAAATCTGAAATAAACACATCTGGATTAAAAAGATCAAACACAAAATAAAATAATGTGAACTAATGCCTGTTGTGCTTGGTTTGCTGAAAAGCATGAAAATTCTGGGAATGAAGGACCTTTGGTTACAAAGTCAGGACCAGCTACCAGATTGACTGTGACAGCATCTGGATGTCAAATTTTTCTTTCTATGCCCTCTCCTTTACTGTGCCACATCCCATTACCTCCTGTAATCTATCATAGCATCTAGTATATAAAGAGAGTTATTCTGAGCTCCCAATAGGATGACTAACATCATTTAATTGATTTACAGGCAATGTGCTTGATGCTAAATCACAGCAGATACAACTACATTACTTTTACCTCACCCTGCTAAACATTTCATTCCACAGTCATATGTTTTAAGTTGTATTAAGACATAGAATGGTCTCAAAAGCAATATTCTTCACTGAAATACACTTAGTCATAAGTAAAGAAGAAACTCTGCCCTCCTTCTAGCCCTTAACATTATTAGGAAAAAGTTTTTATGGAAAGAGTGATAAATTGTCTGGAATTGTCTGTCTGGGGAGGTGCTGGAGTCACCATCCCTGGATGTGTTTCAAAAAAGACTGGATATGACACTTGGTGCCATGGTTTAGTTGAGGTGCTCTTGAAGATCATCTCTTTCAACTCTTTCAACCCAGTGATTCTCTGATTCTGTTATTATTTTAAAATCTATGTTATCATTAAAATTTTCACTATTTTAACAGAAAGAACTGAAACAGGTAACTTTCAATATCTGGGTTCCATTTCCTTATAAATGGACAAAGTCATACATCATCCTGGTCTGGATCCACCAGAACATTGGGGAAAACTGAATTTAGGTGCAGTGTTCCATCTCCTCACACAAGGAACAATTGCAGATACTTGAATTTTGGGATAACACAACTCCAGGGCACAGAGTGACCAACAGAATCCCAAAAAAGAATAAAACTATTACACTGAAAATGGTCTGTGAGTAGTGCTCAGTTTCTGAAAAGCTGCAGTCACATTGAATATAGCCAGCTAAGTTCTTGCATGTTGACTTTAGAAATAAAAATCATAACCACCTGCAGAACTAAAACTGTGGCACAAATTTCCTTGCTCTCAAGAATAATCTTGAGTAAAATTTTAACTCCATGATTAGAAGTCAATGAGAACTCTTTCCAAAACATACTCATAATCTGACCAAAATGTTGTGTATTGGGGATGAAATGTTTATCCTTTTCAGCAAGACTCATGGCTATTCCACAATGAATCAGGTGATTTATTTCTTTTAAGCATTTATTCAACAACCTCTTCTGAACCTTCTGCACTCAGTGAGAAAAGCAGAAATTTTGAACATTTTAATCTTGGTGAAATATACTATTTCATAAGGAATACACCAAAATGGATGTGCTTAACCTAAGAACTCTACTTAAGAAAGTAAAAATTCTTCTGCTGTAAAAATGGTAGTGATGAACTGCAAGCATTTGGTTCCACAGTTCACATCTCAAAAGGGAGACTGCTTGATACTATCCACATCTTCAAAATGGCTAAGGAATTTTTAGCATGAAAAAGGAATATTAAGCAAGTTTGCTATGTGGTTAAAGCTATCCTAAGGGGTGGTTCAGCAGCTGAAATCCAGGAAGCACACCAGCATCTTTTAATGAGATAATCTTTCACAGACCACCAGAAAACGCTCTGTGGATGAAATGTTTGAGATGATGCTTGAGAAACAGCAAACTGTCTGAAACAAGACTGAAACACAACTTCCATGCTGTGAATCCACAGCAACTGCCTCTGCCTCTTTCCTCCTTATGCAGGTAAAACAAAATATCTTGGCTGCACACTGAGATGACAGATTTTATTATGGCTCTATTGTACACTCACTGCAAACTCTCCAACACATTATGCTTTCAGTTTTGTTCTCTGTAGAGAGGGAACTGTATTGAAGTTCTATTAATAATCTGTTAGTAAAATTATGGGCTCAAAGCCAATGAAAAGATAACCATTATTGTTACACCAAAAGATTTATGTAATAACACAATGGGTTTTAGCATGAAATAAACACTTTTTAATAAAGGTTTGTAGAGTAGTGTATTTAAAAAATAACTTGCAACTGCATTTAAAGTAAGTTCAGCATTAATGTCAATGTCAGATTGTTTAAAAACACTCTTTAAAAAAACAAAATAAAATGAAAAACACCTTTTGAACAGTCCATAACGCATACACTTGACTGAGACAAGAAAGAGGTATATGAGCCTTTCAGAGCTCTCTGTAAACAGCTACTTGTGATGTACAGGGAGCCAGTACATATCCTTGTCTGAATGAGTCTTTTCTTACCTACTTTATTAGGTATAGGAGCAAGATGCTTTACTATCCACTATCATCAAAATATCACTGAAATTCACGTCAATGAAGAAATTTTGATTAAAGGGTTTTTTTTTCTGTAGCATAAAAGAAAAACACCTGAGATTTATCCTTTTTGCTGAAGTCCCTTGTAATAATTCTGGAAAATAGAATATGCATGCCTTTAATCACCAAAATGATGCATTATTTGGGGCTCTAGTGGTCTCCTGCTTTGAAATCTCCTAATCACTGTGGAATCTCACTGATCCAAAATAGTTCAAGTTCTTTTCTCTCGCATTCAATCTATACATTGCTTTTTAGCTGCTCCTTACTGACAGAATACATCAGGTTTTTTTAAAAAAAAGGTAAAATTGAAGTGATTTTGAAAATCTTTTAGAGATAAAACCAGTCACAAGAGAGCCAACACTCACTCAAGAACAGACAGACAAAGACATGAAGCTATTTCCACATAGGTTCTTTAGATTCCCATCCTGACTCAAATGTCCTAGGTGTGATAAGTGTTGTACCTGTGCACTTAGATTGTAGCTGCTCTCTTGATGAATGTGAGCAAAATACATTCTTGATTAAACTTCAGCAATAACCCAGGACTCAAATGTTATTACTTTGGAAATATTTTTTTACACAACAGGACCTGGAAAATTAAAAGACTCTTTTTTTACAAAGAAGTGATTAGATAGAATCAAAAGGAATGGATGAAAAAATTATTTTCTTGGTGGGTTATTTATAAATTGGTAAATATTTAAAAGGCCTGAATTCTCACAAGAGAGCAGATTTGTAAAATAATTGATAGCAACTCTTACGTACTTTACATTTGCCAACACATACACCAGAAAAGTGTTTTCTTGCTCAGTATTTTAGTCCAATTCCAACTGACTTATGACTTAATAAAATTAATCTTGACAAAATTAGTGTTCAAATATTTTCATCTGCCAAGAATTTCTTTTGATGGTAGACCCACAAGCTCTACAACTGTAAGGATTTATTCTTATTTACATAAGGGACCTCAGGATGCTCAGGAGTACAGCCTTCCACCAGTTTTAAACTGCTACCCATAAACCCAAATGTATATCCTTTCTAGGAAGTAATACATACAGAGTGCTGCAATACTGCTCAAAGGCTTTTGTGTGCATTTGGAACAGCTGAAGTTAAATTACTTTTACAGATGTGATAAAATATTGAGCACTTTTTAAAGAATAAGGTAAAGTAAGATTAAATGGTATAAATACAACTAAAATAAAGCCAGAGGATTTTTCTTTGACCCAATGTTTCCTTATTCTCCCTTTATATCTTGGTACTCAAGATGCATAGTTTATCTTATTTAAGTTTCTGTAATTAAGACAGATGGAGTCAGTACTTCCTGAATGCCATCTCCTACGTTGCAGGATAGTTTAAAATCCTGTAATACTGTTGCCTTTTTTTGTTGTTGTTGTTTAGTTTTTTTTGTTTGTTTGTTTGTTTTTGTTTGTTTGGGGTTTTTTATTTTTGTTTGTTTATTTTTTTTCTTTTGACTAGTAGTTTGTTTGGGTTTTGGTTTGGTTTGGTATTTCTTTGTTGGGGGGCTTTGTGTGAGTTTTTTTCTTTCTTTGGTGGGGGTTTTTGTTTTCTAAGATTGAGAAAGGAGAAGTGCCTATTATCCTGCAAAAACAGTGATGTTGATTGTTATTCCTCTGACAATCCATTCTCACCTCACGTGTAAAAATGCAGTTTCAGAATTATATTACAATAACAAACCACAAGAAAGCTCATTGTAGGAAAGGTGGATATGAGAAAGTAAATAGCAATGACTTATTTCCAAAACTAATAGCACAAGTAAATTAAAAAATGAAATTTAATACATTTTGCTTGCCAACTACCAAAATAAATTGAGCAAAAACTATCAACATAGGAAAAGAATTCAAACCTGTAAATAAACACTGGGGTCTCAAAGAGCTCTTCAATTATAAGCAAATATTGTGGTGCTATCAGTTGTTCGTTTTTTGGTTTTTTTTTTTTTTTTTTTTCTGGTGGAACTGAGATAGATACAAGAACAGTTCTATTTTTCAAACAGGCTTACCTTCCCCATCTGCCTTTTAATTAGCATCCTAATTGAGATTTATTAATTTAATTATTTTTCCCTCTGGTTCTTCCATCAATGCTGGCAAAGACAGTCTTCCTATTCTGTTTCTGGGTGGTTACTGGTCTTACATTTAGTTTCTTTTATATACACTCCTGTGTGCTTTGAGTCAAAGCCTTTATATCCAGACTATTTGAAGCATGCACTTTTTAATTTTTGGCTTCACTTTATCCTGCATTTATTCATTATGACATATATTATTTCTCAGACTCAACCAGAGAGTTTTCTCTCTATGTCTATGGAAGACCCTAGTTACTATATATGTCATTTTCAATAATGTCCTTATATTTATCTTTCTGAAATACTGTTAAATAATTTGCCTTTGCCTAGAGCTTTGTTTCTCCCAAATGATTTATGGGTTTCTCTGAGGTCCTGGATTCCAGCAGTACATAAGACATAAGAAAATATGCTCTGGAAAAAGTGGATGTGGACTTTGAGGCATAGGAATTCTTTTTATTTGGAATATAGAAATAGAAAGCCTAGCTGTGTATTTGAACTTTAATTAGCCTCTGAAAAGTTACTAAAGGTGGTATTAAAAGTATGTCTTTTCTGTATGTATAATTGTGAGCTATCAGACAGTTACACTTTTTGGACTTTCTTGCAAGCACATGAAACTCGTATCTTCAGCAAGACATTCAGTCTTCCATCCAGTAATTATGTTAGAATTACCTTTAACTGTCAAGGGCAAATTATTTTCTTTATTTTGTTTTTTCCTTTCCCTTTCCCTTTCCCTTTCCCTCTCCTCTCCTCTCCTCTCCTCTCCTCTCCTCTCCTCTCCTCTCCTCTCCTCTCCTCTCCTCTCCTCTCCTCTCCTCTCCTCTCCTCTCCTCTCCTCTCCTCTCCTCTCCTCTCCTCTCCTCTCCTCTCCTCTCCTCTCCTCTCCTCTCCTCTCCTCTCCTCTCCTCTCCTCTCCTCTCCTCTCCTCTCCTCTCCTCTCCTCTCCTCTCCTCTCCTCTCCTCTCCTCTCCTCTCCTCTCCTCTCCTCTCCTCTCCTCTCCTCTCCTCTCCTCTCCTCTCCTCTCCTCTCCATTATTTTCTAAAAAGATTCTTAAAATTTCCTGTCTTAAAACTTTCCTTTTATCTGTTTGAATCTCTTCATTGTAATTTTTTGGAAAATAATTTTTTTTAAAATAAGTTGTCCATCCCTGTGCTTGCTTTAAAGGATGACACTGTACTTACATAAGATGAGCACACTGCCATGTATGGTGACAGTAAAATTTTCTTCATGTGTTTCAAAATTTTCATTCATTCATAAATAAATTTATTTCATTTGCCATTTAGAGCATTTCAGCAGTGATTTAGCAGTGCTAAAAGAATGCCTCTTTCTGAATGGTTTGCTTATGTTATTAGTTCACGAAACATTATTTATCCAAAAAAACACTCTAGTCACAGAAATAACTATTATTGGATTCCAAGGAGCAAATAGCCAGGGATTCAGTGCTTCTCAGTTAGACTGAGACTCTCAATCCTGTCACTAAACATATTCTGCCTTCAGATGATGATGATTTACATAAGCACTCTCTGAGAAGAATTTATTTCTGGAAATGCAGTCTCATGAATACCCATAAAAACCCTCAGTATCATTTCTATATTAGATATTAGAAATAGACAAAAAATTGTCATATTAATTCTAAAGGAAAGTCATCCTACCTTTTGTACTGTACAATATTATTGATTCATTAACGTTGCCTCAGGAATACTCTTTACCATAGTATGTATCATGTCTAATACTTGACTCCAATACTTGCTGGCATTCCATTCCTCAGCAAGATATTAAATAAAATGAATTGCCCTTGGCACAATGACAATAAAGATAAATGTCAAAAGTGCTTCATCCAAGTCTAAATGAAAAGTATCTAAGCATGCAAGCTCAGTGTGTGCAACCTTTGTGCCATAAATAATGTATTATCTAAAAATTTCAAACATCAGAATTGTAATTTTTTCTCCAACATAAAATATGTTTCTATAGAGATCTATATCTAAAAAAAAATAAAATATCATTGTAAAAAAAACTGGAATTATGCTGCGTTGCTTGAGGGGAAAAAAAAAAAAAAAGCCAAACTCAAAAAACTTTTTTTGGAAAATTATACTAAAAAATAGACAAATGCAAAAAAAGATATGAGGTTTTATTAACAGTAAACACACACAAAAAAGACAAAAATTTAAGTGGATAAAGCTGGTCACACACATTCTTGGTATTCAAAAACTTCAGATTTCTCAGCAAAAATAAAACACTGCCAAAATATTTGTACCATCAAATTAGAAGAGCTTTTAGACATCAGAATAAATAGTAGCATAAAAAAATAATAATATTTAAATCTGTAATGGGTACAATTTAAACCCTGATAATAATAATAACAAAAAACCCCAAAAGACATACCCTGGTAAATGGATTGTTTGTATGAAGATGAAGCAGTACATGAAAACCCAGCAGGAAGAACAGCAGGTGATGACTGTAATATTTATCCTTCTGTGTCTGTAGTAAGTACACTTTTATCAGATACATGAGTTTACAGCAGGTAGAAGAACAGAAGGTTACCTCTGCAGTTCAAGCATTTGAAAATCCCTACATTCTTCACATTTTTGCCTGCAGCCCTAATCCTTGTGTCCTTAGAGATGAGACTAAATTGCATTTCCTGTTTCAATCAAAACTAAAATATCATCCCTCAAGGATTACACTGATGCCCCTTTCCTATTAATGGGGCTTTGAAAAAATTTCAAAGGTATCTTTTAGCTTAGGAAGGTTCATGTTTAAATTATTCTGAGTAAATACATCTGCCAATGTCTCTGCTTTGTCAATATGATCCCCCCAAAATAAAAATAAACTGGTTGCTAGAGAAGGTTCTAAAAAGAAGACCTGTTAAATATTTATGCAGGCAAGTAGAGATGGTAACCTAGTAATACATGTTTGAATCTAAAAAGAAGATGAAAAGCCAGGAAATTATTATCTTTATTCATTTAGGTAAAACAAACTTTTCATTCTAGTATCAGTGTGGTTTCTGATTATTGCAAATGTGGCCTTTTGACAAGGCCAAAAAATTGTTTTTTCCTATATTTGTTACAAAACTCCTGGTAAAAAGCAGTATATCTGTTACCTTTAAAGTTTATGCTCCATCCATCAATATTACCCTAAACTGGTAATTTTTTTTAAACACGACCATGTTTATTCAAAACTTATCTCAGTGATCTGGAATAAAGAAGGATCCATCTTAAGTAGCTTTAGTTAAAGTTAAGTGTTTAACCTAAATCAGCTCCCATCTGCTCATGCTTCCTGCCAGCGGAACGATGGGACAATGCATATCCGGAAGATAATTCAATTTCTCACATAACAGATCTCAAACAATGAGTAAAAAAATGTTTTTTCTCAGTTTTTTTTTTCCCACCCACACTTTACTAAGATCCTCACAGGAAAAAAAAAATCATAATTATTTTTAAATTCAGGAACTATCCTGCAAGTAGTCAAACACACATTAATGACTCTAATGCTGTTGACCATGAAAAACCAATAGTGTTAAGGAGAGAAGGTCTCATTTTAATATAAATAAATCCCTTAGCATTATACTGTCAACAGAAAGTAAAAATAAACTGAGAATAAATCATCTTTACACCTGTGGCAAGACATACTTTTTTCACCCTGTTAAGTATCCAGATTAAGTGGAAGTCAAGTCCCATGCAATTTAACTTTTTTCTGCCCTTTGTATTGATTTTGTCCACACAGATAATCATCTACTTTCATATGCATGTGGGTTAAGCAAAAATTAATTAAAAGCAAATTCAGATAACATATCAAAAGAATTTCTCTGCTTGCCTGACAGACTATTTTGGTCTCAAAGCATCATTCAGCATAACAGGCAATATTCAATGTTTGCAAATTTCAGATTTTTTAAAACCTTTCTGCAGTAACTTGATAAGAACTTTTATACCCTTAAAAACTCAGCAATTTCCTGCTGAGTCATCCAGCTTTTCAGGTGGTCTCTTTGACATTATTCATATGTATCATAATGAGCAGGACACAGCTCCCTGAAAACCTGACTTGTACATCACAAGTGTAACATTCACATGTATTCTTGGGATCTCACCTTCTTTTCCTATGTTCCTTGCTCCCAGTGGATTACTAAGCTACTAATATTCACCTTGCCAGCTTCCTATCCCAGTTGACAACTTCTCCCCCATTTGAAAATCAAGCATAACTCTCTCCTGTTAGCTTACTATGTGCACCAAACCTCTAAAGATGAAGACTGTGAGACATATGGAATTCTCTTCTTGTCCTCTTCAGCTCCACAGCACTGAATTCACAGCTTCCAGCAGACTGAATTGTTACCACGAGGCTGCTCCACAAGCCTGCTGAGGGAAGCTAAGTGGTACAGGAGAAGCAGAGATGTGTGTTGTGTGAAGAAAATTCCTGACTGAGGAAAGATCTGGTGTGAAACCAAGGAAGTGTCTGTGGACACCCTCCAGGTCTAGGTCTGAGAAGATGCAACAGGGATGATGTGAGGGAGATCTGCTACAGCTTGCCTCAGATGACATCTCTGAAGCTGTCTACAGACAACTAAGGAATGCCTTGATCAGAGACCTTGGTTCATTGTGAGGGATTTTGACCTAGGGACATCTACTGAACAAGTAGTACAAACTTTAAGCATCGTGGAAGGGTCTTCAGAGCACTGTGTATGAATTTTCCCAGCCAGGAAAATGCTGTTTGACTAGATGCTCAACGAGGAGAAAACTGTTGTGAGATGTGACTGTAGATGTTAGTTTGGGCTGCAGTGACCAGGGGAAGATGAGATGAAGATCTGGAGAAAGGTAAAGAAGCTAGGACATGGACTTGGACTCCAGACTTCAGGACGGAAGATTTTGACTAATTCAGAATATTGCTGATTAATACTCTTTGAGCCTCCTACAAGGAGCAACCAGAATAGCTAGCTGACTTTTAAAGAAAAATTATTTGGAGCTCACGAGAAAAGGACCCCTTCATGCAGACAGACCAGAAATTTCTACCAAATTACGCATTTGAATCATTATGCAGAGAACTTAAATGCTAGACATCACACAGGAAATGAAAACAAGGACAGAAATCAAAAGAAGACTATAAAAGTACTGGAAGAGTTCTTACAAGTATGTTAATATCAGAAGGAAATTCACACAAAGTACAAACTGCTGAATGGGAAAGCCAATTGACTGATAGGTTATATGGAAAAGGATGAATTATTTAATGACATTTTCACCTCAGTCAAAGCCTACTTTTTAAATTCTACGCATATCTGTCTCATTTTGGAAGCAGGCCAAGAAGCTTGGAGCAACTTAAAAATGTTGAACTTAAGTACAAGAAGTCAGATCAAATTGACCTCAATGTGTCAGAGGTGCTGACTGCAGTGAAAGCAAGGCTACTATCATCATTACCATCATAAAAATCATAGTCATCAAGAAAAGTCCACAACAACTGGAAAAAGGCAAATACTATGTTCATGATAAGACAGAAGGGAGATCAAGAGAACATTAAAAAAAGCACCCTCACCTTTTACACAAGTTCACAAATAGCATTCATTTGGAATTAATTTCTGAACACACATGGAAAACAAGGCAATCAGGAACAATACACAGAGATTTACCAGTGGCAAATCACGCTCTACCAGTCTTAATGACTGCCATGATGAAACGTGGGATCAAGGACCTGGATTGTGACATAAAATGCAAACTTGACAAATTTCTGGGTGATGATAAGAAAATTGACTGACATAATGAATGACAAAAATTAACGTCAGCAGGATCTGAGGAAATTGATGGATTTTGCCTAGAGAAGAGTGGTCACACTTAGCAGGCAGAAGGGCCAAGCTCTGCACCCAGGGTGGAGTAGGTGTGGCTGGTGGAGAGTGACTGGATGAGCTGCAAGGACCCAGGCTGAAAGGACTTGAGGGTGACAGCAGACCACAGGGCCAACAGGGAGCTCTTGGCCTGAGCTGGATGAATGTGCAGAACCTGCAGCAGAGGCCTCAGGGGACCTAAAGAACATCACTGACATGGGGAGGTTGAGTCAGGTGAGCTGGTTTTAGTCTGGCAAAGATAAAGCTAAGGGCCATATTTGAAGAAGCAGAGATAAAGGCCTTGCAGAAGTAGCAAACAGTACAAAAATGATTATAGAAGGGACAGTGGCCTTGAAGAGCAAAGTAGATAGATCAGGTTGTGTGCATGGAAAAATGTTTTCATGACGAAATACCAGGATCCATAGAACATGTGGCTGCATCATCAGAGAAGGTTATGAAACCAAAGTTTTGGTTGATCACCTCCAAAGCAAAAGCAGAACACTTTTTAACCAGAAAGATGCCCTAATCAGAATTTTTAGCACTGCTTAACTTCATCTACCCTAACTGCAAGAGTCTGAAAGTAAAATGATGATATATATTTTACCATTTCTTAATTAATATCCTGCAGGCATCAGTTCCAGGACTATAATATTCAGTAATGTTCAGTGTGACCTCTCCTTTTTCATGTCAGAATTTAGATCTTTTAACTATATCTTATAATCCATTTTCAGTTTATTTGTGACTGCATTTTTCCAAAACAAATTTGAATTTGTTTACCTTTTCGCTTGTACTTTTGAAAAGATCTCCCTTTTGCCAGTCTACATTTTATCATTGTTTGTTTACTGTCTTTGCATAAAATAAATCCTAATTAAAATCCTAATTAAAGACTTATTTAAATGTGAGGTAGGATACTCTGCAATATCAGAAAAGAAACAATATTGCAAAGTAAAAGAAGACAGATATTCAGTGATTTCATTCAGTTAAATTAATTCCACTCAAAATAACACGATTAGCTCAATTAGAACAAAGCTATAACCAGGCAGATGAAAATACTTCTCATTTGTTTTAAGATATTCTAAATTAACTTAGAAAACTTTGTTTAAACAGCCTGTACTAAAGACAGTGCCTTTAGCCATCTTTTGCACTCACATACCACACATTTACTTTAACATAAGATAAAAACAGTACAGATTACTGAATTAAAATAAGCCTGTCAACACAAGACCATCCTGCAATATCTCCTTCTCAGCAAAAAGAAGAGGGCATATGATCAACAGAAATGCATTCCCAGCAGATTAATTAAGTTAGTTTTATAATGTCACAGTGACAACTGGTTTGAAAACAGAGGAATGAGCAAAGCAGATGTATCTTTTAGCAATGCAAAAGCAGAGAGTGTTATAGAGAAACTGGAAAAAAAGCAAGCATTTGTTCTAAAAACAGACAGATGATAAACAATTTTAAAACCAACTGTATTGTCTTCTTTCCTCAATAGCACCACAACTGTAACAGTGACAGTCACAACAGTAATAAATATTTCCCTACCTGAATTATAATAATTAGAAATGTATTCACTTTTGCAGTTACAACAACTTAAACATTTTTCTCTAGGAAAAAAATGTTATTATTTAAATAAATTATAAATGTAATTATTTTTCTACAACATATTTATTGCTGCTACAGTATCTGTTTAAATGAAAACAAATAATAGGCTAAATCAAATAAATTCCATTGCATTCCATATTACATATAGATTTTAGTTCATTTATAATCTTAGATGGTCTAGCAATTTAATTTTCAAAAATCTTAAATCCTATTGACTGGGTCGTCTAGTAATAAATTCTAGGTATTAATCTCCCTAGCAAAATAAAGTGTCAAAGTCTCCCCTATAAACAAAGGGTTTGTCATATCCCAATTGCTATCAGTTTGGTGGAAGTGTATAAAAACTCTCCAGCTGTTCAAATGCAGATAATTCAAAGGGAGTTTGTCTCATCAACAGGGGCTCAGATTCCCAAATTCAAAGCTTTTCATTCTGTTTATCCAGGTGGTTTCCATTCACAACTTGCAATGCAACCATATTTATTGGTAAAGAATATTTATTTCAGTGTTAAAGTTAAGGAAACAAATAAACAGACACATATGTTTATTTTAAAGGAATATATAACCAGCACTAATCAAAAGACTGCAATTTTTTTTTTTTTTAATTTTGGGATGTTTTACTTCCTGAAACATTAACTTGACACTAGTCTTTTTAATAACAACACATGTCTATTTAAATCTCAGTAGATAAACCTCAGTGTAACACATTACTGAACAGGTGAATTTTTAATAATTACGTAACTTCTAAAACGTCATCCCTTACCTGTCTTAAGTTTTTTTTTTTGTTTTTTTTTTGTGCTCTCCATATGAAAACTCTTGGCTGGTTTTGCTAATTTGTTTGTACCTCTATAAAATACACATTGCCAAAGCAGAATTTTCTGCCCCCTGATTTCAGTTTACGTAAGTGGTCTATGTGAGCCACAAAAGCAGCTGACAGTGATGCAGAACACACGTGTAGAAACTCATCTTCATTATACTCACCCTGACACCAATGGGTCTTCACTGAGGCAAAATCAGGATCACGTCATTTAGCAACTCTCAATTACTATTTTTCCTTTCTTCTCACAGCACCTAGTTGCCATAAATTTTCAGCATATGCAGTATGTTTTGAGTGAGAGTTCCACGGCTTCCCTCCACATTGCTTAAATAAACATTTTATTTTTGAGCTTCCCAGTGGCTAGATTTGTTTGATGTCCCCTGCTACTGCACACTTCATGTCATTCATGATCCTGTTTCTCTACTCTTTCACACCTCTGTTGAGCAGAATAAGTGTTGCCTGTTGTCACTTCACAGACAGAATCTAATTCTACCATTTTATTTTTCTACCTTTTCATTCATTCTCTGAAGCTTTTTCAGCTTGATCATATTTTTGTTTGTTTGTTTTCCACTCAAGGAACTGACTGCATAGTATTTAAGAAGTTAAATATCATATTAAGCCACTGCATATCTATTGATTGATATGATGTATTTAATGTTCACTTATTTTCTCAGCTGCTTTCCAGTAATTGTTAACTGCATACTTGCATTTTTTTCTGACCTCATAAGCACAAGACCAACATTTTCATAGAAACATTTAACCACTACATATAAAGCTAAGTGAAATATGTAAAAATATAAAATTGCTTTCATATTAGTTTACATTTACCTTCATTGAATTTAATTTTTAATTTTAATAACCAGTAAATCAGGCCACTCCTATGTAACACCTTTAATAACACCTTAGCTATGATCACCAAATTTACCAAATAATTATACACTACTTTTCCAGCATATTCACATGTTCAAATATATTTTGAGACACACGTATAACAGAATATGTCCCCTGGAATTTCACTCTTGGCCTCTGTTGCCTATGAAAACTGACACAAAAACCACTCTTTTGTCCAATATTTTATAAATCTTTTTGTGAATGCAGGAACCTTCCTCTTAGCCAGCTGCAGTTTCCTCCATGTTTTCTCTTAGCCATTTGTGCAATTTCCTGCGGTGTTTGGCAATACTGACACTGTTAGACGCCTTCTAGCTCTTTTTAGAAAGATATTGTTATAGTTTGAACCCTTTTGCCCGTACAGATTTAAAGGATAATACTCTTTCAATCTAAAACTGGCAACACAGTTACAACCTCACATCAAAACAGCTTTAAACCATGAATTTCACACCACAGGTACCATTTGGATGTTTCATCCCTGAGTGTCTTTAAAAATCTTAGGTTTATACTCCTTCCTTTTGTTTTGTACCACCTCATGACTTCATAAGAGCTCACCTACAAAAAAACCCATGTGTAAGAATCTACAAAAGTCCTTCCACAGCATGATCAGAATAAAAATGTTATGACAATTTTGCTCCTACAGCTTCTTCTTCTAAGTGCTTCTGTTTTCCTTGATTATCTTTGAGCCTTACAGACAGTCTCCCAGACCTCCCTCTGCTCTGTTGTAGAAACAGAATTTCTTAATTCTGGTTTCTTTCAACTGTTTTAGTTGAGAAATCTCTATCTTGGAATTGTTTTGATTAATGTTGGTCTGGGTTTAGTTGTTTGGGTTTTTTTTTATTTTTTAATTTTTCTTTATATTTTCTTTAAAAATCTTCAGCTATCTGAAGGATGTCTTGCCCTCAGCACCCTGCTGATTCACTGTGTGCTTTCCCTTTTACCTTTTCTCAAGCCTTTCTAGCTAAGTACAATGTATTTGTTCTCTGCCTTCAATAATACCTTAAACAGTCTCTGTGCCATCTGCCATGACTTAACTCTCTTAGTATTCCTTCCAGATTCTCCCAAACAGGAGTCCTTGTTTATAATTGCCTTTCCTGAAGTTCAGCCCAAATGTGGGGAGATTTCATGGCTTCCTGGCAGCTCTGCAAAGATACTGAATCTAGAGAGAGAAATAATTTGAACAACATCCACCTGGTTTTGGCTTCCTCTCTCGTGGCATCTTCAACAGTCCAGACTATGAAAATCATTGATTTAGTCTCAGCAGTCCTCCAAGATTCCCTCTAAGGTCCTGGGTCAGTGACAGCCTCCTCCCTTGGGGCAGCTCCAGGGCAGAGTGATGCTGTCCTTCCTCTGTCTCTCCTTAGGCAACAGCCTACCACGACCTGGCAATCAGGTTTTACTAATAGCATCACTGCCTTGCTGTGCACCCAGAATATCACTCATCAGAGAAAAAAAAAAATCTCTCCCTTGGGCATATCCACACATGACACTTGGGTCACCTCTGTCAGGGAGAGAGATACTTTGGTAACACCCTGGTGATCACCAGGTTTTGTGGAATATTTTTCTTCCACTCCGCAAAAGAGCTATTTTTACATATCTCAGTTATTCTCACAAATGATGGTGATCCTTGTTTTTTAAAAAATCAACTACTGAAATTATGTCCTGTAGACATGTCTAGAACTGTCAGCATTTTGTTTTGCACACCTCACCCTTTCAAGCTTTTGCCTGCTTCAGGTGGCTTTTTAGATGCCAGCTAATGAAACAATGCACTATTACTCTAGAACTATTTCTGCAGGCATTTCTTATATGCATGACAGAGACATAAACCTACAAAATGACCCAGCAGTCACTGTAAAGACATCTTAGTTGAAAAAGTTCTGACGGTCTTGTCAGTATGCTTGGATGAACACAATGGAAATAAAACAGCTTTTATGCTGTTCAATGAGACAATCTAATTGTCTCCTCTGGTTTTAAACTACAAAAAAGCATTTTGGTGCTAATTATTTGCCAACAATTTCTGAAATTGTGTGTTGAAATGCCGTCTCGTGGGAGTATCTGCACAATATAGAGACATCATCTCAATTTATACCCAATATTGAACACTTATCTAAAGATTTAATTTAAATCTATGAAAATCAAGCAACTTTGATTTCTATCAATGGCACAGGCAGTAAAATAAGACATGACACATGACATTATATAAGTGAGCACACACATTGAAATTAACGTTCCAGCAAGAAGTCCCAGTTAAGCAGAGGTGCAAATATAACAGCATGTGATTAATGAGACCCGTGGTTTACAGTGTTATCTTCCAACTACATTTATCACTTAAATTAGGTCTACATGTTGGTATATGCTCATCATTTTTGCATTGCACACGTTACATAAAACCACTCCCAGGACCAAGTAATTATTTTTCATATCTCATGTATTTTTCTGAAGAAAACTGTGCATTGTTTCAGGTGGGTTTTGTGCAACAAAAATTTTACACACAAGAGCTGATCTAGAACTCAGCATAGCAGAAAAGTATTTGCAAATAGAAACAAATTATTCCACTGGATTTTTATTGGGCTATTTTCAAATATAGACGAATGCATTTTGTTCACAAAAATAAGAGCTGTTTCAATTGTTATTTTTAGGCAATGATGGAAGTGTTCAAATTATCATTCTGAAATTTTCTTTTTGTTAATATTGTCCCCTTCTTAAACAACTGAATACTTGTCTCAAGGAACAAGGTCTTCAATTTTAAAATATAAATTATCCAGAAAGGGAGGAAAATCAAGCCCATGCTAGCTGTGTGTCCAAATAATGTATTCTAATGACACAGGAATGACATCACACTAAGAACACTATAAGCCAAAAGCTAAATTGTGTGTGAACAAAACACAGCCATCATTCTTGAACAAATACAGAGATTTCATTTATCCATTGCACCAAAAGAAATTGACCACTAACTTTCATAGAAAGAGTCAAATCATAAGATCATCCCAATTTTTGCCAAATGAGGGAGCTCAACATAAACTTACTTAATTTTCCAATTTCCTGACAAACTTCAAAAGCTGTTTATGGCTTCAGAGTCACAAGCAAAGACAGGGCTCAGGTCTTTCACCAAATAATACAGTAACATGAGCATCTTTTGCAGCAACAGGACTTGTGGCACTTACTTCAGCAGGGCTGGCATTTTACTCACGAGCAGGCAGGGGTGCCATGCGTGCACACACACACGAACACACACGCATAACACTTGTTAGCACATTAGAGCAGAGCAACACATTTTTAAGATATCTGCCCTTCACAAAGTCAACCCACAGACTTTTTAAAATTAATTTTTGTTGTTGAAAGGTACTTTTTTCCGTTAGTGTGCACTTAAATGCTTCCATAAAGCAATGGACTGAAAGAAAAGCCTATTCAGCTTTATAAAGCAGATACATATAACTGGATTTAAGAGGAATTATTTAAGTAAACTGGGAACCAAATGCATTACTTTCCTCTTCAAATTACACGTAGGCTAATGGACTAAGAAAAAAAAGGAAAAAATATTTTTATTTGAAACAGCTCTAGCATTGAAATGTTCAATAACTCTACAACAAAACACTGCATTAGATGGATAAAAATGACTGTTCTCAACTCCAAACTGTAGACTGTTCTAAGAAACAATCTTTTATTCTGTAACTTTTCAAATTATGAGCAAATAGTATCAAATTCATGGTCGTGTCAGTATGCCGAAACAAACAAAACACCAAACATAAACCTTAGCACACACACCCCCCAGAAAATCCCAACCACCCAAATGAGTAAACCAGTTTTTGAGTAAAATGAGACAGCTGGCAAAAGGTCTCTGTATAATTTGGGAAACCACCATTATTTGACTACATTCATTTAATTCTTAAACATCCAAATTTTCACTTACTAAAACTCACTGATAATAAAAACCCTATCCCATTATATATTTAATTTCTTCCTGTGGATATTAAAATAAACTATGTTCTGAAATTAAGAGTTAAAATACCTCCTTTTGTTTTCCATACATATTTGCCTATATAAATATACTTCATCATTTTACAAATTACAGTATTTATATTAAAGCTTTCATTCAGCAAATCATTACAGCTTAACAAGAACAACAATCCCTGTGTTTTGGTTCTGTCTTTAAATCACTTTTGGAGATCATGAAAACCAGCCAAAATGAGTGACTGCAAATAATACAAACAACACATTTATTTAGAAAAATAAACTGAAAATGTTGCTTGTCTGTTAGATTTCTCCATGAAATATAGACAAATGGCTAGAAAAATTTTATGTCAAGTACATATTACAAATGATTTCTTTAGCAGTAACTGGGACTAAATGTCAATGTTCAATAGGAATATTTTTTGATGTGTAATTCAATAGACTGTATTTTTCGGCTGCTAATATGATTAAAAAAAAGGATGCTATTAAAAAAGATTATATCCCCTTTTTAAATACACCTTATCATGTTGCTGCTTTTTCATATATATACATATGTATATATGTATGTATATGCATGTATTTATTTCATCCTAAGAAAGGAACATAATCCTTTCTGTGAAGAGATCCCCATAGCGAAAGAGAGCAGAAATGTCTGTCTTCAGTTCTAACTTTTTAATTCTTTTTGGAGCCCTGGCAAAGTATAGCTTGTTGTGGTCTAAAATCTCCTGGGGCCATCTGTGCAAATGGTGGCACACATCATTACCCTGAATGGAAGTGACAGTGCAAATAATAGAAGTGCATCGAGATGCAATCTCTAAGAGCAGAACTTCCTCAAAGTTGGGTGGAGGACAGGAGACAGCATCCTTTTAAGTGACTGAACTTCACTTATGCCCTGTTCCTGTATGGCTTTCAATATATACAAGGGATGACAAAGGCCTTCTTCCCCACAGACAGTAACATTCCTCCGTTACAATAAATGTATCCATTTTCTGAAATTACGCAAGTGCTTCGTTTCTCCTTTTGGCTACATATTGAAATATTTGTTGATGCTGGCTGTACCCATAAAAAACTCGTCGTTTGGTACTCTGGTTGCTCAGCACAGAACTCAGGTGTCAGGCTTGGAGACAGCAGTTTCTGCAACGGGGCATTGAGTTCTCTTATCCTTCTTTCCCACTAAATGGAATTTAAGGCTGTGGCTTTTGCCAGGACCCAGCTTGTAGCTGTCAGATCTGAGAAAGATGATTCAATGCAGATTACACTAGTGATCAGTTGTGCTCTGACTTCAAGGGTTTTTCCATTCTCCACTAAGGGTCAGGTTTCCTGGTTACTTCTCAGATCTGGCCTGCAAGAAGTCACAATGATGAATCTGATATGCAAATTAATTGACGTGCCTCCAAATATAGATATTCCTTCAAGCCTGAAGGTGCTGTTAAAAAGAAAAGAAGGGCAAAGTTATAAAAAAATATTACTTTAAATAGACAAGTTAGTCAACAAAACATAATTCTGAATTATCATTCCATTTTTCATGTAAGCAGGAGTTAAAAAAATAATGGCATTTTGAAACTTGATCTTTTATACTTGCACTTTATTATGTATACAAGCCTTGGATTTCTGCTGGGGTAAAAGGGTTTAACTTCAGTGGTGTCTCTGAAACCACATTATTTACATCCCCTGTGAAATCTGGACTCTAATACTTGTTCATAAATTAAACAGAAAGTGAACTCAGCAGAAGTTCCCCATCTGACAAGTAAGTTTTATAGTCACTAAAATATTATATAAAATTCTGATGTGAGTCTTTCACTTTGCTTTCTGTGAAATTATTTTAATTTGCATACAACACTAATAATGCCGCAATCTGATGCCAAGGTTCACTGACTTACTGAGTTTTCCTAGCATTTCCTAGCAACAAAAAGCAGCAGTATTGAAAAAAGAGATCTTAGAATACTTACCTATTGGTAGCTACTACACTAATTTGCATTAAAGGATTAAAGTCACACGTCCTGAGGAAAAGAATAACAACTTCCTCGTGCAGTTTTGGTGATTTACACCCGGAGGTACAAACTTCAGTCAGGAGGAAGGTTTCTTCTTTGCCATCAGTTTTGTGAATCTAGTCCCTCATATACATCTCCTCTCATTTCTTACTCGAATGATTTAAGTTGATAAAGATTGTCAAGGGATAGGATGGAATTTCACTGCCAGACGAAAAAAAAGGGAATCTGAATTTGGTACCTTTTAGGTACCTTTTAGGTACCTTCCCCCAGCATCAAATGGAAAGATAAAATATTTAGGGAAGCTTATTTAACACTCAGAATTGTTAGAGTGCAAACAGTGCAGCAGAACCCAGCAGTCTAGCAAACTTGGTATAATAAATTTTTGATACCACTGCATAGCAGGAGGTTGTTTTCCTAGTCAACTATGCAGGGTTTTGACTCACATTGTTAATGAAAAAGAAGAGTGTTCTAAACATCTGTTAGCAGCTTACTTTTTAACTGAAGACAGTCTTCATATCACTAAAAACACATAACATTTTCTCAGTTGTCATAGTTTCAGGCTTCAATTACATTTGGGCTAATGATTCCTGTATGTTATTACCTCATAAAAATCACCAAAAAGAAAAAGTATTACCCTTGAATGCAGCTTAATTCTCAGGAACAAGATGAATATGGCACAACTAACATACATTTAAAATAATGATAATAATACTCACAAAAGAGATAATGTGACTAGTATTTGTTGTCAGAAAAGAGTTGTTCCTCAAACACAGATTCTGAGCACAATAAAATACAATGCTGAGCACTGTAGACATGAAGAGCAATAAGATTTTTTATTTTCCTCTGGATTGCAATTCATAAACATAGATATTATCATGCTGTTGTAGTTTAATCCCAGTCAGCAACTAAGTAACATGCAGTTGCACAATCACTCTCCACCACACAGTGGGCTGGGGAGGAGAACTGGGGAAAAATGAATAAAATAGCATAATAATGAATAAAATAGCATAATAATGATAATAAAAACAACTGTAACAGAAGTGAGGCTACCAAAAAAAAAAAAAAAAAAAAAAGAAAAAAAGAGAAATAAAAGAGAAATAAAAGAGAAAGAAAGACAAGTGATACACAATTCAATATTGCTCACCACCTGCTGGCTGACATCCAGCCTGTCCTCAAGCTGTATGAGCAGCCCCCACCCAACTCCCCCCAGATTACTGGACATGAGTTTATGGCATGGAACACCCCTTTAGCCAGTTTGGGCTATCTCTCCTGGCTTTGCTCCCTCATGGCTTTTTCCCTCTGGCAAAGCAGGGGAAGTTGAAAGGTCCTCAATTTAGGGCACACACCACCTAGCAGCAGCTGAAACACCAGTGTGTTAATCAACATTATTCTCACTCTAAATCCAAACACTACTAAGAAGAAAATTAACTCTATCCCAACCCAACCCAGGATGATTACAAAACCAGGACGTGGTTATATTTTATAAAGTATACATTTAAAAAGGATATATATTATAAAGTATACAATAATTTCTCCATCATCACTCTCATTGAGTTGTCAACCCACACAATTCAATTCATTCCATCTCATACAACCATGTGACATCCACCCTCATTCCATCAACGTTCTACCAAGGAAGAAAAGACTGTCTTTTTCTCTTCATAATAATTGTGCTAGGGAGTAAAAACTATGAAAATATTTTGCACCTTTCCACATTAATAAAGAATATGTTCAAATTAAAAATGATTGTTACACTTAGTGAAAATTCATTAGATAGCAATGCCTGCATTAAAAAACCAGCTGCTCCTCTTGCTGCCTCCCCAAAAAATCCATAATTGCAAACCATTATTGTACACATGAAGAAGTGAGCAGCAAGAGAAAAAAGGCCATTCACTGAAAAAAACAAAGTGCCTACTATTTACAGATTCCTATCCTGAACTGTCCAGTTTTGAATCCTATAGTCTGTACTGTTTTTGATAACAAGGTATCAAGGTATTTTGATAGCAAGGTATTGTACATTCAGTTCTATATATTTAATTAATCATTACAAAATAATTTTGTTGCACCATACCTTGTCAGTAAAATCACAGTAAAAAAACTCTGACCTTATTAAAGTCATTATTAAGGAGCTAGGACTTAGAAAATTCACAGAAATTTCACTCATGTCCATTCTCCTTTTCTTTTCTTGGGCAGCATCACCATGTCATTCTCTTTCTCCTACAGCATCAGTATTTAGTCCCAAAAGCCAGAGAATCAAAGAAATCAATGTTGCTGTTCTCCCTGTTCAAAACTCATTAACCATCTTCAGTAATAAAAAATAAATTTTATTTCTCTGCATGTATTACTTGAAAACCACCTATGACATTCTGCTTTGTTCAGTTTTGTCACCGTCTTCTCCAAAAACTACAAGGTCATCCTCCTTCTCATCATGGCCATGACCACATTGCCTCTGGACAAACTGCTGTGCAGAACCCTGTGGATGGAAAATATTGAGGGACAAGACTACTAAGGGAAGGCTCCTTTCAGCCCCACGAAATGGCTACCCCATTCTCAGATACAGAGAAACCACCTCATTTATTGGCCTTTAAATAAAGACCAATAAATGCAGTGGTGTGATTGGAAGATACCAAGAAAATTAGAGAGAAGGCATCATCAACTTTTAAATGGTATGCACAGTGATGCCAGTGATCACAGAAAAGGATACTTTTAGTGAAGGTTTCTATGCTGGGCCTAGTGCCTTTTATCAAGGAAAAAGGAGAAAACAACCAGGAAATGTACTTCATATTCAATTGAGAAAGGGAGATTTACTGGATTTATACCAAACCATGTAATTTCTGCAGCAATTTAAGTCAGGTAAAGCACCTGAAAGACTAGCCTGAAAACAAGGTACATTATTTGGGCTATTTTTGCTCAGACAGTATAATTTGGACATATGTTATTACCTGTCTTAAGTACACTGCAAGTCAGGGCACATGCCAAGCTCTTAGTTGTACTCACATACTTAGGAATACAACAAAAGTTCTAACAGGAAATAAAAAAACCCCCAAAAAATAATATAGTGATAAATCTTCCTAAACACAGTGCAGATATTTTCTAGATATTGTTTAAATACAAATGGCATCTGTTAGGTTGTCTGTTGTATAAATTACTTATTTATTCCTGAAAGATCCGGAAATATTTAGATCCAGACATAGACTATTTTATTTATATTAAGTTTTTTACTCTTTTAGGTAAGATTATTTGCAATGCTAATACTCTCAATAAAAGAATTACTAAAAGTGAAGGGAATGCTTCTCTAGAGTTTTGGGGATTTTTGCTAGTTTCTGTTGTCCAAGAAATCCCCATCATGGCACCTGTTGAGACATCTTCGTCTGTAAAAACTAAAACACCTAAACACACAGGATGTTAGCAAACCACCACCACACTATTTTTTTGGTAATGATTCCTACTTTTTTCATCAGAAGCTTCAGAAAACATATTTATTTGTGATTGCCATCCTACTGTTTCAATACATAAATATTTATCAATGAGCAAGTAAGAAATACCAGTTGCTTATTGGAAGTTTATCTTTCAAGCTTAGGGAGAGATTGAAAATGCCACGAAAAATGAAAATATTTACACATTACAAATGAAATGTACTCATTTTCCTTTTCTTCTTTACACACTACAACTCATTTTTATGCGTTGACATTGTGTATTAGGTTCTACAATGGTATTTTTGTGATCTCACTAGCCTCTGATAGCAATATTTCCTTAATGAGACTATAAAGTTCTTTGTTGTGGCAGTTTTTCTATCTCCAGAGCTTTCCCTATACACAGTTCTATAAAGATAATCCTGAGTAGAAACCCACAAATTATATCAGAGAGTATATGATGAAAGTATTTACTAAATATCGTTATCCAACTGAACTCAAACTGTTTAACTAGTGCATTTATAGATGTTTACTGTCTTTGTCTGCTTGCCCAACAAAATGAAGGCCACAGGATACTGACTTTGAGAGCTACTGTAATTTTTTATAGCAATAAGTACACAATCAATGTCAGAACCAATGTGCTTATCAATATATGAAACTCATAAAATCTCCTGCTTGTTACTTATGAGCTACTGGCCATATTAATGTGGTGTTTGTCCCAATCAAGTCCCAAACAGTTTAAATTTGAGAGAAGTAATATGTAGGACCTACAACATGCAATCAAGCCTTTTCTTTGGTTATTTTGTGGGTTTTGTTTGTTTTGTTTGTTTGTTTGTTTGTTATTTTGTTGATACTACTGGTTTCCCATATAGCTGATATCTAAACAACCAAAATTACCAGGTGACAGATGGCAGGTATCTTGACATCATAGGAGTCAGTAACTTACATCAGGAGTTGCCATGATGAATGCAAAAAATGACAACTCCAACTAAAAAAATGCTTATAAAAGAATGGCAGTGGAAGAACACCTAATGATGTATCCTGGGAAAACCTGGCAGTCTTGTTCACTGGTCAGAAGCACGTCACCTTTTAAAAGAGGTATATTTTAATTTTAAGTAGAGTGTTATGTATAGCATGCAGAGAAAGCATATCTAAATTAGCATTTTTAGAATTCTTCAGACATACTTCTGGCAGTAACAATACATTTCTGTTTACTATTTTCAAATTTCAGAAACATTTCTATCAGATCATTTTTCTTTACATGACTTTCTTTTCATTTGCCTTTTCAGTCCCTGATGTGTTAGAAAACTCTTTTGGCAATATCATAACGTATATTTTAAGATAGAATTGGTTATGCCAAGTGTGAAAACAGTCCTGGGATGCTTATTTATTTTCTCATGACTTTTTGGATATGTTATGATACATCTTTCATGAGAAAGGTACTCACGAATATTTCTGGGAGGGTGGTTTTGATTCATTTTGTGTCTCAGACACATGTTTACCAGCTCCCAGAAAAGTATTTTTCTCAAAAAACCATCTTGAACTTAACTAGCATGCAAAAAAAAAGCAACAAATTATCAAGAAGATGAAATCAACTTTTTCATTGTACTAGAGTATAAAATTTGAACCATGCATTTAATTTCCAAATAAGAAGCTGTAGCTTGTCCCAGTATTTATTTGCAGACAGGCTTCTGATGTTGATTTGCTTAAAAAGCAAGTCTAAATACACTTAAGTGCTTGCTTATCAACTGTTGTAATTGAATACGTATGTCATTATGTAAATATAAACATTTATATCTATATTTATGAATTATGTGTCTTACATATGTGTATACATACATAATACATATAGATAAATTAATTCTCCCTTTCTTCTGCTCCTTTGGGCTAGATGCAGGATAAATCTTAGACAACACCCAGAAGACTGCAGCTGTTAGACTGTAGTTTGCAAGTTCACATCCACAGCCATGGCTCAAGTGGCCACTACAGTTGTGCCAACAGCAGCCACTGATGTGAGAATTACACTGGGTGGGTCTCTTCAAACAGAAGCACTCATACTGCAGCTTAGTTTCATCCCTAGGAGATACATCCTAATGATACTATGGAAATTGTTGTGAATTGACAAACACTTTAATGTCTGGGGGTGATTCTTCAACAGCAGATATCAATTGTTTAGCTGTAAGTTCATTTAATACGGAAAGTACTTGAGCACTTCTTCATGAGGAGTTATGAAATAACTTGTACCATGTGCTCAGTAGACAATAATCAAACCATAAAGCCAGTCTTGCATATGAGGCACTTCACTCTGTAAAAGAAAATTTGCCTGCATTTCTGGTCTGGTTGCAGATTTTTTGAGATCCAAGCAATAATTTTAATCAACATGTTACAAGATAGCATTTTATTTCACTCTTTCCTTTTCAGACTCTACACATTTCTATTTATTTTCAGAAGTAAATACTTTAAAATACTCAACCTACAAGCCAAGACACTAAAAAAAAAAAAGTAGAATTTTGATGCTTGTTGAGGTTTGGCTACACTTGTGAAACAAATAAACCTTAAATTGCTAGTGGTGAACAACAACCTGATTCTCAGCATCCTTCCCTGAGTTTGGAGGGATGCAGATGAATGTCTACCTAAACCTGAGGACTACAGCTGCTTTCCCAAACCAAGGCTGTGTATCTGAGATTCTCCAAGGGAATCTCCTATGGTCCAGGGAACCCACCTATTCATTCTTACTGTATTTTTTTTAGTATAAGAGATAGCTAATATTTGATACTATTTTCATCCTTCTGCCTTTATTTTTGCCCTCCTTTTCAAGCTGAGTCAAAACTAATTTTCTTAGTTGGTTTGAATGAATATCTATGTCAACTAGAGGTAGAACAAAGATTGGTAAAAGAAAGAGATGCAAAGTTTTATTTCTAATGATTAGTGACATATAGCTAGTAAAACACTGGTTGGTTACAAAGTCTGTCTACACAGTTTAACATGGGCAATATCAGAGTAAGTAAATATTGAAGCAAAAAATATCAAGGATAAAGCAGGTTTGCATTTGCTATTACTGCCAAAATATGTCACATTCAGTGTCTAGTGTGAGGAAGCTCCTTATCAGTGCTGCACCTATTACCTCTTTAATTAATCTGAGGACCTTGCCATCATTGCCTTCCATCTCTTGGTAGAAAGTAAAAAGATGGAAGGTTTGACATGTAAAGAAAGATAACCCATACCTCATGTAAGTCAGTATTCTTTCTGTAAAAATTCAGATTTCCTGTGGCATACTTTAAAAGCAATCAGTTCCTGGAGCTGACTATATAAAGCACACTAACTATACAACATAATGATAATAAAAATGTATATGCAATTATATAACAGGATGATAATAAAAATCCCTGTGAACCTACACCGAATGAATAAAAATAAATTACTTTGGTATACAGCATAATCTACGTGACAAAGGAAAAAAAACTTTTATCAGTCAGTGAAAGGGACATTAAAAATCAATATAACTAAAAGTTCACACACAATAGTTAAATGGTTTAAAAGACTTGCATCTGTTATTATTTAAAAATTCTTATGTTTCGATTTTTAGAGTTTAGAGGTTTTTGTATAATTACATTTACAGGTCTTAAATTGACCTGTAAATGATTTGAAAATCATTCTCCCCTGAGTACATCTTCCAGCTGACAGGTGTAACCTTTTCTCATTCAGTCTGAAGCTAGGGAGGATAGATGATAAGTGAGCTGGCAGCCCTCCACCTCCTTATTTTTCAAAAAAAAAACAACCAAAAACATATATGGGTGAAAAGTGACATGTAGGACACAATGTAACTATCAATATTTCTGCCTTTTTTTTTTTTTTTTTTGACATTTACTGATCTTTCATCAACTTCAAATTACTCAAGCAATCCATCAGCCTTGTAGGATTAGGCTTACTTTGCAAGCCAAAAGGACTTAAAAGACATCAGAAAAAAATCCATAAATTCTTTGATGCATTCCTTCTGCAGTTTGCCCATTGAGAGATGAAATAATTTGTGATTCTAGCTAACCACTTGCTGTTCATTACCATGTGCTTTACAGGATTTATTTTTTTCCTTTATCATTTGGCACAAATATTTTGCCACACAAGAAAAAGTATTAATTTCACTTACAGTAGATATATGGAGATTACTGAAACTACATTATCCTGTTCTCCCTAAACATGCCAATGTGACTAAAGGTACACAATGATTCATTATTATTACTGTTCATTATTATTCTGGTTAGCCAAAATACTCAAATTCAATTTTTTTCTTTAAAAGGAGTTTCTGTGATGTTGCTGGACACTGGGATATTCTGTCTTTGTTTCTAGGAATTTTTAGCTAGAAATTATTAACTCACAACTGAATCTTGGGCAGAAATCTATAAATGCAGTATAGGTCCTGAGGCCATGGACAGAGTTTACTACAAGTCCTCAAGCTTCAACAGCCTATTGGAAAACTTCCCACCCACCCAAACACAGCCCTTTTCCAGCACAAGGCAGAACAGCAAGGGTTCCATGAACTGCTTGAGCCTTTCTGCTTTGTGAAATAAAAACACTAAAGATTCTATACATCCATTTACCAAGACTTCATCAGTTACCTTCGTGAGCTCCAAAGGAAATCATGGTATCAGGAAGAAACTGAATATAAACCACAACAGAGACCGAATGTATTTTTTGATTGGAAGGTGAAAAAGACATCAGGATATCAGTTCGTATCTTCATACGTATTGTACTCTCAGCAACAAATATGCATGAAAGAGGTCAACCTGGCAAAACATTTACATTGAAGACATTTGAAAGTCTCCTTCCTCACGCAAAACTCCATGTATTTTTATTAATCTTGGAAAGAGCTCTAATTTTTACTCCACGAGCATGTGCATGCTCTCAGGATTATAAAAATAAATACAGGAATTTATAACTTTTGCAAATATACAATGATTCAGTGTAAACTTTCTTTTTCAGGGGTGAACTTCTGTTTCAACAGCTCTTTCAAATACCTCTATATAAAACAAGTGCTGGTCCTGCATATTCTTTCTTAAAATCTACTTATTAACCTCCTGACCCACCACTCAAACACAACAAAATACATAAAACTGACATTGAAAAGGAAGAAATGCAGTACTTATATTCTTCTTAGGCATTCAGAATTGTGCCTTTTATTTTATTTTGAGCAATCCTAGAAATGAGCTTTCAGAACTCTGTTACATAGGTGTGGTGCATATGTATGTATGTATGTATGTATATTGTTATATGTGTTACACACCATGTCACAGGAGCAAAAGGGGAAGGAAAGACTGCTGAATCCATAATTTGGATCATTCCCTCTGCTCCAGTCATAATGCACCCTGTTTTGTTTTGGTGGTAGGTTTCTGGTTTTGTTGTGGTTTTTGTGCACACACGTATGAAAAGAATTGTGTTTTGGGCAGCACAATGGGAAGGGAAAGTATTAAACAGAAATTCTTAGTAATTAAAACAGTAATGAAAAATAAAATGGCTTGGTGTTTTTTCTTGCAGACTCAAGGAGAGACGGTGTACCTTTAGTGATGAAACTTTCTTCACAATTAATATTAAAAAATACATTAAACCTCACCATCACTTCCTCTTTTTACTGTTATCCAAGCACCTCTTAATGCCTAAAAGAGGATCTAAGTAAGAGCAATACAATTACTTTTAAGTGATGAAAACTCAAACAGTTGCTTTTATATTCCAATTCTTGTATTCTCTAGCCACAAACATGTCCTGGATAATAACCTGAATTATCTGTATCAATAATTGGAATTACATAGTTACTGCTTGCAAAGAAACACTGAATATTTCAAAATATGTTTCCTAGATTAAAAAAAAATAACAAAACAAAACAAAACAAACAAACAAACCAAATCACAGATTTGTAAGCATCACTGAAAGTAAAGATGCTAAATTTACTTTTGTAGACTGTTTTACCTGTGCCATAGTAATTTTCCAAAAAGAAAACAAATAAACAAACCCAGGAAGAAATATAGTAAATTCTTAGCATGTGAGCATATAAATCACTGCACTAATCTCAACTGTAAGTCAGCAATCAGCTGAAAGATCAGTGATGAAAATATTCATGTACCATATCAAAACTGCAAAATATATAAGGGACAAATGACAAGCTGACATTTCATTTCTGAAAAGCCTTATTCCCCACCACCACCAGACTCCATTTTGAGTGAAGTTTTACCACTCCTCCCACCAACACAGAGTGTGTGCTGAACAGTAAATTGCCATCTACATCCTTCTGAAATCTTCTATTAAAAGTCTCAGGACAACAAAATTATTTTACTTTGAGAACCAAATTTTACACTATTCTGGGGAATGTCTAAACTTATTCCAGGAGAGAATGGTTGGCCCAGCTGTCTTTGTTTCTGCAATGAGTGTCCACTCATCCACAAGAGAATATGGCTTCACCTAAAGGATCGGGGAGAGAAGTTAAAGAGAAGGAAGGACATGAAGACAGAATTTGGTGAGGTTTTCACTTGCTGTTTATGGTTGTTGAGAAAGCTGGCACGAAGTGTGACCTGGCTGGTCAGGTTTGCAGAAGCAGCAGCTCCGGGTGTGAAGGAGATCTGATGGGAAAGTGGCTGATGGGGAGGGCATGACCCCAGACGAGTGCCCTTGGCAGTGCGTACATAACTGCTGGACACACTCAAGGGGGCGTGTTTGTGGAGGCTGCAAAACAGAAATTCACTCCATCCTTAAGGCACAGGACACAGCAGACAAGAAAGTGGATACTCTGTCCTTTCAGCATGATGTTTACATTGCTTTTCCAAAATCCAACCATCATCTCAGTACTCTCTCCTCTTCTGCACCACCTTCCTCTACCAAAATCTCAGAGCAGCCATGAGCACTGAAGCCATACTGCTACACACAGAAACACAGGGAATGCTTCAGACACAGGGAAGCTGTGAGTTTAAAATGCCTCAGGCAGAGGAAGCAAGTCAATTTGGATTTCTCTTATCTCTAGGAACAGAGGGCAAAAGAAAGGCAGTCTATAAACACCATCTCCTTCTCTAGCAATTTGTAAACCTAGCACATCTGTCCCATGCTTTATTTATGAGTGAATGAAAAACAATTGGATTTGTGTCAGGTAGAATATCTAAATGCTGAAAGGAATGACAGATTTCTGTTTTTCATTTTGGCCATACAAATACACAGTTCATGTTTACTTTCACTACGAGTCAAAATCCACTGTCTTTCCTTAGAGTTATAATTAAAAGGATGGATACAAACAAACCCTTTGGCCTTGCTGGCTTGCATTACTTGAAACAATGCCACCTCAGATGGTGGAAATACTGGGAAACTAAAATTGCCAGTTTTCTTTTTCTTTTTGATGACTTGGACTACGAGACCAGCACTGTGTTAACTATATTTCTCATGTTTCTAATTTCAAAAGAAATGTCACTAGAGCTACAGATAGTAACCAAAACAGGGAACCTTCTATCTCGCCTGTGGGCTGAAGTTAAATTATACACTAGACTAAAAAGGGAATTACATGGTTCGCAAAGATTTTCTACAGTAGAGAATAGAGGTGAATAATTCTTTCCATGTATTAGTCTCCTTCCTTCACCCCAAAAATAGCTCCATAAATAAGAAACTTCAAAACCTGCAAACTGTTTTAAGTGTTAGCTGAACTCTGCACTAACTGATAAGGAGGCATCAGAAATAATAAAAGTGCATACTGTGTTTTAGAAGCTTTAATTGAAATACAAGTGTTCTGTTCAGACAGTAATTATTTTATAAATCTATGTGTAGAAGCAATTACTAATTTTATTTTTATTGCAGATGTCCAATAGTGGCACTACAAAAACTAAGTTGGATGATGGTATCTCAGATAATTTTTTTCTCTTTTAAAAATAAGCAATCAGGAAAAAGTAACATAAAGGCTTTTGCAGAAGGATCAATATGCTCTTGATCTGGTTTAAGACAGTACCAGAAAGTTCTCTCTCAGAAAATCACAGGATTAAATAGATAAACCCCCTTTATTTAATAGGATTTTGAAATAAAGGCCCATTAACTGAGATGGAATTAGAAGGAAAATCCAAGGAGGTTATTTATGTTTTCTGTATTTCGTAAAATGCAATTCCTATTACTGACTCCTTCAGTAGCCTGCACACCAATGATGATTAATAAAATTTTAATTTCTCATATTATTTTCCAGCAATTACAAAAACTATGTTTAAAAGTATGCTAAAGTGACCTATGCTTAGTGGATTTAAAATCTGGCTTATATTCAGAAATTGCACTTATTCATAAATATATTTGATACATTTCAGTACTTACAAAAATGCATGGATAAAAAACTAATTTAAAAAAACAGCTGAAGTAATCATTGCTTGATTTAATGCTTTTACAACAGATTTTTTTAATTTCATTCCTTCTGTCCTACCTTACTAGTGATAAATTGATGGGTTTTGATGGAAGATATGGAAGTAAAATTTGTATTAACGGTTTCATTTATGCCCCATCTGATCTAGTGCAGATTGATTTCCACTTTTCAAACAAGCCTTTAATGAAGCTGCTACATGAAAGGACAGTGCACCTGTTTTTGGGTTGCTCCACTCTCTTCATTGTGGTGATTCCCCAGAAGAGGTGGACACTTCCCCACCTACACAAGCCCTGCACCTGGGCTGGCAGTACAGCCTGGACGCAGGCGAGAGATCTATCAGGAAGACACAATCTACAAGAGCTGCAGACACAACCCCATAGCACAGACAGGGATGACTTTTACTGGCTCTTTGCAGGCTCCCCAGATTGTGTCTACACCACCCCACCACATTTTGCCACAACATCTTCCTGTATCCCACCTGCCTGGCAAGTCTCCACTCCTCCAAGGGCAGGCAGGCTCACAGCCAAGGTGCAGCCATTCAGTGTGCTACATGCCTCTACTTGGGAAAGCCATAGTCCAAAAAATTCACGGAACTGAAAATTAGCATTGTCATTTTATTTCTTCTGGTATTTTCTGGAATACTTCTATCAAAGCATTACTTAACGAAGGTGGAATTTGCTTCTTGAAAAAAAATGCAAACGTCCTCGCCATAGAAATGTATATTCATAGCCATGAAATCTTCTCAACATATTTATTACTGTTACTGTTACATGACTACTTTGAAAGACCAGAAAACACTCCAATATCTCTGATCTTTTCCTAAAGAGTGACACTGTTATAAAAGATTCATGTATTATGGGCCTATCCATCTAATCTCTTTGGACTTTAATACTTCCATAGGCATTTATGATCATAGCATTCTAATTCTTAGTCTAAACTTAGGTATTTTTCTCTTCATTGTCATATAATATATATGAACTTGTCACACGTAAAGGAGGTGATAATCTCAGAATGGATTGTACCAGTTATGCAAACTTATGTAAATTTAGGTAAGGCTAAAAATAGACTAAATTTCCCTCAACAAATGGAAACTTTTCTTCTTATTTTGTGAGACATGCAAGATGCTAGCAGTCCTCTCTCCCACTTCCCATCCATACTAACTGTGCTTTCTGCATGGCTGCCCAGCCTTTTGCTCTGGCACTTTTCATTGCCTGTTGACTGTTCTGGCAAAGCTCCAACAAGGAAAGCTCACTCCCTACCTAGCACATGCAGGTACCTTCTTCCCACAAGTGGACATCACTAACAACTTACAAAATTAAAACATTCACTGGTGACACAGACAAAAATTCACTTCTCTTTTTTGTCACAGTTTCCTCTTTTGAAACTGAAATTTATGAATTCTCATGGATCTTTGGAAAAGTCATGGAGACTCTCAACTAGCTTCTTCCTGCAGCTCCTGAAAAATTCCTCAGCCAGTGTTGACCCAGTGTGGCCTCAGCAGCTGATTTTCACTGAGAAAAATGTTTCATTTAACCTTTCTACAGCACAAGCATTACAATAAAATGGATTTACAGTGTTTCTCATGACTGAGTTCAACCTCAAAGTAAAAACAGATTCGTGGAAGAAAAATTAGTTAAATAGTTTGTTTTCCTCTTTGATAAATTATATGCCCTGCTTCAATCTAAATAATGAAAAAAAGAGGTATTGCTAGGTTCAAGTAACATTCCTATAGAATATGGAATTTATATATATGTTTTACACTTAAAACAAATGCATTTATAAAAACACTTTGAAATTGTATTTCCAAGTCTTGGTGGTTTTATTCCTGTTTCTTTTCTGAAATGCAAGGTTAATTAGCAGTAACAATGCAATTTGGCCCTGGTGTCAGATGTCACAGCATTAATTATTACAGAAAATACATAAAACAGTGATACCCAAATCCTAATGCACATGAGAGTTATTCATTAATTTTAAGTAGGTTTTAGCAAGGAAGCCTAGGTTGAACATAAAAGCTAAGATGAGATTTTAATGTCTCTGCATCATTACCTACTTTAGGGTGTATTTCAAAATCATAAAGCTATCCTATTTTGTACTCATGGCAGAAATCACATAGCAGGCCAGAACTTTCTAAATTATGTATTTAATAATTTATTTATAGGATATCTAAATGCAAATAGCTGAAAAGGATTGAAAAAGGTGCACTCATAAGCCAGGGTTTAGCTGGGAAATGCTTACACTACTTAAAATTTCAATGTTTTAAACTTGCTTTCTATGGCTTCATCTAATCTACAGAGACTACTTGTAACATTTCACAGTACTAATAAGAGGTATCTTTTCTTTATCCCCTACTTAATTTCAATAAAACCTGTTGAATGCACAGCTAAATGTTATATTGATGTGTTATAAAGGTAATATAAAGATAATGTAAGACTCTTTAAAGTAATTAGTAAAATTGTTATATTTTCTTAAGTTGTCCACCTGACTGAGTGCCAAAAAAAATCCACTAGTCACCTTGACACTTTCTGAGAACTTTATTACTGTCCAGACACTAAGCTTTTTACTGATGAAATTTCTGTAAAATACATATTTCAACAATCTGAAGTGCAACCAAAACGTCTAAGGATATGAATTTGTAGATCACACAAGATTTGCAATGTCAGAAAACATAAATGATCATACTAACATATATGTAGTCATCTTTAAATGTTATTATTTGTGACCACTGGTATAGAAACTGCAAAAATAAAAGTGATTTTCTTCATGCTTGACCTTAACCACTCACATTTTCATAACAGATATTTTCTTAAAATAATTTTATTTATTTAAGCATTGTTATCCAATTGTGATCATAATGACAGGGCTGGAATTGACTTGTTCTTATCCCAAATACCTTCATTTTATACAGCTGGTGACATAATAGACCATGACTCTGAAAGATGTTCTGGGCTACAAACCACATATTTCTGTATTCATTAGAGACACATATCTCTAATGACATGTCATTTTAAACTAGCTCTCTGCTTAAAATGAATACATCATATTGAACTATTTTCTCAGTAATTAGAATTCTAGAAATTTCTCCTCCAACAGACTTCCCCATAAGAACTCAGAAATGTGGATTGCCAGAAGTTCATTTCTGCTCCAGAATTAATTTCCTTCTACTACCAGACTTGCTTTTAAATTCATGATGATTAACACCCCAAACCATTTATACCATTTCCTATCTGACCCATCTGGTTCCCAAGAGAAGGAAAACATATGTATTAGTCCCATCCCTACTGGTGATCCTGAAATGAGAAAAATATTGTATCATCTATGTGCAAACAGCCATCCACTGTTTTTCCAACAAACCCTCCTATTTCAGAATAGCAAAAAATACATCCTACATCTTATTCTGAAGGAAACTGCAAGATAAGCTTCTTGTTCAGGATGCAAGCACAGTCTGAGATGTTTCTGGGCCCCAAAGAGTCAAATGCCACAACCACGAAGATGCTGCACTGCTATTTTCACAGTGATTTCTAATGCCAAGTATTTAATGGGAAAATTCTCTGTTGAACTTGCCAACACAGCCTGTGGAGAGAAATCTCAGATACTCTTTAGATTTTAAGAGCATTCAGTACAGAGATGAGATGCAGAACCAGCCCCAATGGTACAAATTTATCCCACCTGCCTGGAGGACCTTGTGGGAGCAGACTGGATTTGTGAAGATTATATATCTTCATTTTGCTGTGACATCAGCTGAAAGAAATGAAGTCCCTCTGAGCACCACCTTCCCCAAATCTCAGTGTTCCAGTGAGCCAGGACAGCACAGAAGCAGAGACACACAGTGAGGGATGAGAACAAATTACTATAGTTAAATCTTATGCATGATATTAGAATTGTAGTCTGTAATACTACTATCAGGGAAAAAACAGAATGCCCTCCCCAGCAAAGTGAAAAGCTTTCACATTCAAAAGCACAAAATAAAGCTGCATTTTGTGGAGTAGGAGAAACGGTAACTGCTGGAAAACTAAAATATAACAAAAGATGGAGAAAAAGCCTGCTTGGGCCAAACTGTATTTTGATTTGCATCGTAAGTATCTAGGACAGAATTTAGTCTGATTGGACATATAAAAAAGTGTAAATCAATCAAAACAATTCTCAGAGAATCAAAAGTTCATATCCAGAACAAGAGTTCTCATGGGTGAATATTTCTAAAGAAAAACCGTTACACATGCCAAATTAAAATTCCTAAGACACAAGACAATACATAGAAAGAAAATACCATATATATCAGGATTTTACTTTGCTTTATAGGTACATATCATCAGCCAACTGAAAGTATGAGCTCTATTATGTATATTCCATGCAAATCAATTTCAACTAGAGTATTCCAAATATTCAAGAAAAGCAATCACTTCCAGTAAAACTGAACAGCAAGAACATTGCCCTGTCCAAGTGAAATAAGGCAAAATGAAAAAGGAAATAATATCTTTGGTTTTGTTCCTAGACATATCTGAAGTTTGCCAATAATTATCAGGATTTCAGGTAGTGATGTGGTAGAAGCCCGCTAATTTACCTTAGAAGACTCATCTGAAGTTCACCTAGTCCTATGTTACATGCCATGAGTAAACCTGATAACAGAGATGCCCAGGAAAAAACACAAGTATAAAATTGTAAATTATTACCTTGAAATCTCTATTTCAGGTGAGTACAGAATACTGGAGAGGCCTTTACTCAATAAAAGCTGCAGTTTACAACCTAATGTGTTTTGGGTTTTGTAGATAGGCAAAAGATATTTGCAGAGCTGAGCCACTTTATCTTGCTGACATTCACAGTTGGCTGGGATTCAGAAACAAGCATTCCTGTACATAATTTCTCTCTGAACTTAGATTTTCATAGTAAAAACTGACCAGATCAAATTCACTTGAAGAGCTTGCCCTTTTTTTTTCTTTAATGTATACAGAGAATGCGCATAGAAGACAAAGGGAAATATTTGAGAGATGAAAGTAGATTTTAAATGTTAAAATATCCTTCTAGTAGTGAGAAAAACAATGTTTCTTTCCCTCCTGTGATTGTATTTCAACCCCATCTTCTATTTAGAAGACAGCCATGATTCCAGATTACTGTATGAGATTTTCCCCCATTGCTTTTGCTGAAACTATGCAACTTTTTCAGAAAATAATGCACAAGTCATTGACAAAGAGACAGCATGACTGCAGTTAATTACTCTCTACAGACACAGGAAGGATTCTGATGAAAAAGGATTATAAAAAAAGACACACATTTTATACCAAAACAGACTTGTTTTCTCCTCATTTCTATCTAAATACTGTGCTATCCAAAAGGATTTTGACAGCTACCCTAGGGCGCTAAGCAGAGAAATTACAAGCAAAAATGCTTTTTCAGGACCTGAAATGGGTTGCAGTTTACAGGTAGATTTGCCAGAATACTTCCTAAGCAGAACATGCTTCAGACCCAAAAAACTCTTTCAATTTTCAATGTTAGGCTTCAGTACAGCCCCTAGAGTATGATAACATTTGAAAAAGGTAATTTGGGTCTTCTGGATCAAATGAAAATGATTTTGAACAAGTCTCCCCTCGGTCAGAATGTACCTTAAGGCCTCTTTTACACTCATCATTATTTGGTGGCTTCCTACAAATCAACAATCCTAAAAAAAACCCCAAAAACATTATTCACTTCTTTTTTTCTTTAATTGAATAAGTGTCTCTTTTTTGAAGTCTGCCAGTGCAACAATGCTAAATGTTCTCTGTCTGTCCAAAAACTTTCATTCCACATGCCCAAGCTCTCTCTGCAGCATGCTTTGCTCCTCTCCCAAGAGGCACAATCTGCCCCACAACCTGCTGTACCTGCAGTACCTACACAGTGCCCAAAATATATGAAAGGACAGGCAGAGTAGTTATGCCAGCTGTCACACAGACGTATACTGTGTCCTAACACAGTCACCCCAATTTACCTCATGAAACTAAAGACCAAGAAAACAGTAGTTTCATCACGGAGTCAAGCCCAAGTCATCCATATCATTGACTCCACGGCTTGTGTTCCTCTTGACTGCTTCAACTGGTAATTTCCTGAATATTTGCAAGACACAAGTAAGGCTGGTATTTCTGGTAAATGCCTTTTTGTTCTATAGCAATACAAGAAAGCAGGCAAAATTTCCTGGGATCTACTGATGACTAATAAGTAACTAGCTAGCTAACTAGTTATCATAACTACTACTTTATATAGTAGTAGTTATTGTAAATATTATAAATACATATAATTATGATTAAAAAGAATTATAGAACTAGCCAGCTAGACAGGAGCAACAGAAAAAACTGGATGATGTTTTCCTCAGGTGATTCTCTGGACAAATTTTCCAGGTAACTGAACACCTGAAGAGAGAATCTAGATTAGGGAAGCAATCTAGATTAAGTTAAATGTCAATCAAGTTACTGCAGTAAGAGACTTGGGAAGCAATTGAGTGCTCTGATTCCACATAATTTCCACCTATTTGCATTCATCTCTACATGTAAAGTGCCTGAGCTGCTGTCCATAGTAATTTAATCACCATCATTCTCAACCTTTCATCTAGCCTGAACATTTTACGAGCTAGCTATGGGATTATTTTATGCAGTTGTGATTTTCTCTCTCTGCAAGGCAAATGAAAGTGCAAAGTAAATGAATACTTTCATGAAAAACTATTCTTTTCTACAAGATCTGCTGCTGCTTCAGAAATTGCAATAATTTTCATCTCTCAAAAGAAAAAACTGCATCACAGGTTGCTTTATCACAGGTGATATTCAAGACAACAATGTCTGAAGTTGCTGCTGGAATAAAATGATAATATTTGCAAAGTGATTCTATGTGTGAAACACTTTAGAGAAATGTTGAGTTGCTACTGAGAAAAATGGACTCAGAGGTGACTAAAAGTAATGTAACTTTATCTGCTCCAAAAGTTTCCAACTGAGACACAGGCAAAACTCAAGTTTGGGTTGGGCTTTTTCCTTCTTCTTTCTTCTTTTTTTTTTTTTTTTAACAACTTGCTCAAACTTTTTATAGTCATATGACTAAGTTATCCTCTATGCAAAAGGAAACACATTTCTTAGGCAAAAGAAGTAACCCAGATAAAAGCATTATTTTTTGACCAAGTTACTTTCTGCTCTTGTCTCTCAAAGACCACCACATCCAGTCACTAACTCTGCATACTCCTAAATTAATTCAGTGAGCCAGACCATCCTTGGACAGTACACTGACAATATCAATGAATAGTGCAACAGAAGACACTCTTGTGTTCAGGACTGGAAAGACAGGCATGATTGAACATAAAGACATTACTACGGGAAAGCTCTAAGAAGGAAGCTGATAGTGTCACTAACTAAAACCAACCAAAATCATAAAAGGTTTTATTCTCTGTTCCTATAAACAACAGTGATGTATGACACTAATGACACAGCAACACAGGGTTTTCATTTCAGTTCAGAAAGCAACACAATTAAGAATACATGTGGTGGTAGAAAGACTGAATCAACTGTGGAAAGTGGTCAGTGAGCAGCCTGAATGCACAGACTCACCTATAGTAGACATCCCTAGAACAGGACAAAAACAATATCTAAACATGACTTCTGACAATACTCTGTTAGCACAGTAAGACTGAAACACAGTTTGCAAATTTATGAGGAAAATTCTGACTCAGAGAAACATACACTTCATGTTTTTGCCACTTTTCAACTAATTCAAGAAAATTAAGTCCAAACCACACGGAACAATTGCATGCATGGAAGAATTCTAATACAGCTTTCTACAGCTTGCTAAGTCTGAAATAGCCCATGGCATATACATGCATTAAAACCTACCTTTCACAGTACATTAACCTCTAGGCTAAAACCAGTTTTAATACATAGTTTAGAAAATACATAGTTATAATCTCAAACATATCTTCTGGAGAGAATTTCACAATTAAACTAGACATTATTATTAATATCTGCCCATTAGTTAAGCACCACATGTTGAGGGATGATGAAATAGGCAGCAACTTTCTAAGTCAATTTTTATTAGATCATTTTAGTCATCTCCTATCAGTGCATTGAGACAAAAAGATCAGAGAAAAACTGAAACTGGAAGGAAGAGGTGGAGTCCAATCCATATCAAAAGAGACTTTATAGTTAGGCCAGGTTTCTTTAGGCCTTGTCCCAAAGAAATCTAAATCTTTCCAGGGACTTTGCATGTTTCTGTGGCATGCTGAGCCTCTGCCTTCAGCACTTACTGGGCTCTCAGCATAAGAAATGTTTATAAATAACTCTGTTCAGAGTTAGAATGTTCAGCTGGAATGAATTTTATTGATTCACCCTTGAGATTAATCCTCAAAATTTCTGTGGTGCAAATCTGTCCACTTGATCACTACATATCTGCGTGTTCTTTTAAAAAGTGACAGTCTGGTTTAATTCCAGAGGATAATCTGTTACAGACTTGCCACAGCACATTTTGTCAGGAAAGAGCAGTGGGGCACCTCATGCACCTGCTGCCAAGGGCACACCCTGGGAAGAGCTCTCCACCTCTGACCAGTGGCTGCAGCAGCACACAGAAGTCAAGCACCTTTCTGTGATTCTTCAAGATGCTTTCAAACTTACACCTTTCAAAATCAGGAACTATGCTGCAGGCTTGAAAAATTTTCTGTAAAGTGGAATATCTGATTTGCTCTGCGAGCTCTGTCTACGAAAACAGACAAACAGTTTAAAGAGACAAACAGTTGAAATTGCAATTCCATTTTGCTGGACATTTAACTGAAGCATGAAATATTTTTGTAAAAATGTGTGAAACTATGGATTCATTTGTCAGACTCCAAATCTTTCCAATACTTCTACAAATTGCTACATAACAAATTCCAGCAAAACAAAATCCCCCTTCGGGCAATTAAATGAAATGGAACAAAAACAGTAACACCACCACCACCACCAGAACCCAACAAGCAAAACACCAAACCAAATAATAATATTGTGTTTGTAATATTTACAGCTGCTTTATCATTAGGTTTAAACTACATCTAAAATACAGCTGTCACCACCTATGAGTATTTGCACTATGAAACCAAAAATCCAAAGTACAAAAGAAAACACTAATATTTCATATTCTTTTCTTTCAAGAGGTAATTTTGGGGGAACAAATAAAGTTGTGAATAGTATCCCAAGAATAAATTTCCAGGATAATTTTTTTTTTTTTCTGGAAAACCGGAATGATAATTTTATTATTATCTTTGAACCAAAGAATGGTAACAGAATGTGCCTATACTAAATGAGATTTGATATATACAGTCCAAAGGTATCATAAATAGTTTTATGTAGAAAACGCTATGAATTTTTGAAAGCATTGATTGATTGAATAGATAAAATTAATGGTATGCAACTTTGAGCAATTAAAACATAAAATAATAGAATAGCAATGGAAAATTAACAAAGACATTGGGGCCTTCAAAACTTTTACAGGTGAGAAGGACCAGGTGAAGATCACCTCCCCAAGGTGAGTGGGACCTGTTTGCTTCAGTATCACAACAAACAGGGTAGCCCAGAGTTGATGCACACTCACCTGGCATTTTCAGCTTTATTTTATCTAAAAGGGGAAAAAACAGCACAATTTTTATACCCAGTACATTCATACCTTTGGAAAATTCAAGTCATACGTCCTGTTTCACTGAATGTTTCAATGACCAAAAATGCAATTTTCCTTGTTTAATGAAAATCAGAAATATCAATTTAGCTAAATTACACTTTTGGTTATCTTGTACTTGTTTAGCACTTAGACCTGTCCTGAAGTGGGTTTCCAACAGCATAAGTCTAAGCAGGGTTTTTAAACAGTGTAAGTCTAAACCTCAAAGCAGGCAAGTAGTTCCAGTTAAGTTCATATAATGTGCTTCTTCTATTAAAGAGTTATTTAAACTATCAACAAATTGTCCATGTTTTATTTTACCAGGGATTTTTACTCCTAACTTATGCACAGATATGTCACTATATATGAACCTCAGAATCCATATCATATTTTTATGTAACTGGTCACCACCACTGCAAAGCATCCTTGAATCAATGCCTCAAGCTGAAGTTTCTGTCTCTACACTAGATATCTGACTTCTCTTGAGTGCTTATCTTTGTGCTAAATGATTTAAATGGCAAGAGACTTGGATACAGCAAGCATTGTTTTAAGTCTAATCAGAAACATTATCTGGGAAAAATCATGTGTTCTCACTGTAGGCAGTTGGGTACACGGCCTCGAATATATCCGGTGGCCATCTGATGACCTCTGTTAGTAAGTATCAGTATTAAATACATTATTTATTGCAGCCATTGGTAAGAGCACCCTGTCCTAATCCTGCAGCAAGTCTCCCAGCACTGGAGGCTTGCTCTGCCTCGCTGCACTGTTAGGCAGCTAGCTTCTCTGAAGTTCTGTGAGAACAGCATGTTCCAATCTGGAGTTACGAAAAGTAGATATGAAGTGACTTCCATAACCTTAATAACCTGGCACATGCTGAATGAAGTATGCAAGTGCTGTGAAGTGGGCCCTCATCAACCCCAGGAGCTTCAAACAAGGCCAAGTGCAGGGGAACTCCGGCTTGAAGACAGGCTGGGGAGTGAAGGGACGGAGAACATTTGGGGTGCTGGGGACGAGAGGTTTGGCAGGTGCTGCCCAGAAGGCCAATTATCCTGGGCTGCATCCAAAGCAGTGTGGGCTTTGGGGAGGGAGGGGATTTTGCCCCTCTGCTCTGCCCTGGTGAGAGCCCACCTGGAACCCTGCATCCAGCTCTGGGGTCCCAGCTCAGGAAAGAAAAGGACCTACCAGCTGGAGCGAGTCCAAATGAGGGACACAAATGTTGTCAGTAGTGCCTGCAGCTATAGGACAAGGAGTAATGGTTCTAAGCTACAGGAGCACGGATTCATGCTAGATATAAAGAAGCTTTTTTCATGATGAAGGAAGTGAAAAAATGGAATAGGTTTCTCTGAGTTATTATAAAATTATAGATTTCCTATTAAAAATTGCTATAAATACAAAATCATAGATTTCCTATACCTGGAAACATTTAGTGTCAGCTTGGACAGGGCTCTGAGCAACCAGACCTAAACCCACCCCTGCTCATGGCATGGGCTTGAAACAGATGATCTTTAAATGCTCCCTCTAGCCCAAACTATTCTATGGTTTGATAATATACTGATACGCTGCAAAATATTAAGAGACAGGTTCAACATGTTTCAATATTGCCATTTCATATCTCAACATGGTTGTGAGTAAAAAAATAAATGTTAGGAACATTAGACATCACCTGCACAGATTGTTTTTAGCTGAAGCAGTAAGATATGTCAATCTCTCCCTCTCTTTTCCTTCTTCTTGTCCCTTTGTGCTTTTCATCAAATGCCTTGCCCAGTAGCTACTTCATAAATACATGGTTCTAAAAATTCTTTCTGACGTGTGTTTCCAATTCATCTTTGTTCATGCCCTTTTCAAGCTCCATATCCTATCATCAGTACATTGGGCCCAAATCACCCCTGATACAATAACCTAGGCACTGGCTTTAGGGATGGTTTTGGTCTTGTCTATTCAGAGGGTTAATTTCTGTCTAAGCTAGTTAAAATGATATTTCAATGCAATTCCCTTTTAACTGTCATGTTCTATAAGATGCATCTGTACTCCTATAATTTCCATTTACTCCCCAGACCACTTCTATGGCTTTTATAAAATATTATCTATTTCATGCTGCACTTCTATTTGAAATCCCAGCAATGCTCTTAGCTTTCCTGTGCTTATGTTAGTCATAAAATTTCAAAAGAGAACTTCCTGTTTAGTCCAAAGACTTCCAGGCATTATGAGAATTAAAAAAAAAAAAAATTAAAAAAAAAATAGCACACACAAGAAGATACAGAACTAAAGCAAACATCCTCTGCCCATTCTTTGCATATGCGATAGAAAACCAACAAATGTTAAATGTTCTATCATTCCATGTCATGTGCCCTTCAGGAAAGGAATTTTGTGAAGAGGTCACTTAGAGATTACCTATAAACCTAATCTAAGGTGGGATGTTTGACAGTTATGATGAAGCCAGAATATTTCCTGAGTTAGCTTGTTGTTCTTGCATTCTTCTTTCATTCTTTTTTCTTCACCTCTACTTAAACCTCTGCTTTCCACTTCAGTGTGGTCTTTCCTTTGACAGCCTCTTAATCCTGCTTATCATCTCCAAAGTTCTCCCCCTTTCAACCCTGCAATGGCATGGTATGGCTTTGACAATGGCATTTGGCCATGCAGTGCTGATTCTGAGCTGTAAATTAAGGTTTGGGCCTTTGAAAGGGGGAGTAGGTAATAACTTCCTATTGCTCTCCACAGTACTTGCTGCAATCAGCAGCCCCTTAACAAATGTAACCCTCAACAATGCCCCAGGTTCCAATATCTGATGCTTAATAACCTTTGAAAGGTATTACAGGAACTCATATCAAAATGGCTCAATAAAATTTTATGTCTTAAAAGGGCAAGAAATAACAGCATAATAAGCTTGCAGTTGTTTGCTATGACACTCTTATGTACAAATGCACAAACAAATGCTTATAAATGTTTTTAATTTTTTTATGTTTAAAACTGTAGCAAGGTCCTCCATTCAAGTTGGAGTTTTGGCTTTTTAAAATGAATTATTAAAGCATCATTCTAAAATTATATGCCCAGAAATAAATTTCATACTCTGAAAGACTGACCAGAAGAACATTTTTTCCTAGTTTTTCCACTGTTCTGTTAGCAACACTTAAATATTTGCTTCCATATAAATATGAGACTGCCATAATAACTGAGGGAAACAAAGCAATTTTAAAATTTTAACACTAAGGCAACATACTTGCTACTGACTGTGCTGAAAAAGCGTCTAATGCAAAATGAATGTGGCACCTGTGTAGTTGTACAGGCAAAAAGCTCTCTGACAGTAAGCAAAATGAAAAATGAGTATGTAAAATTTCTGGGTTTTAGTACCTCAAATCACTTTAACCTCCTGGGTTTGGAAAAGCAATAATGACTAATGAGAAATGACCAAAACACTGCTCCAAAGGAAAGAGGTCAAACAAACTTTTCACTGTTGTGCATCACATGAAACAGATGGTAAGTCATAAGTTACCACATTAAACTGGACCCATACCAAGAAACTAGGGAGTAAAGTGAACCAATAAATCCCATGTCCCTGCGGCACATCTTCTGTTCACCCACTAGATTCATTTCTCTCCCTATCAGCTCCTCCTTCAGAAATAAATCAGGGAAAATGTCTTCATCCTTCCCCTGTACTCTTCATCATCTCTTTACACTTCAGTGCTGCCTGCCTTTAGGTGGATTCAATTTGCCCAGGAATAAATTCTTCTGGGTTTGTGCTGTAATTTGTCACCAGTCGTCACCAAGTTAAAAAAAAAAAAAAAAAAAAAAAAAAAAAGCTGTGAGGAAGATTAAGTCTACAATGGTTAGTTACATTATAACACTGCTTATAAATTAAATTTGTACTGTAGTATCTGCTCCATCCAATAGCAACCACATTCAATTGCAATCAAATTGCTTATATTCAGTGCAATTTGTAAGGTTCCTCTGAAGATACCTAAAACAGACATCAGATCCCTTATTTAGAAAAGAAAGAGGCAACTCTGGATTTATCACAGATATGAGATTTTACAGTTTATAATTACATAAACAAACAACAGAATTACTGAAGGTTTTCTGAAAAATTATTTCCTGTGCTGTGATCCTTCTATTTAGTCCTTAAAATATAAAAGAAATTGGAATTGTTCTTTTAATACAGAATAAAATAAATGTGAAATTGAAATCTGAAGAAAATTCTCCTTTGATTTTGTTCCTGTAATGCATTATGAAAACAGACCACAGCATGTGCCACTGCATTCAAGCTTCATGCTGGGGATACATTTGAGAGCTGGGCCTTGAGAAGAAAAGCCAGGCAGTGAAGGCAGGCCAGCCCCTTCCAACTCCCACGCTGTACCAAGCCATGAAGATGGCATCAGGCCCATGTTAACCCTTTTTTGGCATCACATAAGTACCTAAGCAAATCTGCATGGGAAGAAATGCTGAACATGCATTGCACTCCAGCTGCTGTGACTCTCACCTGAGCCAGGCTTGGGCAACACATCAGCTCCACCAGGGTAGAGCCAGGCATAAGTCACTTGCTGGGTTGACCTCAGCTGGCCACCAAGTCACTCTATTGCTCCCAACCTCAACTGGATGGGGGGAAAAAATATGACAAAATGCCAATGGCAAAAAGACACAAGGACAGGGAGATCCTTCATCTATTTCCATCACAGGCAAAACAGACTCGACTTGAAAAATTTTTTCTACTGCCAGTCAAAGGCCAGAATGGAATAATGGGAAATAAGTACGTTTATGTTATCACAGATGTGCACCAACCCTGTTGCCAGCTCAGCTTTGGTCAGCAGCAGATCCATCTGAGAAAATGGCCTTGTTTGACATGGGGACAACTTCCCAGGGTCCTCCTTTATATCCTCATTACAGCAACCATTTCTCCTGTCACCTGGGACTTCACCTGGCAGCTATGATTTTTTTAATATTGTCAAGAGTGGCTTGGGAACTCCATCAGAAAATTCCCTCAGGACTCTGGAATACATTTCATTGGGTCACAGAGATTTATATATATTTAGATTCCTCAAGTGGTCATGAACCTGTTCTTCACTTAGAGTGAGAGGGACTTTGCTCTTCCAGTCCCCATCCTCCTGTCCATCCAGTCTAGACTTATGGGAAGAGGGGCTGCCAGTGAACACAGAGGCAAAAAAGCTGTTGAGTACCTCAGCCTTCTTTTCACGAAGAACTGATGTACAGTTCATAGTTTTTCCAACCAATATAGATGAAGCAGAGTGATACAGGTTTGTCTTATCAAACAGCCAATTTCCTGTTAAACACAAAGCTAATACCATAGCTTTAATAATTTATAATACATGCCTTTCTTCCTAGAATCTTATGGCACTATGATAAAGCTCTCTGTTTTATATTTCCGACATTTAAAGCTTCCACTCATAGATCAAATTTTCCTTGAAAACACATCACGAAGCACAGGTGCCGAAAGCTCATGAAATATTCATTTAAACACGATTTAAAACATTCATTGTATGTGTGAGAGACAGATAATGAATGTCCTGCATGCATGGTCAATGAGTGATAGCGAAAGAAAATTGTTAAAAACATACTAGTATATACAAATACTTTTCTAATAGTTTTCCTGCCTCAGCAGGAATTCAGATAAGATCAACAGTGAAGCTTGTTACACTGGCAGTCCTCTTCCTAGAAACCAATGAGTCAATTTATTTACAACCTTATTTCTTATCCCCCTAGCCTTAAAAGCAATTACTGAACACCATGTTTTCTTACAGTGGGAGCTAAGTATAAAAAAAAAAATGGATGAAAATAAGCAATGTATGTTAAAAACACATTAGGATTAGAAAAAGTAAATGTTGAGCCTTAGGTTTATATGTATTTACAGTTCTTCTGCAACACTGTCCTTGTTTAATTCTTCTTGTGCCTAAGCAGTACAATTCAGGCCTTAAATGCTGTTCCCCACTTGGACACTGACTCTTAAGCATGAGTGTGAGCAGAATCAACTTCAGATTATACCAAATTATAAACCACTTGGAACAAAGTCCTCCATTTTCTGTACTTTTGTACTGAACACTGGCATAACTGGCCGGCATATCACTGTGACAAGGTCAAATCTAAGTGACAATAAACCAAAACAGATGCACTTTAATATATCTAACAACACGAAGTCAGTGTTGGCTCCTGGCTTTCAGATATAGATACTACTTATTTTTTAAAAATTACTTCCCCGTTTCTTCCGGCCACAAAGACATGATATCCTTTTCACAAATAAATAACACTTTACTCAATAAATTGTAACAAAAGATTTTGATAATTAGAACAGTGTGTTGTACTATCATAAAATGAGGACTATTTCAGTATTTACAGCTCTTTTGCAAATTCTGACAAACCCCAAGTTTAAACTGTTTTCAAATAGCATGGGTGGTCCCCAAGAGTGTCCAACAACAAGTCTGCAAGACAGACATGATCTTAAAATACTACTCTTCTACTTAAAAATTAGGTCATGACAAGGAAAAAAAAACAGTCTATAAAGTATTCAGGATCCATCTACAAAAATCCATTTGTGTTTCATTCATACCTGCAAGAATGATGAAAATTAATTTTAGTAAATAAACATACACCAGAAGCTCTTCTTTAGGTATTTCTTACTTTACCAGTATTATGACAACTTGGAGAAGAAATATATTATACATGTCTCAGAAATAGGATGCTAGATGTCCTTAATTCTTATGAAAAGGTCTGTTTTACTAGAAAGATTAATTAAATTACATCCTAACACAGCTCAAAATCTTATATTGATTATATTTTGGCCTTAGTTATTTTGGTGAAGCCTAACAACATATTTGAAACATATCTAGGTGTGTATATATGAAAACATTTCTCCTGCATTCTTTTCAAACTTTGTAGAAATAAGCCAGGTCAATGAAAAACCCCATCTCTGTGACAAGGTTGATTGTTTTTTCACTCTCCTCTTTCACAGTCTGACTGACCGACTGATTTTGGGGATAAACATTGTTTCAGACGCCTGGGCCACTAAACTGGTTCACTACTGCACTGCAAAAACACGTTTGTAGTTGACTTATTATAGGGATGACGCAGGAATAATCAGCAAAGGTGGGTCAGGATGTTTTTCCCAGAAACAGATCAGAGTTAAATAAAGTTACATCAGCACTGGAGTTTGAAGAGCGTTTGTTTATGGCTGCACTGAGTGACTGATCCTGAGATCGATACCTGCATAGCTGACAAGCACTTTGGCTGCCAAAAGATTTGTCATTTCAGCTGATCTAGAGTATGCTGTTCTGCTGTAGATTTTCCACACAGATACAGAAAGATGCTCTGCTCTGAAATCGTAATTCTTGACAGTAGAGAAGCACTTCCATATATATTCTTAAAAGCCATCCAACACATTCCTTTCAAGTCACCATATAAGTAGAAGCAATTCATTAACACTCTGAACAATTTGTACTGAGTTGTGCCTGTCTATAAAAAATAGTTTGACATTTTAATTTTTTCATTGCTTCTGGCATGCTTAACTGGTTCTTTTCATCTCTCCTCTCTGTCAAGTACAAAACTACACCTGCTGGCTACATCAGAAAAGTGTATTTTTTGTCTATCTTTTAATGAAAGGTGTATCAGTTCTTTTAATGGCTAACAGTGAGCATTAGAGTAAATTACTTTGCCTTCCTGCTTACGACTGTAGTATTTTCCATAGACTTAGTGTGTCTCCTTTTTAGAGAAATCCAGAATTAATTCAAAGACTTCATAGTGTGGATTGCTGACTACTTTTCCAAATAAGTTCTTCTCATTGGGAAGAACTTAAATCTTATTTCTAGTCTGATTTTATTAACTCAAACAACAATACCTGTACTTTTTTGCAATATTAATGGTCCTCTGCTGTCAGAAACATTCAATCACTTAAGTTAAAGCAAATAATGTCCATAAATGTTTAAGTTTCAACATGAAACTTTTCATTTTTCTGAATTTGTAATTTGCACTTTTTCTGAAGATAAAGTATAAGGAAAAGATATTTTCCAGTAACAGCTCACTAGATCTTGGCAGTCTTAGATACTGCTTGTGAGTGGGCTAACCCTGGCTGGATTGCAAGCCCAGGAAAAATGCTTTATCACTCCTCAGCTGGAGGGTGGAGAAAATATAACAAAAGGTTCACAAGCTGAATCAGGTAGAGACCCCCTCACCAATTACCATCACAGGCAAAACAGACTGGATTTGGAGAAATTAATTTATTACAAATAAGTAAGAGTACGAAAAATAACAAACAAAAACTAAATCTTAAATCACTTTCTTCCACTCCTCCCTTCTTCCTGGGTTCAATGTCACTCCTGATTTCTCTACCCATTCTCCAGGCTAAATAACCCAAAGTCCATCAGTCTTTCCTTGTGGGGAGGGTGCTCCATCCCTCTGCTCAGTTTTGAGGCCCTTCTCTGGACCTGCTCCAATATCTCTGTCTTTTGTGTACTGAGGCAGACACAGTACTCCAGTTGGGGTCCCACCAGAGCAGACTAGAGGAGAATCACTGTCCTTAACCCACAGGTCACATTTTTGATGTGACCAGGATACAGTTGGCTTTCTGGGCTATGTACACACATCACCAGCTCATGTCCAAACTGTGATCCTCCAGCACATGAAGTCCTCAGCAGGGCAGCTCTTGATCTCTTCATCCCCCAGACTACATGGATACTGGGGGTTGAACAAGCACTTTGCACTTGGCTTTATTGAACCTCATGAGTCTCCTATGGACCCACTTCTTAAACTTGTGTAGGTCCCTCTGGATGTCATCTTGTCCTTCAGGAGTGTCACTGCACCCACTCAGTTTTGTGTCACCTGCAAACCTGCTGAGGGTGAACTCAACCTCTTCATCTATGTCATTAGTGAAGATATTAAATAACACTGGTCACAGTACAGACCCCCAAGGGCACCATTTGCCATGGATCTCCATCTGTACCTCAAGTTGTTGATCAGCTCCCTCTTATCTGGATGTGACCATCCAAATAATTCCTATTCCACTGAATAGTCTATCCATATCTCATCAATTCAGAAAAAAAAGATGTTGGAGAGAACTCAGCCAAATGCCCTACAGGAGCCAGAAAGAAAATGTCTGTAGCCCTTTGCCTGCCCACTGATATAGTCTCTGCATTGTAGAAGATCACAAGTTGGTCAGCTGTGCTAACTTGTCTCAATTCTCCTCCCTGTTCTCCATGTGCCTTAGCAGAGCTTCTAGGAGGATCTGTCCCATGATCTTCCCAGGCACAGAGGTCAGACTGACTGGTTGGTAGCTCCCAGGCTTCTCCTTTCTACCTTTTGTTAAGATGGGCTGGTTCAATGTTTCCCTTTTTCCTTTTCAAGTATCATGGAGAGTGGGTTGGTAACTACAGCAGCCAACTCCCTCAGTATTCTATGATGCATCTCATTGGGTTCCATAGACTTACATTTATTCAGGTTCCTCAGGTGCTCACAGACCTGATCCTCATTTACAGTGGGATGGACTCAGCTTCCCCTGTGTCCATCCACTTGAGAGTTGTGGGAAGAGAGGTAGCCATTGACTGAAGTGAAGAAGTTTAGTGCCTCAGCCCTCTCCTTATCTGCTGCTACCACTTTGCTAGTCTGTGTTCATCAGGGGCTGTATACTTGCTCTGACCTTCCTTTTCTGTCTGATTAACCTGTTGAAGCCTTTATTCTTTACATTCCTTGCCAAGTTCAGCTCCCTCTATGCCTATGTAAAGAAAAACAAGCTCTCATATTGATGTTGTTATTGTCATGTAAGCACCACTGAGGAAAACACTTAAACACATCTGTTGAAAGTTCTTTTTTTCATAATTTGACTATTCTTTTTCCTTGTGCAATTTTTTCCACTATTGCTTGCAAGATTGCATAAAAAGTTATCCAAAATATCAGACAAACAACATCTAGAGACAGTTGTGATATCAGAAAGCTCTTACAAAAACTTTTTTTTAAAGAATATAATCTACAAACAACACTGAGATAGATTGTGCTAAGTTCCTTAAAGAATTGCAGTATAAACATTTGATATTTCAGAAATCAAAGAATAAACCTCTTGTCATGAGAAGACGATGCAGCAATTCCTGGGCCTTTACTCTTTATCTTTCCCAAGCAAGGCAGCAGAATTATACTGGTTTTACTCATTTCTCAAAGCACTGCTCTTGGCTGGCTATTGGGTGCAATTGACGTTCCACTTTTTTCTCACCTGTCTATAAATACCATTTTCTTGTGACAAAAGGTACATAGTCCTGCAATAACAAGCCCAGTCCTCAAAGTATGAAAAGTTCTAGTCCACTTTCATCATACCTGCATGATGATTCTCATCTTATTTGTATAACCTGACAAAAGAATGATTAACCCAAAAGTAAGAAAACCCTTGCTTCAAAATTTCTAAAGATTTAGCATTACAAAAGACCAGGCAATTTAAATACACCCATGCTTCACCACTGAAACAATACAGCTCAGCTAATGAACACAATGCAGGTGTAATTTCTTAATGAAACTCTCCCACCATGCAGCAATATGCAGCAATTGTCCTGCATACAGGACAAAATGAAGGGCACAGAGAACAGGAGCAGACTTGCACTGGCTGACTCGAGCACGGGTCCCTCTCCTGCAGGATTCATGGTCAGGTACATTTATCCCAGCAGCTCCAGTCTCAGCTAACAGGAGAGCTCTTCGACCAGCATGAGTTAGAGACATGTCAAATCATTTAAGATCAATAATGAAAGCCAGCTTGCTTGTGCTCCCCAGAGCTATCCCAAGATGGATTACTACAGATCTCTTGCCAAAATTATGACTGATGGAGAAACTTGCTCTGTTGGACAATTTGCCACCATAAAACAAAAGATTGAGATAAAATCCCTGTTAGTTTTTCCCAGCTAAAAACCATCAACGTTAACTGCTACCAAAGATGAGGCTGTACTGCAGTTTGCATACACTGCTCCACAGGATACTGAGCCAGTAACACCAGCACTGCTGCTGCTGCTTCAGCATGCAAATATTGCATAAGATATACGAGAAGTATCCCTAAAAACCATATTTTTATATAACAGGTGCTACATATTTTTTCAGATTTAATGCTCTAGCAATTGTGCTTACCCACGTTTACCATATACATTTCTACCACATGCTTTTGTGCAAGACCTTTCTGCACCATTATGTTTTCAACAGTGTTACTAGTTTGAGCAGTGGATAGGTAGTTTGCTTCTGATCACAGACTTATGCATGGCTCACAGCATACATACAAATAGGGTGTGAGGAATTCTGCCTCTGCAAAAATATGTGCCCCAATACTCATGCCTACCTTAAGACTACATCAGACAAGTGAACAGCAACCACAGTATGATTCATATGCACATGTAAAATTACTGTTTGTGGCATTACTGAAAGGAAAGCATCATTAGAACATCGAAAGAGAGAGATCTGAGGAAACATCTCTATACAAATCTCTCTGGTAATTAAAGAATTCATACTTCTCTCTGCTTCAAAACCAATAAACAAGTTATCTGAAGAAAGCTAATAACAAGAGCTGTAGCATAATTGACTTATTTTATAATAAAAACAGCAGTGAAGATCTGGAATTTTTTCTTGTTTTTAAGAAAAATGGATGATGTGATGAAAGATGTAACAACTCCAGATGAGAAGAGAGAAGGGGAAAAGTGACTTTTATGTGGTAGATCCAAGATTCCTACTTTACGTCCTTCAAATGGATTGTTATTGGATTTTACTCTCCTAGTTTTCCTTTCTTGCAATGCATTCATGTGTTAGCTTTTTTAATGAATACCATTATTATAAATTAAGTAATTTTCATTTCTTACTCTAATTTTCCTAAGCTTTTCCCCTTCATTAAATTGATAGAAACCTTCTCCTATTTGCATTTGAGAAGTCTAGATCTGGACAGTTCAGATTTTAAAATACCTCAGGGAAACAAAGCTAGACAGGAGACTGAAGTGATGGCAAACACTGAATTAAAGCTCTGAGTACTGTGACTGGACTTCCATTTTTTTCCAGGTATTAGCATATTTACAAAACACTAAATGCAATCTCAGAGACTATTACATTTGCAAACTCTTGTCCCGAGTTAGTTATAGGGTTAGTTTATAGGGTTTTTCTCAGTAACGTGTAAAGCATACTGTTTTGTAGGTGTTCAAAAATGCTTCACAGACTTTATATTCCTAATGTAAATGTAAAAAATACTGCTGGCTGAATACACTATTGCATTTGTTGTTACGCCATTTCTATTAGCAGTTTCCAAACAGTGCTGCAAAATCTAAAGTTAATTGTTTCCCACATTTTGCAAGTTTACCTGTTTTAACCTTAATTTTATTCTGACACATTATTAATGTGAAATTATTATGATGACAAAAATACCTTACAATAGGACACAGGCCAGAGACATTCTGATTAAAACATAATTGATTCAATCTTTGTACTATGATTTAACAGAGACCTTGGAACATGTTGTATTAAAGAAAGCCTGGATAGTCAAACTTTGCAGAAAAGCAATGTTTTCCCATCACATTTTGGAACTCCATTTCTGGCCAGAGACAGCATTGCATTTGAAAAGCTACATCTTTCCATGGCACAGCCATATCACATGAAGATGTTCAGGAGGCATGGGGAAAGAGACAAGAAAGCACTTGTGAAGGAGAAGACAAAGTACGAGATACAACTGTTGAAACTCAGATGCTGTTTAAGCTTTCCAGAGCTGAGAACAGTAAAAAACCTGAAATTTACATATCAATGCACATCCACAGAGTACAGTGTCCAGTTTGGAAGTGCTAACACGTTCATGAGACTCTGAAAAGCCCAGAGGAGAAATGTTGTGCTCCTACCATAAAAAATGAAGCCAAGTGAGGTAACATTTATGCACCAAACCATAACCTCCTAAAATGACTCCCTGTTACTTCCTTTAATAATTTATGTGCAATATTTGATTCGCATTATCTTATTTCTTGTACATTTGAGAATGAAAAAAAGTACTAAACTAGGTCATAACAGGTGTATGATCTGTATAGTAATGATAAAGTAAGGACAGCAGAAATTTTCTTTTTAAAAGAAAAACCTGCAGCTATGCAATGTGGGTATTTCCACACACTGTACCAGTGATTTTAAATGCAGTTTTCAATGTATGAGCAAGGGAGGTGCTGTGAAGTCCCAGCACGTGAGCAGAAGCCACCTACCAATATCCTGATTTGGGCAGCAAAGACCTGGCACAGATGCAGAATGAGTTACTGTCTCCTGCTGCAAGTGCCTGGACTTACTGCACTTGGCAACAGCTCTTGTGGGAATAAGTGCAGTCAAACAATACCAAATATAAAGTGCATCATGAAAAACACAAGAGGAAAGCATGATGAAGAATTTAGGATGATTTCTTTTTCTTTGCCTTTTGTGCAGGGAATACTTCATGAAGCTTTAGACCCTGGATGTGTATTTGCACAGAATAAAATATTTGCTTACTGCAAAAGTTTACAAATAGTCATCTGATGGAACTTTTTGTTACACTTATTCATATTATTTTGCTTTAAATACTAGAATACATACACAGAGAAAGACAAATATCTGTTAATATAAACCTATTAATAGATGCAAATAGAAATTAAAATTTGTTTGGTTTTTCCTGTTCTGCCATAAAGTACCTTTTATATTTCAGCTGAAATAAGCAGACTTTTTTTAATACAGCATTTTCTGTTGGCCATTGAGATTATTTTGGCACAAGTTTTGTAAATAATACATTTATTATCAGATTTTCTTCATTGACTGGATGTTTTTTTAAGCTCTAAGTCCCTGCAACTCTCTTTGTGAGAATAAAAGGATGTTCTCTCATAATATAATTAAAAACACTGAGGAATTTTTTTCAACTAGTAAGAATATTAATTGGGTTCGCCATCAAAATGTGATAACATGTAAAATATCTTGTTAATGCTCCATAATTGCACAGAGCTTTTCAACTTCAAAGCTCTTTACATGAATTAAGTGGATGTCCCTGGAGGCCTTAAGCAACATTTTCTTTGCCTTCAAAAAGAAGATTTGTACCAGACAAAAGCTTTGTAAAAACACAGGACTGGGCTTTGTTTTTTCAGTCTGCCATTGCACAGTGAGATAAAATACCACTACCATTTTGCAGATAGAGAAGAAAGAGGAACTTAACAGGGCCATCCATTCTTATCTCAAAACTCTGTACTTTACATTGGTAGTGATGCACTAAGACGTGAGAAATAAAATGCAACTCAGTTTTCCAGAACCACGCTGACATACATTTCAATAATTTCTTTACTTCCCCTCCAAAGACCGAGCTGCAGAGGGTCCAGTGATTACCTCCTACTGCAACCACCCCACAAACGGCGAGCTTGCTCAAGCACTCATGAAGAGAAAAAAAGCATTGGCTACAATTCAGTCAAAGGCTGTTATCTGGTACTCACTTGGCTTCATCAAAAGACATTTAAAATGCCCCAAAACCCAGGAGAGAAATGGTTATTCCCTTACGTCAGATAGATTGAAATCTATCACATAATGCTACGCAGTATTTTCACATTGAACTGTCTTCTTCACTGTCTTTTAAAATATGCTACAAATAAGAAACTGCCACAGATGTTTACAACTTTGGTGCTAAAGAATGAGTATTTTTTCAGCACCCTTTGCCATAAGGGTATTTGTGGTGAGTACAAATAAGATCAACAAGTATTCCTCTTTGTACTTACCATGTGATTTTTATGCCACTTCACCGGACACAGGGTGTAATACATTGGGTCTTTTTATTGCTCAAGTAGAAAGTGCTCATTACCTATTTATGTTTATATATAGGGAAAAACAAAGAGTTATTACAAGGGGCATACTTCACACTGTTGTAGTGGTTGACTTCCTCAAGATGGTCTTCTGGGGTTTTGGCGCAGTTTGTGGAGGCACAGTTGCAGGTCTCGGAGGAGGAAAGCTGTTACTGGGACTTATCCCCAACCCTCCATTTTCCAGAAGAAATGGAGGCAACGGAGGTGGAGGAGGTGGCAGAGGAGGGCACTGGTGCGGCAGCTTCCCCGCAGCCCGGGCCGGCTCGCCGTGCAAGTGCACCTCCCTGTTTTTGATGTTGTACCGAACGTCACAGTCGGGGCAGTAGCCGTGGTACTGCACCTTCTCACTGAACCGTACGCGCTCCCTGGCTCCCGGCTGGGCGCACCGCTCCTTCTCAGCTCTGTGCGCCAGGGGCTGCACCGCCACCTTCTCCAGGCCGGCGCCGGCCAGGCAGCACACATCCCCGTTGGGGACGCGGCCGGGCCCCACGGGCAGGCCCCCGTTCCGCAGCAGCGTGCCGTTGGTCTTGACCGGGTTGGCGGCGGGAGGCATCCGGGGAGGCTCCTCGCACCTGACCGGCGTCAGCCGAGGCGGAGGAGGCGGCGGGTTCGGCTTCCGCAGCACGGTGAGGATGGCGGAGGGGTGAGCGGGGGGCTTGATGAGGGGCGCGCTGCCCCGCACCTTCACCTTCTCCAGGCTGGAGGCCGTCGTGCTGCTGGAGCTGCTGTTCAGCGTGTCTGTTTTGGAACTGTCCGTCATCTCGTCCTCCAGCTGCAGATCGCATGTCAGTGTGTCAATCTGGTCAACCACCTGCACAACAGCCAGAGTGAGAACAGTGAGAAAAGCGTAACTCAGAGGAGGCACAGAAAAACAAAGCCATTCTCCACTACCAGTTTGTCCTCCCCAGAACTGAAGAATCCAATTTTTTTGACCGTTATTTCTTTTTTCTTGTCAACGTAATACAATAATCATCATAAAAACGACGACAGCAATAATGATAGGGATGGCTAGTTTGCTAGCTCATCACCTGAATACAAGAGAAATACAACATGAAAACAGTCTAGAATGAAATTCCCTCTCTTTCCCTCCAGGGTTTACTTGGTAATATCATAGTGAGTGAAGTGTAATTCTTCAGTATTATGCTTTGCCTTCCAGTGAAGGAGACAAAATTGTTCAGCTTTAGCTTCTGCATGACAGCTTCTGAACCAAAAAATTCTGCAGAGTATATCTTTTAGCTCTGACCTTTCAAAGACTCTAGATTTAAATATGCATTTTCTGTATAGGTGATATTATTATACACCTAGAATTGTAAGTTTGATACACAATTTTCTGACAATGTTTTAACATAAAAGACACTCTGAGAAAGAAATTCTCTCTTGCATTATCTCCCTTTATGAGTATTTTCCATAAGATCTGAAATCCTCCAAAACAATCCTTAAATAGCATTTGCTGAAAGAGAGAAAATGTTGCTTAGCTTCCACTCACAAGTATTTAAGAACTCATGCATTTTATTTGAAGTTTTCTTCTACCTCCCAGAATTCTGTTTTTTAGATTCTACATTGTTAGATCTTTTCTAGTCTTCAACACTCGTTTTTCTACTGATTTTTTTTTTTCCAGCATGAAACCAATGGTGTATTTACTTGGCAGAGAGGTTTTTCAGGTGACAATTAAAAGCCCTTCCTGAAAACTGCATTTAACTCAGTACCCAGGTGAACAACTGTAGTTACAAGCTACACATAACCACAACAGATACCACAGGAAGTAGCACTGGTACACACTTAAAAACTGATCTCTGTCTTTCACAGCCTCACATGATGTACATAAAGTAATGGGTAGCTGAAATGTTGCTAACTAACTTTAGTGCATGATTAAAAATCTGTGCCACAGCTTGACATCCTTGTGGCTATCTGTGATGTTCTGGAGAAGCCAACCCAATAAGTCTGAAATGAAACCAGATGCGGCCATAGTGCCACAGAAACTTTCAATTCTACTTCCTGCTTTCAGTAATTTGGTGCTGGTACTACTGATTTCAAACTAAGACTATTTTATGGATATGAGCCATATATTAATTGGAAAAAAAAGAGAAAATTCACTACTGAAGGCAGTGACTCTTTACTCAGTCAAACCAGTCACCCACTTATGTGCACAGCAGTAAAAGGTAAATACTAAAAGCAAAATCACCAAAAAAGAGAAAAGCACTCCAGCTTTCACTGCTCCTACAGTATGCAGAGTTGCATAATACAAAATCAATAAAAATTCACATCCATCAATTCAGTTTAGTGCTTTCCTTCTCCTGAAACCAACAAACATGCAAGTAACCATCATTCAGAGAGCTTTCAAGCACCTTTGAACAAACTTTACAACAATTTTTCTCTAAAAGGCTAAATACACAACTCATTTATTCAGTATTCCAAGCCCAGCATTTAAATTTCTTTTTCTTCTCTCAAAAAAAACCCCAAAAAACAAACAAACAAACAAACAACAAAAAACCACCTTAAAACACAGACATTGAATTCCTGAAATAGTAAGGATTTAAATAATTATTCTAGAAGCTGAGATGTACAGTTGAACCCTAGAAACTGTTAGATCCCACACATCCCCTCCAGGGTACAGCATATAAACTCTTGAAAATTTCAGAATACGGGTAGATAAATCCCATCAGTACTGAAATTCATTGCAAGAATGAGATTTTACAGGTGAAAGAATTTTTATTATCACCTTCCATTACATAAGCAAAATAAGGCAGAGACAACTCAGAAGGAAACAGGAACAAAGAAAAGGAAGTCCAGTTCTGGACTACAAGTCATAAATTTAAAAACGCCTCTGCATCTAAGTATGGATTTGTGTAAATATTAGGGTCTGCCTACACATATCTAAATATCCTACTGCTTCCTATCATCTTTTTATTAAACTGTAACAGTGATAGAAGGGATTGATGCAACATAAACCCAAGAAATTCCTTGGCAAGCAAAGAAATAGAAAAATTATGTATTGCAGAGCAAAAATGTTCTCAAGAGTAACAGGAAAGTCTGTTATGAACTACCCTTCAAATTAATGACTAAAAGAGTTTATCTCATGCCTTCTGGGCAAATGTGTAGTACATATCAAATTTTTTTTTTGTCACTTATCCGTTTGTAAAACATAAATCCAGCATGAAATGGCTCTGAACACAACAGCACAGTTTATCTGTCCAGATTCATTCCCACCATGAGCTCTGAGTCTGTGTACTCTTCTTTTCTTTTGCTTTTTTGTCCCAGAAGGTAAAATTCAAATAAGATGAAAAAACAACATGAGAACCCATGATTGACACACTGGTACTGTTGCAGATAGAAAGAAAAAAACAGCCCTTATTTCACAATGCATCTTCTATGGACATAAGAAAGAGCATATTAATCTTAAAAAAAAAAGAAAAAAAAGCTGATCTAGATGTGCAGAAATCTGTCCATTTTTTCAGTTCTGAATAAAACAGGATTTGACTCCCATGTACAAATATTGGGGATACATAATTTTATAGTCTAAGGAGCTCCTTAGCCATTAACTGGATTTGAGTTCTGCAGATATGCCCACTTCTACTCTGCCAGCAGTATCCTGAGGCTTCAAGCTCTGTAGAATCCACTGTGATGCTCGTGAACGAACCAGGATACCAGTTTATTCTTATCTGCTTTCTAGCTTGGTAGTGGACAGCAATATTAGGTGCCCAGAGCTAGGTTCCTCTATCAAAATCCAAAATTACAACCTTACAATTACAATTACAACCTTACATTACAATGCCCAACATGCATTTGGGTTCAGGAATTCTGTGCTGCAACTAACAGAGCATGGGGAACTAATCAATAAAATCAAGTTCAGGTAAAAAGGAAAAAAATACTATTCAAGCTCAATTAACAACCAAAAAACCCCCAAAACCCCAACAAAAACACTGAAGTTGCAAACAATTTTCAATGCAAAATATTTTAGAGTTAACCCAACCCTCAATGTAACCAAATTTTTATGTAAAATTGCTTGAAAATATAGAGCTAGCATGAAGTATTGTTTTTCCACTGAGGTCAAACTGCAATTCCTGTTTAAAGAAATTTCAGAATCTAGTCCAAGGAAAAGTCATGTGATTATCAAAAGCAGCCTACGCTGATCTAATATTTATATTGTATGAACTGTACTATAAGTTTTGTCCAGTTTTTACCTCCTCTGATGAAGGCCTTTCATGGGCAAATGGCCTATTTTGATTGGACCAATACTCAAAACTCCATATTTCTCATAGGATGCCAGGATCTCATTCCAAGAATCTAACTATGTAATCGTAAGATTAAAACATGACACTGAAAGTAACATGTACTTCTTGCTTGTATCCCTAAACTTCTCTGAAAAGCATCTCTGCAATCAGTCACAAACACATTTTTCACCGTTTCCTTGTATTCCACTGTTTCTAATACACCTCCAAAAATACATCTATGGAGAGTTTTGTTGTCCCCTTATAATAAATGCTTCACCAGGTTTGTTTTTCCTTTTATTTAAAGGGACATACCAACATTCAGTGAATACATAATCCACTGTCCACCCTCAATCCACCACAGACAATTGTTGAGCTTTCTTGCAGCCCTTAAATAAAAAAGCAAATTGCTCTTCAGGAAGGAAATTAATATATACTTAGAGATTCACAAATTTTTAAGTTCACAGAAGTAATAAGTTGTAGTATTTCTTAAGATGTCCAGCCATTTGCATTAATTTTTATGTTTTTCAAAGATTCACATGGATTTACAAACTAGATATTTTTTTTTAAATTACTTGCTTCTGTACAGGCTAGCAGCTCTCAAAGAAGCTGCATAAGCAGAATGAAACTTAGGTGATATTATTTCTGAGATGGAATAGGTATAATTCATACATTACTCTGTTGCACTACATCATAGCAGCGTGCAGCTATGAGATTTAAAAGTTTGCTGGAAGTTTACTAGAAAATGAACAGTTATGGTAAGATGCTGAATTTGATTTTAAATCAACCAGGATAAAATCATGTCAAGAGACTAGCTCTCATTTTGAACTAAAGAAACTAGTGAAATGAACAAAATTAGGTCGACAAAATAAATGGAATAAAATGTACAATTTTTTTTTACTTTTAAAGCAATGCCAAAAACTTGCGAAGTTTGACATATTGCACTTTATGTGCAAAAATTAACTACCTGAAAAGCCACAAAAATAAATACGCTATTAAGAAGAAAACAGCCATCAGCTCTACCATGAAGAGGCTATAATTGCCTTTAAATAAAAGACTGGGAAATATGCTGTGTCAGTGGCTCTAGCATCTCATGATTGCATCTCTAATCCTACAAAAAATTGTTCACTTGCTAAAATTAGTAGTGGAATCTTCTAGAGAAGCTGTCAAACTATTTACATTCACATCACTTTACCTTATTATTTCCTGTACAGTTATTAGACCTTTGTTGACAAAAATGAGTGTTCAATCTATATGGGGAACATGAGATTAGCTCAGCAGGTCAGATCATGCTGCTAATAACACCAGGGTTGTGAGTTTGATCCCTGTATGGGATGCACTGAAGAGTTGGCTTTGATGACTTTTGTGAGTCCCTTCCAACTTTGAATACTCTGTGATTAGTTCTGTGATATCTAAGGACACAAACAAAGCTTCTTTCTTTCTAAGTGCCTGTAAATCCTGAATCACCCCAGAGTTAAAAACAAATGAAACAGAGGTCTCTGTTAACAGTGAGAGAACCAATACCACCCTTTACTGTTTAAGTTGCATAACAGCAGAACCTTTTTTCAGGTGCTTATATTTCAGCTTCAGCTGATCCATGGTCCTATCTTTTGTATTTTTCTACAGCAAACTTGACTACAGTGCTACCTGTCCCCTTCCCTTCCTCCAATCCCCAGAGAATACAGCTTCCAGGTCAAGAAGAAACAGAACCAAAATTAGACTATAAAGTTGCATAAGCTAAAAACTTGCCAAAAGAAAGCAAAAGAAAAGCTGTAGCAGGAGACACAAGTGGTCTACTTAGTACAATATTGTAAAAAATTACAAAAAGCAAGTGCTCAGGAAAGAACACTAGAAAAGTCACACAGAAGTATTTTTGTTGAACCTTATTCCATTCTCAAAAAATTTCCAACTCAAGAACTTCCTACCAGATTTTGTATTGATCTTGACATACTTATCTACAGTGAACATGCCTATATCTGCTCGAACCTGCATCAGCTTTTGGCATCTGTAATATCCTCCATTTAAACACCTTCATTACATGGATATGCCACACTTCTTTATGCTTGAGAAAAAAAAAGCAGATGCTTTTATACACAAAGTGCTTTATGAACCTGCATAATACTCAAGCTGTAGCTATTTTGTGAAACTGCAGCTACAGAAGTCTTCTTGTAGCTGGGTAGTGGGTTGGTTTTTTGTTTGTTTTTACAATGTATTCATCAGCATCCTCATATATGAGGATTAGTATTAGTAAGTAATGTCTGCTTATGCTAAAATACTGTAACATAGCAGTGGGGATTAATTCAGTATTTGAATAAATACAAACTTCCAGGCAGATTAGTTCAGCTTTCTCTTACAGTAGTATCTCAGCAGCTCAGCCACTCACTGCAGCAGCAAAGGGCAAGGCTGGTGTGAAGCCCATCAGTGTTAGGGCATCCAAGAGATCAGCCCCATCCTAAGCAAAGTTAGTCCAGGAGACTGAACACCAAGTTAAACTGGAAATAAGCAAGTAAATTAAAATGTAAGAACTATGTTGGGCTCTTTGACAATCTTACAAGGTCATGAAAACTCAGCATCAGGATTCTGAATTAGCAGTTCAGGTAAAGCAAACTGGGAAGCTCATATTCAAAATATCTTTTTTTTAAAATACTTTTTTCCATGAAGAAATAATAAGGAAAAAAAAAAATTACTGCAAGCTGTTCCCCTTGCTCCCCTTTAAGAATTTGACATAGCCATGCTAATTGTCCTGTGAACCCATTTGGATGAAGTCTCATAGTGATGCTGTTTGGAAGAAGAGAGAGACATGAAGGCAGATATGTAGCATGTCTCCATAGCATGATGAATAGTACAATTACGATTCTTGTCACACACAGAAGAATCCTGATAAAATTATGGCAAACAAACAGAAAATAAAGTAACAAGAAAACAAAGAAAATCCTTCTGAGAAAAGAAAGTTCAAATAATACTTGTAACAAAAAATAACTGTTGTAAAATATTAATTGAAACAAGTCAGCATTGCTTTTCAATGGCAACAGAATTTCACACTTCAGTGAAATACGGGAAATGAGTGATGTGAAATACTCACATCATCTCATATTTGGCAATATAGGAAAATAAATAATTTCACTAAAAATAAAGAAGATTAAATCTGTTTTGTCACATCTAGATCATCACAGAATGATGATACTTGTCTTAAGTACTTGATTATTCTGGCAAGTAATGCAATGATTTCACATGTAGCTTGTTACCCAGGCTGGAAGACAAACTGCAGCTCAGGCTCAGCACTGTGTAAGCATAGCAAACCAGTCCATGGGCTTGAAATAAAAAGCAAGTCCAATGGATGTCTGGATGGGCAGCAGTGCTAACCAGCTAACCAAGATAACCCTGTGCTACTCTGGAATCTGCTCAAAAGCAGACTGTGAGAGCAGCAAGTAGGTCTGGTACAGCTTGTCCTGAACACTGGAAAAACCCTCAGAACTAAGATTTAAAAAGGGCTTTTAAATACTAAAGAAATTAATAAAGTTTGCATTATAAAAAATAATTAAAAAAAGGAAAATTTGATTTCACAACTTACAAAGAAGTCTGGAACTTAATGGGAAATTAGCAATTGTTTCTCTACTGTTAGACTGATGTCAATTATACTCCTTTCTTTTTCTTACTCTTCAAATTTAGGTTTGACACAGTAGATGCAGCCTGCGTGACTATTTAAGAAGAATAGCCAAATTTTATCTTTTTGTTATTAGATAAGAAAAAAAAAAGGATGAAACTGGGCATGTCAGATACACATTTGATACTTAGTTCTGCATACAATTATTTTATATTCATTGGCACAAAGAAGGAAATTGAAAAGACAAATTGCTAATCAGCATTCTCTGCCTAAATGTGCATGTAAATAAAAATAAAAAGTCTTCCCCACACAAAACTCAGGGGAATTAATATTGAATCTTTGTTTACATGTTTCAGGAATACTCCTTGCAGCTTACTACTACTTTTCTTTTTCAAAACATGTAACAAAATTGAAAATGGCTGCATGTTGACAAAAAAAAGAGGAATGGTTAATCTGTGTATTCTCATTGCTGCTAATGTTTTCTGGATAAACATGTTGTAAACCAGCTGTAAATACAATAATAAAAAATCATAGAGATTTTAGTCCCTACATAACAGCCTTTGATATAAACATTCACAATGACAACAAATACAGTGACTTGCCTAATTAGAAATCATATTAATTTAAATGAATGCTAAATATTTGTCCAAGCTCTTAACTATTAAGAAAAATAGAACACAGAAGTTCCTAAAAGTATGTTAATTAATGCTAACCATGAAGACTGTTGAGACTAGAAGTTCCTTTGTAGGATTAGAAAAAGCAAATATTTTCATAAATACTTTCCTAGGTAAACTTTTCAAATACATTAATAACATCTATTGCTAAATAAAAAGAAAAGCTTTGTAACATTATAGCTCTGAAAAATAATTTGAAATATTTAGCATACCCAAACAGAATTTGCTGAGAAGCTGATAAACAATTCCACTGCAATTCTTTTGTTAATGCTAGTCTTAAGTACTAGGTATATTTCTCTAACTTTAAATAAACCATCTCACTATGCAGAGTATTAATTGGCATCCCTCCTTTTCCTCTGGCCATCTAAAAGAGATTCCAGAAATAAATTTTTATCATCCTCAAAAAAGACATTTTCCAAAAACAGCCAAAATATCTTTTCAGAGACCATATATTAGGCAGTTGGATTTTTTTTGATTGAAAATACTACTTTGAGTCTAGATGGCCTCTGTATTTTAGTATTTCAGCCCCATTTAGGTTACATTTAAGCCCAAACGGAATGTGAAAAACATTTACAATAATCTGAAAGCACTAATTCCTGTTGGACACTTATTAAAATACAATTTCAACCGAAATGAACAGAACTAGAGGATTTAACTGAGTAAACACTTCTAACCAGTCCTTTTGCCTTCAAAATATGTTCCTAAATTGCACAATCCACTAAGTTTTAATTTAAATATTTAACAAATACAACGTTTAAAGCAAATTTTAGATGAAGCAACAGCATTCTCTGCTTTTTACACTCAAAAAAATGGAAAGCCTGCTAATGCAATATACTTTTTTCAGACACATCTGCAATACTCTTTCTGTTGATAAGTCCTGTCCTTGAAAGAGGTTCTGTTTATGCAACAGGTTGAGTTATCTGCCTGGATAAAAACAATGTTATAGGCAATGATGATGATTATTAGAAAGTTTGCAACTTTTTCTGCTGGGAGATCTTAAATGCACAAGTTCCCACCTCACGCTCGCCCTCCTGGTGAGCTGCCCCTAACACCTGGAAGTACGAGTAGCACAGAAATTGTTCCAGGAAGGAGAGAGCACAGAATATTTTGCAATAGTGACCCTATCAAAGGCTTCTTGTAACTCAATCTGACTTTTTCCATCTGGATGTACTGGGCAGAGTACATCACAGGAGATAGCCCATGGTGAGCTTACACCACCAATAAATAAAAGTAATGAATCAGCAAACTCTGTTAACTGCTATCAACCATAAAGGTTTAGAATGAATACATGGTTGACTTTTAATTATTTGTTGCTCCAAGTTAAATGACCTCTGCTTGCACTGCATCACAACATACTTAAGTAATTTAATTAAAAGAATATTTTATCTTAATATAACAGAATATAATTTTTTCAGATTCCTTTCAGCAAAATGGCACATGTGCACATGAGAAGTATATACAAAAATAGAGTTTTAACTCATTTTTGGTTCTATATATTAAACCTTTGTTTATAGACATCTAAAACTGAGCTCTTCAAGTGATTGACTAATGTCTTGCAGACAGTGTAAACAAATTATAGCTAAGTAATTTTTTAATAAATAAAATAATGAAATGATTTAACAATAATTACACATTCACATTAGCATAATATGACCATTGTCAAGAGAGCTGTTTAACAAAATTCAAAGCAAACAGTGTTATGTCACATGTTTATATAGATGGTTAGTTATTACACAGTTAAAGCTGAATTTAATCAGTCATTTATTCTGGAGTTCAAAGAAAGCTGTCTATTAGCCTTCCAGTCCAGAAAGAAATTAATACATATCATAAATCAAGAATGCATGAGAAGCAACAGTGAAGGAGCACAGTTTATAGCTAATATTTGCAATAAGACACATCCTCCTCCCCCAATTAAAAAAAATAATAAAAAAGGGCAAATTAAAAAAGATCAAGAAATCTCTAGCTCAGGTATTTTCAGCACTTTTGAAGGAGATAATAACTTCAGTGTGCCAAAATACAATACTGCAGTTGTTTTTTCATGCAAAGACTGTTAAATTTTTTTCCTTATAAGACCATTAGCTCATGTTTTTGGCACAAATAGCTGCTGCTCCAATTCTGTTTCTGGTTGCAGATCAGCAAGCTAATAACACAAGAAAACAGAAAGTTTTCTTTTGCAGAACCTGCAAAGCTGCTGGGCCTGTTATGCCTGTAACATACTTACACTCCCAGCATTACTGAACTATTAAGAGACAATGGGCATCACACAAGGTGCATGAAGTTGAAATCAGTACCACGACACTGTGTTTTTACTGCTGGTGGTCCAGTTTGTCTCCTGGGTATTCAGTTCACAAGCTTCTGCATCTCTGGCATAGGTCTCCCTTGCATATAGTTTGTTTTGCCATTTTTAATGTAAAAAGAGAGGCATGACTTACAGAGGTGAAAGGCTGAAGGTGAAATTCTGAAGGTAAGTCAACAGTAGTAGAATACATTGTGCACAGAGTAGAAAACCATTTCCAAACTGATTTGCAAAACACAGGGGTGAGCAAGATGGGGGAGAAACTGTCTGTCTCAGTCATACAAACAACAAACTGCAGCCAAGATTCAGTACAGCTACCACAAATTTCTAACCAAAGATAAAGACAAAATTATTCACTCCTTTAAAAGACTTGTAGACGCTTAGCCTTTGAAGCTTGGTTTTGCTTTTTGGCTTTCCTACAAAGCATTTTCAGTTGAGTTAGCATCTTATTAAAAATTATATTTAATATTTATTTAAAGTTTATATATTTCAGTAATTATTTCTATAGTGATTTTGACAATATAAGGAAAATCTGATCCAAACCTCAAGACAAGAGGAAAAAAATAGCTGTCTATATTTGCTGCATCTTCCTTTCACAAAGTCTTCTGGGGTTTACAAGACATAAATACTTTTTCTTCTCCCTTTCCCTCTCCCCCTCTCTCTCCCTCCCTTCTTTCTTTTCTCTCTCTCTCTCTCTTCCCTCCTCCCCTCATCCCCCCCAATATATCAGAAGTTCTGCTCAGGTCAATTACACAATGCCTCAAGTACTAAAGCATTTCTTTGATTGCCATTCACATTACTAATCCACTTTGAAGAGTCCTCACATCTTGTCCTTATAATCCCTTCCTTATAACTGTAGTACTTGTGGCAGCAGGAATGAAATGTTTTGTACCTAGTATTTTGAAGTGGTCCTTAGATGTAAAGATGTAAAAAGTGGAATTTTCCCAGTGCAGCTGGCAGGATGCACAGAGAAGCACTAGAAAGAAAGATCAAGTTCCCCCTTCTGCTGCTATCCTATGGAGGTCATCTTGGCTGGCTTTGATTCAAAGAAAAATGTAGTTCCACCATTCAAATGAACATGGTTGGTGAAAAGAGATGTTAAGCACAAGAGACCTCTGGTGTATGCATTGAAAGATACCATGAATCTTATCACACATATTGCTATTTAAAATGTTATCAGATAGCATTGAAAAAATAGTTGTTTCATTTTCTGGGCTATTAGTGAAAAGAAAATTATACTGGTAAGCTTTGAAGCCATAACTCATATTTTAATACTAAGACCTATTATTCTAGAGCCAATATTTTCATTTTTAGCAAAGCAAATGTAAGCTGCAAACGTAGACACTTGGGGTTCAGATGCAAAAAATGGACCTGAATACCAAGGTAAAGAGCATATCTTTTTAACATAAAGCACTGCAAATGTGTGAAAAATATAATCTGTGTTTGAAAAATAAAGCAATCCTGGAAATGCCTAAAGAAAGGTAAGTATTGCAAATTATTTTAAAGTTTCAAATGAACATTATTAAAAATACTGAACTTGCACTTAATTTTTAAAAGGCCTAAGAAATGTTTTGACTAGGTTCAGTCAAAAAGAACTACATTTACCTAAGCGCTGTAAGTTCTGAGACATTAGGCACCTTTAAAAGAGAGAACCTTTTATACACAGCTAGGTAGGTTGCATCTTTCTGGTAGGAATTAAGACATTTCTTTTGGGCTAGATGTAACATATTGAAGAAAATAATTCAGGGATGAGGAAAATTTAACAATACATTAAATTTTTAAATTCTGAGGGAAGTGGTAGATGATTCATCATGGATTTTCCAGTGGTAGTCCCTATCTATCATACTTGAGAAGTCATGGAAGTCAGGTGAAGTTCCTGATGACTTGAAAAAGGGAGCCATAATCCCCTTTTTTAAAAAAGGGAAAGTAGGAGACCTGGGGATATACAGAGCATTTAACCTGGTAAGCTTATGAAGCAGATTCTCCTGGAAACCATGCTAGAAACATGGAAGAAAAAGAGGTGATTGGAAGGAGCCAACATGGCTTTACAGACAGGAAATCTTGCCTTCTGTGATGGAGCTACAGCACTGGTGGATAAGGGCAGAGCAATTGACATTGTCTATCTGTACTTATGTCTATCTGTACAAACACTGCAAACATTACATCCTTGTCTCTAAACTGGAAAGACGTGGGTTTGATGGATGGACCACCTGGTGGATAAACAACAGCCTGGATGGCATGGAAAGAGTTGTGGTAAAGAGCTCCTTGTCCTCATGGAGACCTGTGGCCAGAGGTGTCCCCCAGGGCTGGTGCTGGGACTGACACTGGGACTGACACTGTTCAACACCTGTGTTGGTGGCAGGGACAGTGGCATTGGGAGCACCCTCAGCAGGCTCCCTGATGACTCCAAGCTGTGTGGGGCAGCGACATGCCAGAGGGAAGGGATCCCAGCCAGAGGGACAGGCTTGAAAAATGGGACTGGGTGAACTTCAAGAAGTTCAACAACATACAAGCACAGGGTCCTACACCCGGGTCATGGCAATCCCAGACACACTCACAGGCTGGGCAGAGAAGGGACTGAGAGCAGCCCTGTGGGGCAAGACTTGGGATGGCTGATGGAAAACTCCAGGTGAGCCAGCAGTGTGTGCTCACAGCCCACAGAGCCAGCCTTGTCCTGGGCTGCTCCAAAAGCAGTGTGGCCAGCAGGGGAGGGAGGGGATTCTGTCCCTCTGCTCTGCTCTGGTGAGACCCCACTGCAGGGCTGTGTCCAGCTCTGGGGTCCCCAGCCCGAGAAGGACATGGAACTGTTGGAACAAGTCCAGAGGAGAGTCGTGAAGTCAATAAAGGGACTGGAGCACGTCCCCTACAAAGCCAGCTGGGGCTGTTCAGCCTGGAGAAGGGAAGGTTGTGTGGAGACCTCTTGGCAACCTTGCAGGATCTGAAGGGGCTGTAGGGAAGCTGGAGAGGGAATCTTCATCAGGAGCTGCAGTGACAGGACAAGGAGTAATGGGTACAGACTGAAAGAGAGCAGGTTTAGATTATATGTTCGGAAGAAATTCTTCACTGTGAAGGTAGTGGAACAGGGTTGCCCTCCTGAGAAGTGGATGCCCCATCTCTGGTCATGTTCAAGGACAGGTTGGACGTGGCTTCGAGCAACCTCATGTTGCTGTCCCTGCCATGGCAAGAGAGTTTGAATTAGATGATCTTTAAGGGCTCTTCCAACCCCAAACCATTCTCTGATTCTATAAATTAGATTTACATTTTAGAGATATAATTTCACACATTTAATTTACTGCCATCTAATACTTTACTAGTACAACATTAGTTGTACCATTACTTAATAAATATTGCTATTTAATATCTGTGGGTTGTTAAACATACCAACTACCTTCTTAACCAAAAGTACTAAGGAAAATGTCAGGAGACAAAAAAAACCTCAACCTTAATGTATAAACAAGGATCATAGTTGTTTGTATTATGCCTAAAATCTATTCAGTTAAAACAAAGCTACTTTACAAAACACCACAGACATTGTTAAGTGCATAGATTTTCTTAATCCATCTCTTTTATATGCATTTTTTTGCAAGTGTTGTTATATGCTTATATATAATATTATTTTACATTATTTTATTTTACACCTGCTGTCAAATATTTTTAATGTATCCTGGTAACCTGGTGACCACTATATTTTGTTTTTTCTTTCCTCTAGGTTAGTAAAATCCAAGGGCAGAATTACATTTTTAGCCTAACAGTTACAATAGTGACCTTCTTGCATTGATAAACAATTACAAAAAAAAAATGGGTCCACTGATTATTCCTCTCTCCATGCTTACAGCAGGTAGTTTTGTTGCTCTGGATATCTCCTAAAGTATTTTTAAGATCAAGTATTGCCCTCTTGTCCAGATAAAGAAGTGTAAAAACAACATGATGGTACTGTAAAAGCAATGCTACTAAGTCCTTCAACATACTCCTATCCATTCAGAATATTGCAGCAGTAGAAATACTACTTTCTTTTTTTAACAGAAAAATAAAATCACTTTGAATGTAGTTGCTGCATATTCATATATTACACAGGTTATCCTAAAGGAGATCACAGCAAATAGGAGTTTGCCCAGTGGTTTCTAATTTCCACCTCTGCTACTCATGTAACTGCTGTGTTAACTCAAGAAAGGAGATCCATCTTTATGTGGCACCATTTTTCTCTTTACTGTTTATTTCTCATCCATTTACATTGTATGCTCTGGAACATGGGTAACACTTCTCATTTGCAGCCCTTCCTGCAAAATGTGTCCTGCTTTTTACTATTATTCTGCTAGGGTACTGCAGAGTGGATTGTTTTTTGGCTAATTTTGTTGGCTAATAGGATCACTCAACAGCAGGATAAACAAAACACTTACAGTCAAGTACAAAGTATAGATGCTCTGAGGTTCAAATACCCTTTCAATTGACATTTCCTTGCAACATATGCATTGGAACATTTATTTAGGAAAAGAAAACAACCAAAAACAAAACAAAACAAAACACTTACAATTCCCTGCATCTAACAATATACTGGGGAGTTATTTTTTAGATATCATCTATTGTAAGCTATTGTGGAAATTACATGTTTTCCAGAGCCAAGTGTAAGTATATGATGTATTAGGTTATATAAAAGTCTCCATGGCAATTCTGAACACATCAAACCATTTATGACCACTGATATTCTCACAGAAACTGATCAGCACACCCAGGACTGCTTTAGATCTTGCCCACATTCAAACATTACACGTATCTGCCTAAGAAGTGATATAAACCACTTGTCTGAGAGTCCAAACTTCAAGAAAAAGTGAGGATCCCTTTTTTTTTTTAAGAAATCCAAAATAAATATACATATTAATTGAAAGATTAAACATTTCCCTGCATATCCCTGCATAAGAGTTTTAGTACACACAGGAACAGCTGTGTTTAATGCATTACAGAAAATACTACTACTTCCTACAGAGGAATATCAGAACTTATATTGAGTATTTTTTCCAATCAACAAAAATAAACACTGCTATGGTGCCTCAGTGACTAGCAAAAAACAATTATATGCTACACAAACATGCATTCATTTCAAAGCAGAAATTACACAAAATATTTTTTAAAAACTCCATATGTTGAATCCATGTATGCAAACAGTCACAGAAGAAAGGTAATGAAGCAAATTAAGCATTAAAATTGCTCAGCTGATTCATGAGATTGCATTGTGTGGGCTGCCTTATGCACAAGTACATAAACAATTCAAAATCTTCAGCACCTCTAACACACAAAACTATAAATCCCAGAACAAGAATAATGTAATATACCACACATAGGTAGTCATGGTAGCATTAAACATGCAGAGAGTAGAAGAAAGAGAATTTATATTTGGTTTTTGAGGGTTTTTTTTGGTGGGGAGATGGGGTTTTTTGTTTTGCTTTTCAGGGTGTTGTCTTGGGGTTTTTTTTGGGTTGGATGGTTGGTTGGTTGTGGGCTTTGTTGGGTTTTTTTTTGTCTGTTTGGGTTTTTTTCATATAATAATGATGAATCATAAAAGTTATTGTAGTATATAGTAAAGATTTTACTCCTACTGAGGCAGAAAATATTCAGGACTCTCAGAAGCTTAGCAAAGAAAAAACACCCTTATGTCCAGACTATCTGAGTTAACAGGCAGAACAGAGTCCTGACATCTAAAAGATTAAATCTTTAAAGCATTACAACTGCAGTGTGATTTATTTAAGAAGGTACACTCAAATTACAGACAATGAAACAAAGTTTTAGTCCCCTCCTTAACTACATCAACCTATTTCTATTCACTGACATCAGATTCTGATTCTGCAGGTGAAACTACGTTCCTTACTGCCATCATTATACTGTAAGTATAATGAGAGGATGGCAGTGTTATCTCAAAAAAGAGAAAGAGGATAAAGAATGCATCATGACGATATAAAGGAAGCAATAAAAAGGGGAATCCATGAGCCAAGATGCTGTAGAGACACAGAACATGTTCACTCATGCTGACAGTTTTTACTGATGGAGTGAAAGAGAGCTGCAGAGCATAAGAATCTGTATTTTTTCTTCACTGAACTGTAGTAAAGAGTGAATCCTTATTAGGAACAAATTCATTAATACAGTTCTTTACATTGCTATTAAAAGCCATAGAGTTATATTTATTCTTCTTCTGTAAGGACAGAGTTTAAATAAGAGAATTCATGAACACACAAATAAATAATTCCAGGCTGCGGAAACTAAACTTCTAAAGAACACATATTTAAGAGTCTGTAATTATTTATTGTATCCATAATAAACCAGAAGATTTTGCTGAAAACTATACATTAGAGTTTAACTGAAAAAAAACCCCTAAGCTCTTCTAGACACTAAAGTGCATGTTTGCTTACAAAAAGCACCAAGCAGTAATATCTTTGTAAGCCTGGCTGAGGCTGAAACAAAACACTCTGGCTTTCAAGAGTACAAGATTTTTACTAAGCAAGAATTAAAAGAAAAAGGACAAGGATGTTTGGTTTTATTTCCTTCCAACATTCTGAGCAGTTCAACTCCTTCATATATATCTACTTCCTTCTCTCAGTAAGATGAAAACTTTGAGAGAGAAAAAAATTCAGTCTTGCTCATCCAAATTCTTTACTAAAACCAGACATTCCAGCTTCTCATTTTGTGCATTCAACCAAAAAAAAAAAAAAAAAAAAAAAAAGGCGAAAATTAATTCTTGTGATCTCCAACGTCAGGAAAGAAATCATTTCCTTTCATCACAGAAAATGAAGACATAGCTGTCTTTAGTCCATGAGTTATGAAAAGTTTTGATCAAAGAAGCAACATTCAATGAAAATCAAATTAAATTCTATTTTCTGTTGACTCACATTGCTTTCTCAAATATTTTGAAAAATATTATATGCAAATATTGCAGCTATTCATTACACTGACCACTTCTATCACATTATTTTTAATCTTCCACCTTGTTTTGAATAAACGTAATCAAAATTAAACACAGTTTTCACAATTTTAATATCTGAAATTTCAGACACCTATTTGCTTTTCAAATCTTTCATTGTTATCTTCTGCCAAGCAACTTTCCTGCAGTCATGGGTTTGGTAAAAAATATTTAACATTTGAGCCAAAGCAAGAGCAAAACCATATTAGTTCAAAGCATAACTGACATTTGCATTGGCCAAATTTTAAAGCAGGCTTTACTGAATAAAAATGATGTTATTAAAATGCACTATTAAAAGAAAATGAATGTTTTTTTCCATTGATCTCCTGTTCTGTCACCAGCACAAGCTACTATGTTCACATTCTTAAAATTTGAACATGGGGATTTGCGAATTGCGATTGTTGCCATGACATCAATGTTCCAGATTGCATCACTGCAAAGTACTGCAGTAACTGCACTGACAACACTAAACCAGTCACTAAAGCTTTTCACACAACACTACCATGCATGTGCAACATCCAAGCAGCTACCAAAATGTAAGAACCATTCAGATTCCTCAAACCTTAGCAATCATTAATAGCACCCAACTCCAAAAGAAGAAATAAACATGCTGTCTAAATAAAGTTCCATGCTTCAAAGTTAAAAGCTACACAAGTCTTAATGACTTAGTGGATCACTGAATGATAGATAATATCTTGCTGTTCCAACAGACAATAACAGAATAAGCAAGAATGCATCTTTGCATGGGGAAGTGCAACATACCTGGTTGTCTTGGATGTCTGATACCCAGGAACACTGAAATAGGGAGACTGAAAGGAGATAACTACCCTACAGTGATTACAGCCATATGAAATTAACACTACTTTACAAATCAGCCAGTTATCTATATATATCCATACTTCCTCTTTCTCACTTTTGCAAGTACAATACTAACAAGATGATAGAAGGAAGACTTTGAAGAGCAAAACTTCTAAAAGATATGCTAATCTTTTAATTTAACTTAAAATCTCTCCTGAGGATGTTAGGAATCCATTACTGTTAAAAATGGAAAAAAACTTTTCATCATCTGACTGTAAAGTGGCTGTGAAACATACTGTGAAGCACTGGCTCACCCTACTCCATTCACCACTCCTGTACCAGCACTATTTACAGCTGCCAGGCAGCACAGTCACCTTTGCATGTGCCCAAGCACTCCCCTGTGCTGCCACCCTGCAGCCCACACTGCATCATCAGGCATCCTGTTTCACCACAGCTGTAAAATTCTGGCCTAACCACGTTCAGGAGACCTTGAGGGCAAGCCTAACTCTTCTGGCAGCAAAGCCATGGATCAGCCTGCATCATGTCAGTGAAAGGAAGCTGGTGCTGTCTTGTGGTCTCTGCTGCTCTTGTGCACAGCTGTGCCTGTGGAAAAGCCTTCCCCAGCGGCCTGTGACAAAGGGAAGAGAGACTTAGAAAAGTCTTTGCCAATCAAGACAGCAGAAGACTTCACTGTGGCTTTAGAGCTACTTCAGACATCAAAAGTCATTTACATGAACTGAAAAGTAAGTAAGCAACATCTCCAGTCTCCAGGGCTCACCCTGGATGAGCAATGCTTGTACACTTTCCCCCTCAGCCCGGGAATTCCGAGCTCTGGACACAATCCTGCATTTTCTGTTAGTTCTCCTGAGATACCTGGGAGATGTATCTGGCACCCCTTATCAACTGGTAGTCTACTGAAGTTTCCCTTGTACCCCTGTCTATTGGTTTTGGGGACAGAACAGTCAATAAAAAACTTCTTTGTCCTTTGCAATGCCATAGATCATAACCAGGATTGGTTCTGAGGGAGGATTCTGTGAAATGATTTTTATTAACTTCTGAATCTCAAACTGTAGAAAATAATTTGTACTGAATAAAAGAACTGTCAGTATAAGAAAAATTCTAAAAAAATAGTCACTGCTGAAATATAAGTGTTCTTCTAATCTGATTTTTGAATGCCCTAAAAATGACATTGTATCAAAAGATAGCTATATACATTGGACAAATATACACAATTTATTGTGTTAGACACACAGTCATACAGTATGGCTTTACTTACTGTTCTGAAGAGTTGAGTAGATATATTTGCATTATCTTGGTTTATTTAGTTTGAATTCAACATTGTTTCTGATTACTCTTAGTCTACATTTGCACCAAACAGTACTACTGATAAGATCCGATGGTATTTTACCGATTAAAAGAACTTCAGAAACAAGTCCTCACCTTCCCACACACCAAAAAGGTCTTGTGTGCAACTACTTGTAGCTCTTCCTGATGCTGTGTACATTGTTTTTTATAATTTTGTGTCAATTTAATGAGACTGTGGAGTGTTAGGAGTGATACTATGTTACAAAAAGCAATCTAGAAAATAAATTTTAGTGAGATTTTCTGTAGCTGCAAGAGAGGACTCTTGAAGGTTGGCTGGGTTATGTGAAAGGTTTTGTGTAACACATTACTTGGACTATTTTTATTCACCTTCAAGAGATGACTAACTGCCCAAGCAGAAACCATAGAATTATGCAAGTTCACACACCAGTAAAAATATTACATTTGTCAAAGTAAGTGTTTGACTAGCTATTCTTAGAGCATGAGGGAAAAATTACTAACACAATTTCGTGCTTCTACTTGTAGAAATGCTGGCCTAGGTCTATAGTAGGAAACATGATCTGGGTTTATTTCCCTGCACACTTCTTACACACCAAAGAAGATTTATGTAAAAAGACATAAGAGTACCCAGAACAGTCATTACTATTTCCTTTGAGAAGATATAGCCAAACACGAGTTCACTTTCTAATATATTTCATAGGTCAAATGGCATTTGTGAGGTGACTGGAAATGAAAATAATTGTCCAGGCAATTCACTGGAGAACTAGGGTGCTGACACAAGGCTCAAAGCCCATTTCATAATAAAGACCTCATATTTCAGGAAGTGTTGACTAGCTGTGTATGTCCAGGGATATCATGAAAAGCCAGGAATTTTAACTGCTTCTAAATTCAACAAAAGTGGGAATATCTCATTTAGAGTATTTCACCCTTACTGAATATACTGCTTTATCTCAAAAACATTTCTCTCTACTGTATTTATCCTGTGTACAACAAATGCAGTTTGTCATAAAACAGGACTATTTTTCAATTCATTTGCATATTATATATGGTATATTATGAACACTGACAGACTCATGCATAAACACAGAAAGTACTCAGCTAATTTCTTGCAATTACATGCAAAATAATAGTCTACAAAACCACAAAATGCCTAACTATGACAAATAACAAAGAATGAACCACAAGGAAAAATGTAGCTGGTGGTAGTGATGGGGAACATATAGTCACCCAGAAATTCGTCACTAATGAAAAATAAGATAAACCCCCTTTCTTAAAGATGCACATTCTTTTCAGAGTATGGTACATAATGTCTGAACATGGTAGCATATTGGATCATTTGAGATCACCTACATTGTTTTTAGAATGTGAAAGCTTCTGAGAGGTTTTTAAATTATTAAAGCACCAAATAGATCTAAGGAAGTCCATATATAAAGCACCCAGGTCTGATTCCCAGATCTCATTTGTAAGGACCCAGGCACCTAATAAGCCAGGACCATAAGGCCAAGGAAAGAACCTACAGATTTGGTGAGAACAAGGCAGTGAGGGGAACAGTGAAGTGGCTGAAGCAGCAGCTGCTCCAGGGGGAACTTCCAGGCTTTCCTATCTACTACCTGCACTCCCTGCAAAGGCTTCCCCATGCACTCACTGAGGCAGACACCATCCTAAACTTAATTAGACAACAAGAAATAAATTAAAAAACAAACAAACAAACAAAACAAAAAAAGCCCCAAACCATTGTGCCTTTCAATTTTTTACAGCAAGAGAGGGAGCAAGGTGAAAAAAACTCAGGTCCTGGGAATCAATGAGAGTAATGTGGACAGTTCCAGCCCAGAAAACTGAAAAACTGCAATGCCAGTCTGCTGCTCTAGAGAAGAACTAACAAAATTTAAAAGCCTTTTTCCCCCCTTTCTCTCTATGCATCTTATCACATAGAAAATAATAGAAGCATATGCAGTGATGTCAGTTATGGGAAATGCTCGTAAAAGCACAGCAGTTTGGGACATTTAAAAAATAGCTTGACAAAGCACTGCCAAGATCTTATGCAGTAAAATTTCATGCAGGATCATCACAAAGGACTTAATAAGCCTGATTTCCACAGTTGAGGCTAGAGCTCCATGTTGACTACTATATGACTACTTTTATAGTAACAGCATAAATTACTGCAATTCCATGCTTAGATCTGTATGCTGAATTCACAAAGAGGCATTTATTAATTCATTAATACTTGTGATTATAGATGACCTATTTACCTTTTTATGAAAAGAAAATCAAGTGAGTTCACTACTAGAAATATTAAGAATATCACTACATAAATTTTCCTTTAAATATCCATCCTACAAACCCAGAAGAAAATTCATTTGCTGCTCAAAATCAGTGATAGATTAATAATCATCATAAGAAAGACAATCACACTAATCTTTTACTCACTCTTGGTGTTCCTTTGTAAGGGAGGAAGAAATAGGAATGCCCTATAGATATGATTGCCTAGCAAAAGATGCTAAGAATATGGAAAGTGCAGGTGAGATTGAAATGAAAGCAGTGTTCGACTAAGTGGCTGGAGAAGAGTATTATGGATGCCTGAAGGTCTTCTCCCTTTGTTAAGATAATGCCAGTTGCTGCAAACATACCAAAGAGCCAGCAGAAACCCCCTTCTGGCATGACAGGAAGGGTCCAAGATAAAGGTTAGAGATAAGAAAGTAGTAAAACATGGTAATGTAGTGATTCCTATAGGCTGTATGTAAATGTTAGAGAATTTGCATCTTGTACTGGATTGGTTAGTGAAAGAGTAGAATATTCAACATAGGAAATTTAAGACTTTTTAAAAGGAGAACATGCTTTCTCTACTCTTACACCCTCGGACACACTCTCACTCCCTTGCTCTTGTCCCTGCAGCCCTCACCCTTGTTTTTACCCCCTTTGTTATCTTACTCCTCTGAGACTGACCTCCACACAAAACTGCTTAGTGTGGTGTGGAAGATCCTCCTGGCAGAAACTTGCTGAGTGGGCCATCATTCCTCATAACTCCTTTTCTTTTTCATGTTACCCCCCAGAAATTTTTAACAATTCCTGGAATCTTTGTGGAACAGATATAGGAAAAAGACAATTAAAACTTCAACAATTGTTTCGTGATAAAGAGCACCATGCTGCTTCTATTTTCAGTAAGATTTAAAAATCAGAATCAGAGGAACACCCCCAACCACTTTTTGTTTTGAGATGAATAGGTTCATAATCACAATTGCTGTTTTCCAAATAAACTATAACCTTACACATTGCAAAGAGTTAAAAATTCCCTGAATACTTCAGTATGACTGCACCAAGCTGAAATGCAATGCTTTTTGTCCTTTCCTTTCCTGTTCCTCCTTTGTCACTGAAGAGAAGATGTTACAAATTCAGTTAAGAAGGGTCTCAGCACAGGATAATGAAATCCAGAAACCAAGCGAGCTAACAAGATATAAAGTTTAAATTTAAAGTTAACAAGGATTTAGTCACTGATGGCAGGAGGCCAGCGAATATACCCAAAATATGTTGTATTTTGACTAGTGTCCTCAATTGTGGTCTCTCATCCCAAAGCTGACACAGTGGAACTAGAAAAGGTAGCTAGAAGGGCAACTGAAAGGGCAATGAAATGGCTTTTGTACAAGAAAGAAAAATAAAATACCCTAGCTAGACTAGGTTTCTACAGCTTGGAAAAGTGACAGATGAAGGAAGATTTAATCAAATCACAAACTGCTATTCACCAACACATTAGTATGAGTGACTAATCTTTTTCCTATTCACCACTACCAAGGAAAAGATTAGTCACTTGCTCTCATAATCAGAACATAAGAATTAAATGAAACTATTAAGACGTAATTACAAGACATAGCATCACTAAAATTCTTGTCTTAGCTGAAATCAGCCATTCTTTTATATTTCCTACACTCCTTCATTTCAGAAAATCCCTTAAGAAAGTTGAACATAACTTGAATACTTTCAGTGGATTATATGTGTTCATCCAGTAAACTCCTCTTTTTTTTTTTTTTTCTTGTAGGGAAGCTGAGCTGGGGAAATACACAATGTCCTAGGATTTAAAGGTAAATGTTAAGTTTTCAGCCATGCACCATCCCCTGACTTCTTCACCCAAAAAGGCAGAACCATGACTTACTGAAAAAATCTGCAGTATTTGGGGCAATTAAGGACATGTAAGTCCAAGCTTGTTCTAAAGATTGGGAGAAGTCGTCCTGTTCTGTGTGAATAAACGTTAAAAACATGAAACAGGAAGGGCTAATGAAAAGGTAAGAGTGAACACAGCTGCAGATAATTGCACTGTCAAGAGGTAAGACAATGCTTGGACGCTTACTGATTAAACTGGTGTGTCCAGCAGCCCCTATCAACCACCTCTCTTGTGTACAAGCAGCCTAGAGAAAGATGTTCATCTGCACAAATGGAATAACATGTTTGAGCAGACACCTCAGATGTTAAAACTGTTAAAATCAGCTCATTGAGATGAAGCTATGCGTTGGTTCAGTTCATCTGCAATACCAGAACACTGAGTTTAAAAGAAAGAAAAGGCATGCACATCTAAGAAGAACACTACTTATAGTATATTTGCCTTGTTTATTGTAACATTCACCAATGTAAATTCAGTCACATCTTAAGGGAATACAATTATTCCAGGTTAACACACAGAAATTAACATATGTTTTTATTTTTCACGCATCTTCCTTCAGAATACATGACTTCCTAGCACAAAATATACTAATACTATTTCTTTTCTTTTATTTTTTTTTCTTTAATGGAAAGGAGGAAATAGAAATAATAAAACAATAATAGAAAAACCAATAAACAAACTTGATGAGTCATAAGTTGATGATGTGAAGAGATAAAGTCAGTGTAAGCATCAAGTACATTTAATTTTCTGTCTCACATCTCTGCTATATGTTTGCTGAGCTGGCAATAATTCCCTAGACTTAATCTTACAGCTAGTGAGCTTCAAGCTACCCTTTCCACAGAACAAGTTACATAAACACCATTTCTGTACTTCTTCCATTTCCAATTTATGCAGCAGAGGGGAAGAATTGTGTTACTCCTAAAACTTTGTTTACATACCTTTAGCGAGGAGAAAAAGAAGAAAGTGATCTTGATTGCTATTTCCTTTTACCCTGGACTCTCATCTGGTAAGTCTAAAGATTCTTTTTCCAATTATGTACTATGTCTTTCCTTTCCTAACTTGTTCTGAATTACTAAATGCTCTGAACACCACGTTTTAAGAAAAAAAAATCTCTATTTTAAATGCCGTAATTGAGTAACACTGTCTCCTGGAAAATATCTCCATGAAAGGAAGAACAGGGTGCCTTGGCCCCAGTGTACAGTAATTATCCCTACAGACCATTCAAATTAAAGGCAATCATTCAGATTTTAATTATGAAGTGCCTCTGACTCTCATTTTCAAGAAATTTTAAAATACTGCATTTTGATGCTTCTTGAACATGAACTTTCTCCTTCACATTTGGGAAACACATAATGAGTATTACTGATACCCTAATGATGACTGAAAGCAAATACCACAATAGTTTGACAGAAAGAAAACCAGCAGTGAATAAACTTGGAGGCTGATATGTTGGCTATCATGGTCTGTTGTTGGAAAAACGTGACATTTTCAATAATATGAAGAGTACTGAAGTATTCAAACAAATGGAACAAATGAGTTCAAACAGCACGAGCTTTGCTTAGATGGACTGACTGAATTAATGAGCATCTGACTTCTATTCATATCATGTTGACTGTAAGATAACAAATGTGATGACTGCGTGGCTCAAACCTCCCAAGAAAGAGCTGGTCTTTTCTTATTGTCCTGCTTTGCCTGAAGCATTGCTTTTCTTATGTTGTTGTATAAGGCAAGATTTCTTAATTTTTTTGTTCAATATTTTTAAAGAAATGTACTTGAACTCAGGTTTCCAAATAATACTGACTGGAAAATAGGCTAAAGAGTCTCTGGGGAGTGCAAAATCTTCTCAGAAGCTGGCTGTGCATTCAGAAATGTGGATATATGCATAGAGGACTATCAGACTTAGGAGGACTGCAAAAATGGGTCGTCGGAATTTTGGTTATATTAACCACTACAACTAAGCTACAAAAGCCAAGATTTCTTAGCTTACATTAGAATCAACAATCTTTATATGCCATTGTAAAATTACTCAATTAACTACTCAGGCATGAAAATAAAATGCCCTATGAATCTCTTTACAGGAAAGACCTTTCTAATTTAAAAACATTAGTGAGCGAGTATTTTTATAAATGGGAGCTGATAGCAATTATCATCTTTGATATGATTTATTATTTGGCCTTATATATCTGTTAACCTCCACTGAGAGGTCAGCTATTCCAGTTTCTGGAATTACAGGCATGAATTTCTCATCAAATAACATTGAAGAACTTTAATTTTTCCTCATAGCTGCAGGCTACCCTAGCAAATTGATTTAGAGAGAGTAAAACCTAATTTCAGTCAGATGCGACAGGAGAAGATGCTTTAATGTATATTCAGTTTGTTTACTATTGGCTGATGTTTAATTCTGCGTGAATGGGGAAGCTTATTTTCAAGCCTTAGAAGATCTCCTCTCAGCTAATAGGCACAGGACTTCTGTACTGTGGTGGAATGAGTGACATTTCCTCTCATCCAGCTGCCTGTTACTCTCCTGAGAACGAAGTCTAAATTCAGAAACCGTCTTGAACTGCATAGTAGCCAACATTGTGACTAACAGTGCTCCTAGTTGCACAGAAAAAGATTAAAATTTAGTAGGTGACATGTGTGAAATTTCAGTTTAAATCAGAAAATTAAGAATCACTGCATCTAAAAAATTTCACATACTAACAAATGGAGAAAGTCCTAAAATCAAGAGTTGCCAAATTTTATGAAGATGCATTCGCAATGATTGTTTATGAAAAAACCAAAAAGCTCAACATGCTGTCAAAGAATGTAAGAGGATGTGAGATCACCTGAAATTTCCTGTTCAGGGTCTTAAACATATCTTTAACATTTCTTCAAGCTCCCAAGAAATACTAGCATGGGTCTCAGCCTCCAAGGAGGCAAGGACAGCAGGGAAGTTCCAGCATGTGTGTGCAGGTGGAGTGCTCATGCCACAGAGGAACTAAGCAATCTGGACACCACCAGGAGTGAGAATAAAGATGTGGACTGTGTCTCCCCCAAGAACTTGTAGCTGCACAGGCCTCAGCCTCTGGAGGCACCAAAGGCAGAGCAGGCAAAGTCCAAAATTACCAAAGAAAGGGGCTGGAAGCACATGACATCTGGTAGGAGGCGGCTAAGTGACTGGAATGAAGCTTTGCAGAGAAGGACTTGTTGGATGCCGTGCTGACCATGACCAAGCAGTGTGCCCTTACAGCAACAAAAGCAGTCAGTAGCTACTTGGGAGTTGATCACACCCCTCCACCTAGCACTGATGAGCCACAGCTAGAGCCCAAGGCACAGTGCTGGGTTCCCAGTAGGAGACAGTGGGTCTTGCTCTGAGTTTTTGTTTCCGTTTGCTTATCTGTAAATTGTTTTTAAAGAATTCACATCAACGTGGCAGGAAATGCTACCTTGTTTAAAAATAATTTGGCAGATGCTGAGATTTTATGTGTTTCAGCCATAAGAAAAGATTGTTTGAAACAATTCTGTAAAGTATTTTATTGTTCTAAATCTAGTTTCAACATTATGGTTAGCAATAACTGAGAAGCAAGGCTGGGAAGATTTGGGGCACCCATATAAGTTTCTATTTGAGGTACTGTGCTGTAATCCTGCTAGAAGCAAGATGTTCCATGGCATTACATGTACATGCTTCCTTCATGGACATTGCAGAAGGGTAGAAGTGACCTAGATCCAGTGCCACTGCACACATGATCCTAACCAGCTCTGATACTCACAAAAGGAGAGGTCAGTCAGGCTGGCAGAGGCCAAGCCTAGATTTCATTTATACAATAGTGAGAAGAGACACAGTGACCAGCAGAGAGGCTAGAGAGGTTGTGGTGTGGATGACTGATCCTTGCTACAGAAACATTTATGGTACTATGGCAGTAGCTTCCTCTCTGGACAACTGAGAGGAAAATACTGAAAACATTTTACACAGATAGACAATATCTGAAGGATTTTCATAACAAAAATGTATGACTCTCACCAAACTGTATGCAAATGTTACTTTTCTAGATACTCACTGATGTCTGTCAATGGGACAATACCTTAACTAGCACAGCAGTTACAAATCAATATAGAAAGTATCAAATTTGGATAAAATTTGGTTTTGGATAAATTTGGATAAAATTGGTTAGTGATTTGGATAATGATGCACTCATTGACAGATCACCGTAACGAGAGCCCTACTCTTTCCTCTACTTATCACACCCTCTAGATTCAAAAGGTGTTTGAAGTTACACTGAAACCCATCTTGCATTATTGAAGAACTCAGCACCCAAAGGCAGTCTAAACCAAGTTGTTCTTCTATCTACCAAAAGTGATGATTTATTCTGATAGTCTGGAAGCAGCTTTTTGTTTTTGCAGGCTTATATTGCCTAGAAAGCTTTTCATCTTCAACTATAAATTTCCTGGACCTAACCCTATTTCTAAAACCTAGTTCCCTTTAAGATTGCTGTGCAGAACTCAAAATACAATTAAGACATAGTGGGGACCAGAAATGCCAGAAAGTGTCTATATTCTGTCAGGCACACAAATCTGACTCTGACATTTCTTTCCACCTTAAGAAATAAGTGAAAAAAAACCAAACAATCATTTCTGACAAAAATGTTATTTCATTTAGCTGAACGGCAAACAACTGGAGATGAGACTTGATGTCTCTTTTTCTAATTTTACATATTTGTCCTTTGTGGTCTGGCACAGAAAAGTAATGGAACCTCTAAGTATAAGGAAACATTAATAGGAAGGCCATAAATTATCTTTTAGTTCTGTGGATTGAAAGGCCATGTATGTGTTGAGAATTAAAAAAAGGAAAAAAAAATGTCTGGGAATACAATTGTAGGCTCACATTTCAAGATGATTAAAACATCTCCTTCAACTCTGTTCTTGTTCTGCTATTTTTCAGTATAATCACTTCAATATAATATTGTAATTTAACTGCTTACCATTATTTTTCCTCAGCATGGGAACTCCTGCATGTCTGGAATACAGCCACAAATTATTAACACATGGCCCATAGACTTATTAGTAGATAATATAAAACATTTTCAGATATACTCTCTTGCTTTGAGTGTGATTTAATTTTTTTCCTTGGAAATTGGATTCCCATGCTACTTTTTGTTTTTAAAGAATATCTTAATAACCCTAACTGAAAATAAACAGCCATAGAAAAGAATCTCTTTCAGAACTACTGGAGCATTTTAATAAAAAATCTTGCTAACCTTTTTCTTAAAACAAAGGGAGAGGAAAATGGATTCTACAGTATAATTAAAAGGCCTCTCTAAGGCTACTTGTTCATGAAAAATAATTAAAAGGGTCTAGGAATCACAGAACTTTTAGTCACCTAATATACAACAGGTACTGCAACAGGAAGCTGTCCCCCATACCTTTGTTAAAGATTCTCACAGATCAATTAAAATTATCAGTTAAAAATAAATAAGAAAATAACACAATTTCAATGTAAAATTACTACTTTTTGAGGTTTATTAAAGCAATCCTTACTTTTTTTTTACTCTAATGAGTGAGTTTTTAAAAATCTACTAAGTATGCCCTGCTTTCTAGACCCCCCAGAAAGCTGCCTCATCATCTTTGCTGTGAAATTTCTCACACTTCATTGGAACTGCTCTCCTTGCAATTTGTCTCTTGTCCCTGATCTTTTCGTTATGCATGTCTGGGAGGAGTCCAGTTCCACTTTCTCCAAAATTTCCTCTTAGGTAGCAGAAAATGCTCACTAGGCAGCCTGTGACCTCCTTTAGCCTCCTCCGCAGAACGAAGGAGCGCAGTTAGCCCAGTTCCCTCCTCACACTCCAGGCAATCACCTGAAGAGCTGTCTGGGCTCTGCCCAGTTTGTCAATGTCTTTCTCATATGGGGCACCAAAATCAGACTAAGGCAGCCTAGACATGCTCCAACACACACACACTGCAGCACTGCTAACCATTTCTAGTTTCAGCACCCTTTGAAAAATCAGTGTCCTTTCAGATGGCTGGTTATGATTGGAACCCAGCATTAACTCTAAAAAGCAGTTAAAACTGATATATATTACCACAAGCAATTTTATAGAGAGGAGACTGGGAATGACACCAACCGTTGATTTTGAGAAAAATAAATCATGTATATAAAGGAGTGGTAAATACAAAGCCTCTTCCTCAAGCAAGCCTGCCAAACTAAATTTATCAAAGTAGCATTTGTCAAGAAAAAAAAAGAAGAACAAGAGCAAACACCAAGTGCAGGAGAACCAACGTGATTTACAGAGGCAGTCAGCTTTAGTCTCCCTCAGGTACAAGAGACGAGACTGCAAGAGCAGAATTCCTTCAGCTTCAAATTGCTTTCGGAAGCAGAGACCTCAGAGACTGCTGCTGACTGAACAGAAGACCTTTAGGCGTATTATGAAGGAAAAAGCATTTCAGATGCTCAGCAGCTTTCATGGGTTTACTAGATATTGTTTGTAACACGTCTGGCCAGCATTCAGGATACATGCTTTGAATGCTGCACAACTAAACAATTCCATAGCTTTGAGCACACAGGTGCAGTTTAGGGGATGCTGTAAGAAACACTGCAGATTGTAAACACATTCAGTTCACCTACACAACAAATAATCTCAAGAACAAAGTATTAATTTTCTCTGTACAAATAAAACAACCCAAACCAGTAACCTAACAGCACCAGCATCAAAGAAGGATTTCACAAAGAGAAATTCCTGATAGTAATGATCCATCAGTACACAGATCACAATTTTTAATAATCTTATTTGATAATGTTTCATTTTCTAAAGTGTTTCTTGGGTTTTGCTTGTGTGTTTTTTCTTTTATTTTTTTACAATAGTTTCTAGGTTCAGTACTTACTTGAGATTTTCAAAAGCTAAACTACTAATGATTTATATAAATAATGTATTCAGTATTTAAAAAAAAAAATTGCTGATACACTGATTCATGTTCTATAATTTAAAGTAAAACATCCTTGCCTGAGAAGCTGATACTCCTTACTGGAATTTCAAAGAACAGTTTTATACTGTCATAAACAAAGCATTTCTAACTGTATGGCCATAGCCATCTGTTCTTTTTGCACTTAACAAAAGTACTTGAGGATAGAAATAAATCTTTTATTTCAAGAAACCTGAATTTGTTTGAATTTGAATTTACTGTTCAGAAAGCGTTGGGAATTTTTTATGCACTTACTGTTCATCATTTATAATTTTAAACAATTGACATTGTTGACATTAAAAAAAGTGTCAGTGGAAAAGCTTTTCCTTACATTTCAAATACAAATGCCTGCAAACCACTGACATGTCCTCCATTTGTGAATTTTGTGATTTTTCAAAAAAAATAAAAGTCATCTTTCTGCTTCCCATTTTACTGCCTGCATCTTTCCTTTTTATACATTTATTATCTACATATTAAAGAAACCCCAAACCCTATTAGTGTTCATGGTGCAAATAATACATAGTTCTGAATAAATACACTTCAGAATGCTACCCCAAGCATTTCCCCAGGGGGAAAAAAAAAAAAAAAAAAAAAAAGGCAGTTTGAAACACAGCATATGGTTCTCAGATTCTATTAATACAGCTTCAGAGGATGCTGGTACGTACACACAATTGGGTAATTTCAATATGAAAAAGAATGCAGCGGGTCAGCAACAAAAATTTCTCTGTTCAAAATCAGAATTTTTGCATATACAACTCAAGTAAATACCACAGTATAAAATAACTACCAGTAGGGTAGGACACAAAGTTCTGAAATTTCAACCAAAATCTACTTCTTTCCTTACAGTTTACACAAGAAATATGCTCAATCCCTTCCTTAGTCAGAGTCTCTCATAAAAGGTCAGGTTCTCCATGCTGGTGTGCTTCTCTGCTTCAGTGTCTGCCATCCTGAAAAGCACAAACTTCATTTTCAGTCAAAACATGAAATGCAGAACTTTTAAGGTTATTAGTCTTCCAAAACTCTTTGACTTTTAATGGCAGCTAAAATATTATCCCTATTTTAGCCTTTGATAGCTTCCCTTGGTAGATGCTGATTTTCAGGCAGGAAGTTTATGACTATCTTGGCAACTTCAGGATTTGTCATTTCTGATTCATCATTTTCTGCCATTCCCAACTTAGTAATACTGAGATATTCATGAAAGAAGGACTGGTGTCATAAACATTTAAAAGCTGCAAGAGAGACTTGAAATTGATTTCAGTAATATTGAGGGATCTGATATTTCCACTGAATTCTCTAAACTTCAATCCAGCAGTCCCTAGTTTGGAGAACTCTCACAGTGAAGCCTACTCAGAACAGTCAGTACACAATGCTACTTGAGTTTTAATAATGTTTAAAGATCTTTGGGGAAATTGCTAGACACATTCCAGATCTCACACTTAAATAGCCATTTTTATGTAATATCTGGTGTCCAAAGATTTAAAACCACATTCTGTCACATTTTTCTTAAGCTTTGTAAAATTAACAATAGAAAATGGTATAAAAACACAGGAATTCCTGAGGAAGGCTAATAGTGATCAGTCTTTAACTTCAGAAGCAGTATTTGGTCTTATAGTAAGACATTTCTTTATCACCTGAGCTAGAAAAAGAACCATTAAATGCTATTACTGTCTGCTTTCTCTGACATAAATTGTATCTTTATAGCCAGCATCTCAGAAACCTAATTTATCTAATAATGTACAAAACGTTAGCTTCAGTACAGCTCTGCCCTTTTTGAAAACATTCTCCAATATTGTTCCCATATTAATATTTTAAGAAAATGTTTATAAATAAAATAAATCTTTCTAAAATAAACAGGCTGCATTCTGTTTCCTTGTTTTTTACTGAAGAAAACCATGAGTCAAAACAGAAAACCACTTAACACTGGTGTCTCAAGAGCACTAAGAATTCAGAACAAAGGAGCTCAGTCTGTAGAAGCTCATGATGAATCACTTGCAAGACTTTCACTATTCATCCCACTGATATAGGAGAAACAAGAGACTTCAGAGTTCCCTCCACCAGCAGAACAATTATGGAGGAACATATTACTGAATTTCATGATTGCAATTTGTTTTCTCTATTGAAATATTCAAATCCATACCCAAAGTCCTGGGCCCATATAAAAGGATCCATATATTTGAAGGAAAGAGGAAAATTACATTACTGTCATGTACAATTGTCTCATTTTTCTGGGGAGGCAATCATGTGTCAATTCACAGGCCATCAGCTGACCTAAAGAGTACAGACACATCAAAACTCAGGGTTTCAGGTTAGGCTTTTTCAGATATGAGAGGTGTGATTTTTATTTTTAAGTGGTACCAACTGTCTTGTCAAAGTACATCTGCCCCATTTACACTTGGGCTAAAATGTGACTCCTCTAGAGCAGTCTGGTTACTGATTCTCATCTGCAGGCAAAGAAGAAACACATGGCTCACTTTTCCTTCATCCCCTAGCCCATGCAATAAGCTCTTTTCTACAATATCTGTTAGCGAAACCACCATTGCACAGTAAATACAGGTTTAATGTAGAATTGAACACAAAATTGTCCTATAATTACAAAGCTTCTCCCAGCCCAGATATGCCCTATTTTACTGAAAGCATGGCTCAAAAGCTTTCAAAGAATGAAAATTTTAACAATATGTCTTATCTGCTCTCAGACACTATCTTTAAAATGGCTGTATTCATTTCAGAAAGAAAAATATGGTCTTCAGTAACAACAACAACAAAAAAAGATACAGCAGGGGGAAAATAATACCCAACTCCTGAGTGCTCCATATGGTAAAATATTTAGGTTTCACCTCAGGTGTAGAAACCCTGCTAATGAAGGACAGGCAGGAAAAACCCCCAACATCCTTAAAGGCTGTAATCAGCATCCTGAAAACAAATCTATTGCTTGAAAAAGTGGCAACCTTGAGAGTAAACACGCATATAAAAAAAGGGAAATGGTATTCTGTGGAGTAGTGGTTTTGTTCCTGTTCTCTGAAGTTCAGGGATCCTTAAAATAAAGGTGTTTTTCCTATTTTATACCTATCAAACAGCATAAGAATCATAGAAGATTTCCCAGCTACTTGAAAGGAATTTCCTGCTCGTGCCTGTATCACCTCTAATCTCTTCATTCCATGGCCTCTGGTTTTTCTTTCTCACAGAGTTATAGCAGCATCTATATATTTCAGCATATAAAGAGAAATTAAGCCTCCAATTATACAGAACACACTTAAGATTACTTTCACTAGAGACCGAGTAATTTAATTTGGTTCAATGAAATTATGAAAAGGCTGCAGCTGAAAATAAGTTACAAAAACCACGAGGAAGATCAAGATGCTGCAAATTACCATGAATGAAGATATACACATAAAGCCATCAACAACACTTTTAGTCCCTCTAGGTATAAAAAGATAGAGCTACTTAAGAATTAGGAAATAAAGGACTAATGTGAGTAGGACACTTCGGAGTCTGCTTGTTTGACAGTGCAAAGCTTTCTCTGTTTTGTCTCTACTCATAAAAAAGACACTTATTGTAGGATACTTGTCTGAAAATCCTAGAAACACTAACCACATAGCAAGCTTTTCAAAATAGCATGAAACACTTCTGGTGTGGACCCATTTCCTCCAAAGAACAAGGCCCAGAACGATCACATTTTAATTAATTTGCAGTTTCAGACAAGCTAAAGAATGAAACCAAAGAAATCCCATGAAGTTCTAACATTAGGCTTCAATTGTAGGAATGGAAGCAGCAGGACAAACCAGTATGGAAATACAATCATCGCCTGTTTCTGCAGCAAGAAACATAGCTTGGTTTTATCAGCAAGACTTCCAGGTTTCTCCAATCTCTGTTCCAGCAGACACAGACCAATCACCACATATATGGTTTTGCTTGCATAATTACTATGTGCTTTTTTTTCCTGAATCTTGCCCTACAGCACACCTGAAAGCTAGTGATGTACTCCCCATGCTCTGCTGTCCCACCTTTGAGCATTTCCAGCCTCTCTGCATTCAGTTTCCTATTCTTCTCTTTTGGTGCATTCCTCTAGAGCCAATATTAATAGCACTTTTTAGATCTACTTCTTTTTACATGAAATGTAGGGGGCGATGCTTCCTGTTTAACAAAAACATAACTTTGATGAAGCATATCTCTTCTGCCTTTGAAGCTGTGTTACAAGCTGGAAAATGGCAGACTTTTTGAACCCAACTCTTGTTACCATACCTCCACCAGGCCTTTAATTGCTTCACAGCTGGCTTTCATACTCATTTAAAAGAGCTCCTGACTGCTAAGAATTCTTTAAGACTGTTATACAACAAATTACTCATCGTATGAAATATGCATTGCATGTTCTTTGTATTGTCACTCTGTAGCCTTGTGACTACAGTATCACCAGTGCTAGTAATACATGTCCCAATGACTCTGAAAAGCCTTGGGACTTGTAAGGCTTTGTCTGAGTATGTCTTGGCTTGCACAGAGATTTGATTTTGCTGGTTTAGCTATAAAAGCCTAGATGCCTACTGTCTACTTGATTTTTTTCTTTTAATTTTAATTATCTTTGAGTAATCATATGGCATAACCATAATTTTTATATAAATGGTAGTGAAAGCAGTTAGACTGAGCAGAATTAAATACTTATGATATAACAGGGGGACCTGTTATAATGATGTCATCTGCATTTAAAAAAAAAAAAAAAAAAGCAGCAAAAAGCATGGTGTGGCAACAGCAGCCTCAAGAGTGGGGAACTGGATGAAGTGCAAAGGAGTATAAGCACTGTACCACAACAGTGGGGTAGAGGATTACAGTGGAGATTCTGTAAGCAGCCCTCTTGCCACCAGCTGAAGTTATTAAAGAGCTGGGATCTAAAAAAATGGTTTTTTAAAGGGCAGAAAGAGGAACAAAGACCAACTATCCAATATATAGAAAACCCACTGCATCTATCAAATTCTGACTGACTAGTGTAACTGAGCCTAGTGTAAAGTGTGGGGCATACCCACCCCAGATTTCAAGGAAGGAGAAGGAGATCCCAGCAGCATCACAGATTCCTTGGCAGATGGGAGGAAGAAGCATGCACTATGACTATCCTGGCACAGTGCATGCTGACAGCTTGCTTATACCAACAGCACCCACCCAAAACTACAGCTGACCACCTTAGGGGACCACTCACCCTATGGTGATAGAGGTTGAACTTAACACCAAGAAAAGGACAGACAGGAGGAAGGGTGTCTGTAAGAACTGTCACAATATTGTTAAAAAGAATGTATGTCAATTGCACTGATGTGCTACAGACCTCAAAGTTCATTTCTCCCACTGCACTGCAGACTGAGTTTTGTTGATTTTGAATGGACTAACTGCTAAAACAACTGTTTACACAGATTTTGTGTGCAGCCAGTCTCTTGAGATCTGGCTCCAAAATTTTTACACTGGAGAAAAACTGTTTCTGAAAGATGTAACTTTGTCAGGCTTTAAATAAAACTGGCACTGATAAGGTAGCTCATAAAATTTAATCAGTATTCACGTTCCCAACTGCAAGGATGGAGGCAGACACACTACTGCTCTTAGATAATCTCACTAAAACTCTCCCCAAGCTGTTGCATTGTGTGGGGAAGAGGCCTTGTTGGAAATTACCTTTGAGGCTGTTGGTCACAAAACTCAATGCCAAGGTTAAGGCTATATTTCATAAAAGGTTTTCACTAATCACCTGCCAGCTGCACAGCTAAGGAAGAGGCCCTTTGCCAGCTAGGAACTATTCTGCAGTTACTATCTAAAACTAAGTGTGATCTTTCAGAAAGGAAAAGATTATGCAAAAAAAAAAGCATGATTTGGCATACTCAAAATACATCTATATCTAAGATGGCAGAGCAAACCCTTGCCAGAAAAGGTAGCAAGATTTACCCTTTTAATTACTCCATAAGACATATAATAATCACTAGCAAATGAGGGATTCATGAAGAATGGCTACTACCCAGCCAAAACCTATGCAACCATATAAAATGAGCACTCCCATGAGCAACCAACAATTCAGTCCCATCAACAGGGCAGATTATGGAAGCAGTAATACCAAAGGACTATCTGAGGACACATATCCCACCAAAGCTGAATCCAAAGCTGCTTGGAAACACAGAAGATTAACAGGTGAAGCAGGGTCTCCCTCCCTACACAAATCTGGCAGGCACTACACATTTTGAACACTGATTTCTATCTGTGAGTGTCTCTAAAAGGTGGTCAAGAATTTACAGGTAATACCTGTCTACATACAGAACAAGTAAATTACCTCCAGTATAGTACTAAAGGCGACCTAAAGCAACTTTCTCTTTAAGAAGCAAAGAATAGTCCTAGTGAAAAGGCAGCAAGTATCCTCTGGAGAGTCAAAATAGGTCACCTTCTTCCCTACGTACATCTTAGGCAGCCTTCAGAGAGGTACTTGGACAGGCTTCTGGAACTAAAAATAAGGTCTGTGAAGATAAGCGATATGACCACTGCCAGCCTCAAAATAAGGTATATGAAACCAGGCAGGGGCTAAAATATGGTGCAATATGCATTATTCTTCACCAGCACAGATGCAGGAGCACAGGAATGTGCAGGAATACATGCCACAATAGAGAGAGGCAGAGGTGAGGCAGCAGCAGCAGCTTGTCACTAAAAGCAGAACAACCTGTTCATGAGAAACTCCAGAATTCATGGGGACATAAACACTGCTTAAAAATACACTCCTCCTCAGCATTAGGGAGAACTGAAGCTAAACATTCATTAAGAAGCTTGACAAAACTGCACTTAAGATTAAGGAAAATGAAAAATCCCATCATCTCTCCCTCAGGGTATTCTTACTTGCAGTTACTGCTGCAACGGCAGCTCACATGGATGGATATACCAAATCCAGCTTAAAATTGCTAATAAGGTCTCCACAGTAACACAGCTCAGCCTTTGCGAATCATCTCCATGGATAATAAATTGGTTACATAAAACTTGGGTGGGTTTTGCACCTGATATGCTCTCTGCATTGGTACAGCAATGCTTCTTGAAGAATCCAGTGCAAGCTACTGAGCTTTTTACACACTTACTAGAATAAAAGCAGAAGAATTTAGAAGATAATCACATTTAAAACCATAAGGAAACAACTTGGCAATGTATTTTTGTGTGACTTTGGTTTTGGTTTGTTTTTTGGTTTTTTTTTTGGGGGGGGTGGTGCGGGGGTGATGCCATGCAGATTTTCTGTCCTGTGAAATTGGTTGGGAGAGAATTGAAGTCCTGCTCCCTCTGTTTTTCCACTGCTGGCAGATTGACCAGAAATCAGTTCAAGATTGGTGTGTCTCCAAGTAATTCAAACTGCCATTTCCAGCTAAAATTTCTTACCTCTCTACCATAAAAGCAGTAACCAGATGGTGCCAATACAGCAGCCTCACATGTTGCCAGACCATCCAGTATCCTGCTGCCCCTTTCACCTTTCGGGAATTTGAAAGCTCTCCTAATCTTCCTCTCATACTCTGAGACCCCAAACATCAGAAACCACTGCCTTGCCCCAGCCAGGATCTTCAGCTCCATGTGGAAAAAAGGGTCACAGAAAAAGCAAGAAAGTGTAATGCTTAACTGCCCTGGAAGCTTTGCTGCACTCAGGATTAAAGATGCATTTTTCCAGATCCAGACATGTTTCAGCTGTCATTCCTCTCTTATTGTGTCATTTGATTAACACACATGCTTCTCACTTGGGCCAGCACATCAATAGGAAAAATGAGGAATACTGTACCTTCAATAACCACCTAAATTTATTATTAATAAACAGTTACATTTTATGATATTTTATACAGTCACAGACCCTCTCATTAAAAAAAACCTGAAACAAATAGTTGATTTGTAGGCAGCAAGCAACTTAATCATCATTCCAAAAACAATTTAGAACACAGTATGTCACCAATAAGAATTGTAATAACTATAAGAGAAATATAATTCTGTATATGAGATATATACAAAATAAGACTTATGTCTCGTTGAAAAAGATTGCCTTAGCTACCCACAGAATAGCGTGTGTGCCACACATGCACACAAACAGGCACCACTTTAAAGACAGTACATACCTGAGTAACTGTAGGGCCACAGGGAAGATATACAACTTCATAAAGGAAATTTACCTGAGAGATTTCCTTTTTTTAACAGGAAAGCAGTATTTCTTGCCTAGCAAAAGCAGTACAATTTGCTTCAAACACCCATGAGATTAATTCAGACTTCCATAACTTCTTAAGGAAACTTATATTAAGAATTATTACCCCTCATATTTTCTTACAGTTATGACTTTTTTTTTTTAAGGTAATGCAAGGAAGCCTATAGCAAAAGAAATGAGATTACAGCAACCAGTACAGGCACAACTTGTCAGTTACCTGTTCTCTAAAAAACATTTAATCTGAAATTATTTTAACACTCACATTTGACATCTACAGGGACTACCATGATTTTGCAGGGAAATCCCCCCCACCCTCAAATATTAGTTAATTAAAACATGACAAGTTGACTACACTGCAGATAAATACAAAGTAAGTATTAAATGAACCTCTCTAATAAAAGTTCAGAGAATATTTTAAAAAAGGATTAAATCAATGTTCAAAAGTCTGCCTAGCTACATGTACTCATCTTTTCTTCTTTTTTTTTCCCACCCCCAAGAAGCAGGCTTGCTTATTATTTATTATAAACTTGCAAGGATTTTTTGTGAATAATAATATTTGGATTCAGAGTCAAATGAAATCTGTAATTTTACCCTTTCCTGAAATTAAAATTCAGAAAATTTTAAAGTTCATCTCAGAAAAACTACAGTATCTTCTAGTTTATTGGAAACTAATTTACAAATTTTTGTGAGACTACCAAGCCATTTTATTTCAACATGAGACAGAGCAAAGGCATGAAACTGAAAAATTCGAGTCAGACTTCTTAACTACGTGGCTGACAGTCTAGGAACTTTTAAGTTTAGCTGTAGGTATTGCAGTCTAACCTTAAGAGTTCACAGGTTACCAGTGCAAGCCACTACAGCAAAAGTTATCAGAGAGATATTACTCCTGATATCAAGTTGCTAAAGGTGCATGCCAGTTTGCACTCTGTGTTAAAACAACCACTGAACTATTATGTATCAATCTGGACACAAGGGCACTAGCTGCACAGAAGAATATTTTCCATTTGGAGGGTGTAAGGTGGACTTCTACAGTCATGTTCTCAGCTTGCAGGAGAAACAGCTGCAAAGAAAGTATTTTAACAGCCAGCTGCATCCTTATTAAGAATATTGATTAGCTGTGGAACATCAGACTTGTGCAGCTGAATATAAACAATCAAGCAGTTGCACCCATGATTTCTCTAAGCTGTGAGGACTCTGGGGTGTTTGAGGCCCGGGCTGGAATTTGTTATTCTCGTTTAGGTTTCAGTGGTTTGTTTTGGGTTTTTTTACATTCTTGATACAAAACACCAGAAATTTCACCTTCAAAAAAATTCTCACTGTGAACTGAAGTGACAAAATACACAACATAATGGCTGGCTTGCTAAATAGCAGCTGCTGCCAAAAATGGTGGACAACATATATAATGCAAAATTTATTTCTTCAGAGAAAAGTCTGACCCCAATGTCCTGCTTCTCATGAATCCTATTCTTTCTTAACTAGAAATAAATAATATAGCAACATACAGCTGTCTGCTGCACTTTGTTGTACTTTCTTACCCTTCTGTAAAGTTGCAACTGCAGACATGCTGGTAGAAGCAAAGAACTGCAAATAAATAGGAAACCAAGTAACATGAAAGAATGGAGAAATATTCTTCCTAGCAGAAGTGAATCACAGACCACTGAAGGAGGTAGGTATGCATATGGCATAACCTTTTAACAACCCTTTTGAAAACCTGTGATATGAGATTGTTGGAAAAGGATGGAAAGAATACCCACCTTTTAAAATTTACACTACTACTCCCTGTAAATACAATGAAGTACTGGAAACCTCTCATACTGGAAGAAACAGTGAAACTGACTACTTGTAAACAGAGACAAAGCAACAGACTGATGAGTAATAGCCAACCCTGGCTATTCTGGTCAGGAACAAATCATGTCAAAACAAATCTTATTTGCTCCTGTTTCAGGGTACCAAGTATAATGGACAGGAAAGACAAGAAGATGCAAGAACTTTCGGTCTTTTCCTCATGTGTCATCATCCTCTATGTTTGTTATGAAAACACAGCCTGCAACAGGTACAGGTAAGTTTTATTAGTACCCCACTACTGTGTGTCCACTTGAGACTAGAACAATTAAGGAACAAAACAATACTCTTTTCATTTTCAAGGAAAAGGGAGAATAGGATGTCTCAGAAAAAAAGGAAAATCTAGGTAACATCTAATGCATTACACTGTCATGTCTCGCAAATAGATTGTTACAGAATTTAGGCATGATGTTTTCTTGCACAATGCATCAAGGTTAAAAATACCCACATGATATTGATTTGCTGTATGCAAATGCATTTCTCCCCATTTTTCTAAGTAGGCCTCCAATTTCAGGTACTGGAGCCAAAAGTAAGATGTACAAAATGTGAAGACTTCTCCATGTCAGAAATAATGCCACATTTAGTGTCTTACAAAATCCTTCTCAGTCACCCCTGTCACCCCACAAGCTGAAGTTTGGGATAACCCTGAACACCAGAAAAACACGAGACAATGATCCTGGCACCCTGCCATCACTCCCACAGCTTGCTGAAAAAGGAAAACTTCCTGCAGGTATTCACAGACTCCAAACCATCTCGTACAGGCATCCCACTGCACCACCAGCAAAACTCATTGGAACACAGCATCAAAACACCACCTGCAACTGGGTCATTATCACACCAGAACAACTGACCAAATCAGACAGTTCAGGTATGTGGCTTAGGTTTGCTGCCTAAAATCATGCATTTTAAGTAACAAGGTAGAGAAAGCGAGACTATCCTTTTTTAGATCCACAGGCACTGGCAATTTAGTTGTTTTTTAGAAGAGGATTAGAATTTAAATCACAAGCTTGGGATGTGATCTGAAATAGATAAGATGCAAGCCAACACTGTGCTGCTTCCACATAACAAAAAATGAAACAATAAACCAATCATCTCACAGCCAAGAATACCCCAAGCTGTCCCAATCCCCATTATACCAGAAAGAGGCTACAAACAAGAGTCTCCACAGTATCTCTAACTTTATTGGTGTCTTTAACAATGCCAAAGAATTCAAAGCTCCTACTTTGAATATATACATATATATATATACATATATATACTATATATAGGCTTTCAATAATGTCTATAAACTGCTCGTCACCTGTTCCTCAACTAATGAAGCTCCACCTTCACAAGCACTTTTCTCTTTTAAAAATAATTACCTCAGAAATTATAATACTTAGAAACAGACAGGATATTTAGCAAAAAGATAAAAACACATCTGATACAGGAAGAAAAAGGACTAAATGCAGTGTAAGAGCTACTAGGAAAATTATGTAGGAATTTGGATTGTCCTTATCTATAAAAAGTATGTATATTTTTCTTTTTAAATTTCTATTTTCATAGTATGATAGAAAACATGCATCTGGAAATCTGTAGATATTTACAAGAAGAGTAACCTCAGCTACCTTATAGCTTAATCAACTTTTAGGTGCAAAAAACTTACATGAATGCTTAAAGAAAATACAGTATTAAATAATAAGAAAAAGTTTTTGCATATAGCTATGCTATATGAAAGATTTTTCTCTGCTTTATGTTCAGTATTTCTGGTACATAATAAGTCATACTAAGTAAAATAGTTCCCTAGCATACTGTGATATTCTGTCTTTTGCTAAGATTACCCTACCCTGGCAGACAGATTAAAGTGCTAAAACAATTTCTGTACTAATCCTTGGAAATTCTTGTTTCCTAAAAAACACCTAACATACAGTTGACTCCTGTGGCAAACTTTGAGCCAAGAGAAATACTAATATTTTTCTTATCTGATTCATTAAGTGCAGATTTAAATTATCTATATGCAGAAGGCTTTAGAAGATTCTCTGAAAAAAATAAAATTAAAAACTGTTCATAAGACTCTTGGCTAAATTCAGAGACTGTAAGAAATGGAGCACCAGATGTGAAACAGGGTGGATGGGTAGAAGAGCTTACTTAGAGGGTCACAGGATGTAGAGGATCATAACAGGACAGCTAAAGAGTTCACAGTAAAAGACACGCATGTGTTATAACGCTGAAACACTCAAATAAAACATATTGATTTGACTGACTTTAAGTTGAAAGAGAAGAGGACAGGAGGCTCCCTTTGAGCATGGGAGCGCCATGAGTTGTGGGCATAGCTGGCATTGCCCCATAGTTTTATAAAACACTTCCTGACTCCTACTATGCTGAGACAACAGTTTGGCAGACACGGCAAAGGGTTTTTGTCACCAGGTAGCCTCACAGACAGCACAATGACTGTGCTCTGTCCAACCTCCTGTGCACACAGATGAGGAAGGACTCTGATGCCAGAATTAACATATACCAGCAACAGGTCTGCATCATTTGAGAAATCCAAGCGGCATCTGAAACTTACTTTCTGTTCTTGATGCCAGTGTAGCGCTTACTGATTATGGAGGAGGCAGAGCAGATCTCCCCATGCCTGTTCCAAACCCAGAAGAGGAAAAGAGAGAATCTGAGCTTTCGTCAATCAGACACCAATTCTACTCTGCCATTTGCATCAACCATGGTTTTGTACTAGTAAAAGAAGTGGATGGATGGAAAAGCACATCATCATATCAGCATCTCACAAACAGAACACCTTCCTGGCAAGTCTCTCTACAAAGCCTTCACAATTACATTAGCAGAATTCTGCATTTTCAAAGCCAGGTAAGACTGATGCCCTTAAAAAATAAATCCATGCAACTTCTTGAAGAGTTAGAGGGAACAAGAATTATTCCCAAAATAGAAGTATGCCTATCAAACTTAAAAACTAAAATAATGCTTAAATAACAACTTCAAATTTCTAGATTATTTTTTAACTCCAGTACAGTGAGTAAGTACATGCTGTCTCAATAATTGTGTTTAAAGTGGTGTACTACTCTTCACTTACATATCTCCTTGATTAGTGACCTTTCTTAATTAACAAATTGAGTAAAACATATGGAAACTTAATGATAAAAAGTGACTTGAACTTTTCATAGACTGCCATCAGCTCCCACCATTCTGCTACATAAATCTGCTAAGAAAATTTTTTCAAACATCAGTTAAAAATAAAACAACTACAGGTTGAGAGGGGTCAAAATGAAGAATCTCTTGAATATAGATCTTTCTGCTGTGGCTGTCTGCATACTACATACTATGTTAAGAACAGCTACAGCTAACGGTAGTCTCACATGGCAACAAGGAAGGAAAATTTTGTATTCTGTCTTAGGAAAGAAATATGGCACTTCTGCAGCAGAAAAAGATTCGAAAGTGGAATGAGTGTCAGAATAGGACCTCATTCAGAAAACCTCTTGCATTTCATTAGCTCTGAAGGGTGTATGACTGACAGATCGAGAAACAATATTGTATTTCTACCCAATACGAGTTTGACACAGCTGGAAGATATGCCCCAGAAATTTCACTGCCTGTGTACTTTATTTCTGACTTACAGAAAGGCCAATTCACACTCTAATCTTAAATTCCTTGTTATCTTTATTAAAACTGTCAAGATGGGAACAAATTTGCTCCAAAAAGGAGGAAATTCTCAGATACAGCCACCTGACCACAACAAATCAAACAAAAATCATTGGGCTTTTTTACCAAACCACTGTATAACAATTTCCAATCACTATAAATCTAGATGTCATCCAAACTACCCATTCCTTATGTTGAATGATCAGCCACTAAGCCCAATAAAACTGTAAACTACCCCACTATCTTCTTCATGCTTTTCTGCTGCTTATTTATTTTCTTTTCTGTAGCTCTCTTTCCTACCAGTCTTGCATAAAGCACAGTATACTCTATCACAGTACACTGAAAAATAGAAAAAGGGATGAGAACATTTGAGAACAGTTTTCCAAAGCTGCTGACAGATGTCCCTGTAAAGAAAACTGGAGTGAATAAAGCTACTAAACACCTAAGAAGTGGAGAAAAAGTAATCTGCTTAAAGTGCAGCTAAGAGGACTCCATTAAGAAATCTTTGTAACAGTAAGGGCAATGGAACACTGAATCAGATCAACTGAGAATTTTGATTAGTCTATATAATTTCAGAAATTGATAGAATACATAATTTTGATCCAATCTTAGAGCATAGAAAGGGGAAAGGGATCATCTCTTACCTTCCCTTTTGATTTCAGAATTGGAAAACTAAACTACTTATTTCCTTCAGGAAAATGTATCTCAGAAAATCTGTTTAATATAGAAAAAAAATTCTTTTAAATGAGAAAGTCTACAATTTTGCTTACTACTTGAGCTATGCCTTCTAAGATTTTGTGTATATGTATATGTACTGTAAATGCTGTAACAAGTGTATCTCAAACTCAAAAACAGTTTTGGTAAACACATCTTGATATTGATAAATATGAAGATGCTCATAATCTTAAAGGCACTATGACTAAGGTCTAAGAAAAAGAAGGAACTAGCAGATACTTTGTCTCAATACAAAAAGAAATGCCTTGCCACTTTAGTGATCCTTACACATCAACAGACATTCAACTCAATATATATATATACTTCACTATCACATATGTCCACTTGAGCCAAAATTCTCAAGCTTCCTTCAGTTTTATTCTTTCAGGCACTAAAATATGAAAGATACATACAGTAGACTGAGTAAATAGCTGCAATCTTGTCCATTTCTAGCACTGGGCTACTGCAGATTAGTCTCAACCATTTCTTCTCTAATTCTACAGACTAAAAAAGGTATATCTCCCAATATATCAATTTTCCACCACCTTTTACCTCTCCCAGTATTTCTGATGAAACTACCCCATCTGGGGTTTTTGCACTTAAGGCTGATCAGCACCCAACAGCCTGCTGCTACCCCAACCACCAGTACTACATGGTTTCTAGATCCATGGCTGAGGGAAAGTGCTCATTTAATCAAACAATGGCAGAAAACATCTCACCAGAGGCTAATTAGGTATCTTTGCTAAGAATTTTTACACCAAGTATGAACATAAACAACCAGCATTGAAAATTTTGGCATTACCTGAGAGACTACACCAAAATGGAGACTAAAGCCTGCTGTGGTTTCCCTTGGCTGCATCCTTTCCACTCTTTCCTCTTTTCACGGTGTTCCAAAATAAATCCTCCCACCAGCAGAAAGCAATTATCACTGTTATTTTTAGACACCACCTCCCATACACTTCCTGACATTTTCTATAATAAAGTGATGCCTCTGCTGTTTGTGAAAGAAAGAACTCACACTAGGAAGGACATGGACATCCTACCTGCAGCCAGAAGGCAAGACTAAAATCCACACAGCACCAAAAGCATTTTCCCCTGACGAGCTCAGCCCTGACCCATCTGCTGACTATTGCAATCCCTAGTTAAATGAACCTGCATCTCCTGAATTGTTGCACAAGAAGTTTAGGTACTCAGGGCTGTGGTTTCTTGCTTGTAGCAGCTTTCTGTCTACTCTGTGCAGCTGTGCAGAGCACAGAGGTCCTGAGGCTCCCTCCACACATACAAATGCTACTTCACAGAACATGAAAAAGCTCAGATCAGGGCTTGCACTTCAGGAGCTGCCAGAGGAACACCAATAAATAGTTTCAAAGAGCATCCATGATACATGACAGTCTTCACATCTGTATTATCTTTAGTGGCTATTTCTTTAGTCAGTGGCTTTGCATCCACAGCACATCTACAAAGATATGCTCACAACACTTACACACAGAGGCACAACACCCTGAGGAGCAATGAAATGTGAAAAACTAAATTTTCACTTTAACAAGTCACAAACAGTGAAATGTGTTTAGACAAACATACCACCAAATACAAAATACATAAGTCAATTTTCCTAAGAAAAAATGAGAAATTTATGATTAGCATCAAATAAGTTGTAAAAATTAATTGAGCTGCCTTTTTAAACTGTGGTTTGTGAAGACATTTTCCCCTTTCCATCTTTGTTCAGATGACTCTTTACAAGTGGTCCTTAAACAGAATCAGGTTAATCAAAAGGTTAATCAAAAGCACCAAAGAACAAGAAAAGTAAATCAGAGCATCATGCATAAAGAAATACGAATTAGTGCACAAAAATGTCTCTTCCTTCTTCTACATGAAATTGATATACTCAAACAATTTCTTTTTAAAGGTAAGAAATCAAATATTAAGCATCTTTCTTCTTCCAGATATTAACCATTTTCTATCTGCAAGAACCAGAAGTCTAAATTAGATATGCTTTTTCTGCAAGCTTTAGTGCAACAGAATTCGACTCTTCCTGATCATTGTTAATTTGAGCAAAACACGGAACACTTTTAATTTATCATCTTTAAACTTTATTCAATACAAACCAGTAGGGTGCTCATAGCTGTTTAGGGGAATACTGATCAGGGACAATTTGCTCAACCAGGTTGAAGTGAGACAATGACAGGCAGCAGTTTTCACTCCTGTGCTAAAAATAGCAAGAAACCCCTCCCAACTCAAGCAAGAAGTTTTTCTCTTCAGCTTACTTCCCCTTCTAGCTCTTTCAATAGCAGTTAGCAATGTAGCAGGAAGAATAAGTATGTCCCTTGTACAGACAACTAACCTGGACATCTCTAGATGCATACATACAATATCTGCATTTTTCTTCCTAGCTGTTTCACTTCTAGAAGTAGGAAGAGTCATCAAATACATTCACACTGACATTCTCCTTTTCCTTTAATATTTATTCTTCCAATTTTATATTCTTGAGTACCCTGTATCCATTTCAATGACCAGGCATTACAAGGAAAATTAAAGTTTTCACAAGAAAGTAAATCTCACAGAAAACAGGTGGGAAAGCATGAGATGCCTTTGGAAATAGTGTTAATCAAACTATGGAAACACTTCTGTTTCTCTTATTGCAAAATTAAAATTTCAAATATGAAGGAGACAGTCTGAATTTCCAACACAGGTTTGATTTACCAATGTGTATTGGTCACAGAATAGTTAAGGTTGAAAGGAATCTCAAAGATCTCCTAGTTTCAGTCCACCTGATGTGCATAGGCACCGCTTTCTTGAGACAAGGTTGCTCAGAGCTCCATCCAAAACAGCCCTGAACACTTCCAGGAATGGGGCATCCACAATTTCACTGGGCAGCCTGTTCCAGTGCCTCACCAGCCTCACAGTAAAGAATTTATTCCTAAACTATTCCTAAACCTGCCCTCCTTTATTGTAAAACCTCCCCTTGCCTCTTGTCCTGTCAATACACACTCTTGTTAGAAATTCCCCTCCATCTTTCTTGTAGCTCATTCAGGAAAAGCAAGGCCACAATTAGGTCACTCTAAAGCCTTCTCTTCTCCAGGCTGAACAACCCCAACTCTTTCAGCCTTTTCTCATGGAAGACCATCTTGGCAGCCTCCTGAGGACTTGCACCAATACATTCTTGTGCTGAAGACCCCAGAGCTGGACAGCATCACCTCCCCTGACCTGCTGGATGCAAATGACATCTCTTCACAAAATCAAAACTAAACAGAATACTAGAAAAAAGACATAGAAAAACAACAACAACAAAAAAAAAAAAAAAAAAAAAAAAAAAAAAAAAAAAAAACCAAAAAAAAACAACAACAACAACAAAAACCAAAACAAAACAAAATAGAAAAAGAAAGATATCAAACCAACCAACTGAAACTAAACAAAAAAACCCATGGAAAACAACAAAATGCATTGCTAACTTGCTGAGCCAATTTATGATTTACACTAGTATCACCTCCTCCATGTAATGACTATTTCTGACTGCCCTTTGTTGGTGTCCTGTTTTGGCATCTGTTCACAGAACTGTGTTTGCCCCAGTTCTCAAGCCCAAGCCAGCTGCCTATGACCAGCTGATGGAGCTGCAGTTCAGCAATCCTCTTCTGGGGATGCAGCATTGACCTGGGTCTGGCAAGCAACTCACATACTGGATTTACTCATATTTCACTCCTGTATGGGAAAAGAGACCTGAAGTCAGTGAGTATTCCCATAATTTTCTAAGATCTTTTCAATTATATATGTAACACCTATATATATATAACACCTTGTTCTGCTAAATAAAAAGGGATGTTCCCAAATTTAACAGAAAACTGCAGTATTACCTGTAGAAAAAAACCCCAAACTTACACACATTGTAATATTTCTCCCACATAATCTTTTCTAGTTTCATATTAAGATTTTAACACAAAATCAAATCCTTGCTCAGTTTCTAATTGCTTAGAAAAATCTGATTATTGACAAATGTCCGGTAAACTACTATAATTTCAACATTATTTTTTCATAGGAGTAATCTAAAACAGCTCTGGAAAGGTATGAAACAGAACAAATCACGACATATATCAGTAAAGATTAGAAGATGTATCTGTCTTTAAGTTGGTAACCAGTTGAACAACTAGATAATGTAAGACTAGACATTTTGACTGCTAACCACGGTTCAACACTCATAGTTCATTAGTAAAATATAATGCACAAATTTATTTTTGAAAAACACTGAATCTTTCACACAGGTATCTCTATAGCTGAGAAGAAATTATCTCAGTTTTTGCAATGAACACTTTGCTCCAGGAGCAGAGTACCTGTAAGTTGTCTCCCAAATGAAATACAGCTCTTAAAATATAGCAAGCACATGGCCTGGTTGTGATATCAGTGTATCATTTTTAAAGTTCTAAATTACTTTCAACCAGAAAAATGCATAAAGTTGCTCTTTATTTCCACAATATTTCTTTTTAAAAAAACCCTATCCTTTGATTTGCAGGCTCTTAGAACAGGAGTAATAGATTGGTAGAACTAAATGCATGATTGGCTTCACTGTAATGCCTTCTGTACTTGTACTAAAAGCCAGAACTGCCTTGAGAAAGCAGCACTTTTAAAAAATCTACATTAAACTCATGGAAATCAGTAAAAGATGCAATGACACAACATGGCGACATTTCTCTAAATGTTCATTGCATTTATTTACTGACAAGTCCAAACTCCTCATTCTCAATCTCACTCTGATCTTTCATGGGCAGTTCATGCTTTAGCCATTCTAAAACAAGGAACTTACACATTCTACAAGGAATTCAAGCTTGCAAAAAGAAATGCAGAGGTTCTGTTTGTCTGTTTTTTTACAAACACCTACATCAATAATCCTAAATTCCATCAACAGTTAGTCATCTCTCAAAAGAAAATTGCCCTTTTTTCAGCAAATACAGAGCTCATTTCATTGGTATATTTGTTCTCAATAAATCCAAAATAACATTCACCACCTCTGTTCCCTTTAGATGGCTCTCAAGAGGAGTTGCTCCCTTTAAGCATTTCGATCTTGTATATAATTTATACTAACTTTCAATCATCCCTCCCAGGATCTGGAATAATCCATCCACCCTCTGTCCACATGTGCTAGAGCAGCTGAAACGGCTGCCATTATCACCAAGTCTGCAGAGCAAAATCCTACCTACAGCTCATCATTTACATCAAACAGCTTCCTACTTTCCCATAAGTAGTGAGTATATATCACAGAGGTTTAGTCAACACCTCCTACTAGACCATCTCTAAATCTCTGTGTCTGCTATAACAAAATAATTCTCAGGCTCTGTCATCTGTGACGGATGTTTTTCAGATATCAGTCAAGGAGTTTCTTCTTTTAAAAGGGTCACAACACTTTGCTTGAAGTATGTGGTGATAAACCCACAAATTGAATTTTAATCAATCCATGTGATTTTATTTTTGAGTGTTTTTTCCCCCCTTTAAAACTGCCCAAGAAAATCAACATCTGTAGTTTCAATACCTAAGCTACAGAGGCTACAAATATTAACATAAGTTCAATTAACTTTCACTCAGTCCTCCCTTCATTTCATTGTGATTAGGTACTGCAACAGATTGAGATAATTGTAATAGGTGTTTGACAGTTATTTCCGTCAGTCTATTAATCAATACAAAAGCTTTATTTCTTGAAAAATAAAATCCATGCATTAATACACAATATATATCTAATTACTGGTTGCAAAGTACACCAGAGATTATTTATCTGTGGGATTTTTCCAGCTACTTACAGAGTCTTTGCTTGTTTACTATATTCTTCCCAGTCACCCTGTAAAACTTTTTCTCTTAAGGACACAAAAGATATACTTAATAGAAAATGACAAAATTAAATCTTTCTGCAGACCACTAACACGACAGTTAAACTAAATGCCTTCATACCAACGTGCACAAGATCTCAGGAACCCTTAAACCACAGATTACTGGCATAATGGACTACACCAGCTCGTGTCAATTCCTACTTACATTACTTTAATCAGGATTACTGGCACAGGAAAAGCATCAGACCTTCAAAATGCCTATTATGCTGTATTCTGTAAATGAAACATTTTCATAAATGCTAATACTGTACAGTGTATTAGCATTACACTTTATGCAATCACTGCCTCCCTCCACACTGGGTGTAAATGATCCACGTGAACACTACTGTCATAAATATGCACTCTAAATAATTTAAACATACAATATGGTGTTTTGTTTTTACTTACAGCAGTCACAAATATGAAAGCTACCTGAAAATTATTCAAGAGCAGCCTTCTCCAGTTTACAGAGAAGAATTTAGGTATCTTTGTCTACATTAAAAGTACCTCACTTCCTGGTTTAAATTTCATAATTAAGTTTAAAAATATAGATTTATTGAAATAGAACTGAATAGGACAATGAAAAATGGAAATACTGTAACTAGTTTATTAACATCCAACTTGTTTGTTGCCTCTGAACAAGCATACGAGACAAGCATACCAGACACATTTAAATATTGTATTTTCCACAATATCTGGCTATGCTAACACCAGATGAGACAGGTAACTATGTTGCATACAAAATTATATCACAGTACGTATTTGTGTGACTTTAAAGTAAATTACAGTAAAATTCTGAAAAATGCTCCATTGGTGATCTCAATAAAAGAAGTAACAAAAGGTCATTTGAGGCAGAGGTTATGGCAGCCAAAATTTAGAAAGATCCTCTGCATGCTAAATTACTCAAATATTTAATTTTACCTCTGGAAACTAAATCACAACTAGTGATCCAGTCATGAATCTTAAGCCTCTCAAGAGAAATAAAATGAAAGCATTAGAATTTGACAATACTGCATTCCAGTTTTTCAAGTCTTGCACTAAAGATGAATCCAACTTCACCATGGTTCTCTTAGCAGTTTAATTAATGACTCCACAAAACTGTCAACATTGAAAATCTCATATGAGAAGTAACTATTATTGACCTCCTAAAAAGAGAGAAAAGGTGTCAGCTTCCATCAGAATAAACAGCCCTACAATTTGAATATATTAGCACTCGATATTCACAGGAGATCTTAATATTCAGAAGAAATACCACAACAAGCAAGAAAGTGTAAAATTAACAACAAAGACATCAAAGGCTATCTTATTATTTTTACTGACAGCTTTTGAAGTCGAGAAATGACATTTCAAGCACGGGAACAGGCTATCCAGGGAGGTGGTGCAGACAATTTCCCTGGGAGTGTTCAAGAAATGAAAGGACGTGGCTTAGTTGACATGGTGGTGTTCTATCACAGGCGGGGCTCAATGACCTTGGAGGTCTTTCTGAACCTTAATGATTCCATGAAATATCAATTTCTTAACTTGCTCTTATGTATCTTATGTAGTAGACCAAAAAATTTTATTCACCCACTGTTGGCACATGGCAGAATTTTTAAAAAGTGAGACTGGCCCATTGCCAGGCCTGGCTCTGCATCAGATCTGTGCCACAGAAGCTCCATGTGCCTCTCCTAGTCTTTTATATTATTAAGTTCTCTCACACTAGTACTGCACCTTTCTAAATAACCAAATGTAAAGTACAGCACACAATGTAAAAATCACAGGAAACCTAAGTTTCTGCATTGAAAACAAACAAACAAAACCCCCAGCTACAGAAAGATGAGTCTGAGTATTGACAAAGGGGAAATCTGGATCAGAAGTTGTGGAAATTACTGATTTCTACACTATTTATCTGACATTTTCTACAATGAGAATACTAAAATTGAGATTTTTTTTTTTACTTCAGTCTAAATATGCCCCCAGCCACAGATTTCTCAGGTTTGGAGAGCGTTTTTTGGTTGCCTGTTTGTTTGCTTGTATAAGCCTAGCATAACCTCTGTAAGAGGGAAAATTGAACAACTACTCCAATTCAATCACATGTTCATAGCATCAGTGAAAAGACATTTTCTTTTTATAGAAAGGAATATAAACTGTCAGTATTGTCATGATAAAAAAGGCAACGTAGTTCTCAACATCCAAGATCTTAGGAAAAGGCACCCTTTTTGTGGTACAGAACAATAACTGCCTTCTCACTAACATTAAATCAGTTTGCTCTGAGAGTTTAGATAAGACTGGTTTGTAAGGACTCAGAACATTTACACTAGTTTGCCTCAGGTGCTGCAGCTGCTGCACCCAGATAATCAGCAAAAAATTTGAAAGACTACCAAACCTGAGTTCTTAATTTTCTGTTGATACTTTCAGTAACTCAAACTGTGGGAAAGCTTTCTAGCAACATCCTTACAAAACTCCAATAGTCTTAAGAGATTCTTAAGGACACAGTGATCTTCAATAAAGGTGTTGTGCTTAAGATACGTGATTTTCAATGCAGTATTTTTTCTTAGTAGGTACAGATAATGCTGTGGTGGTAAATGATGTACAACATTAATTGTTTTAATCCAATGCTTTGAGCATTTAAACCACATCTCTTCAGTGCACTTCCAGGAAAGACCATTATTCATCAATGGCTTGGATATGAAGCATGAAATAGCAGACAGCAAAGGCAACCACATCTCTATAAAAGGAACAGGACTTCCTTGCCACTACTCAGCACCCATGAGACCAGAGTCCAGTCTGGGCCCTGTTACCAGCAGGAAACACTGACACAGCACAGTAAGCAGCTCAGTGAAGGCACACCAACACTGGTGTAGCTGGAGCATTTCCCTGTGAGGAGAGGCTGGAGAACCAGGGCTGGTTCAGCCTGGAGAGAGTCAGCTCCAGGGGCACCAAAGAGCTGCTTCAGGGCCAGTGAGGGATTGCCAGGGAGCCAAACTCTTCTCAGCAGGCCGTGACACAAGGGTGAGGGGCCATGCCACCAGGACCAGCTGGAAGGAAACATTCTCTCTGAAGGACAAACAAGTGGTGGCTCAGGCTGCCTGGTGCTGTGCAGGCTCCCTCCCTCCTGAGCCCCCTGGTCTGCTCCTTGCTGCAAGGACAGCACTGGCAGCCAGCCCCCTCTGAGCTCCCTGCCCCCAGGTTATCCCATAACCAGAGGCAGCTGGTGGTCAGCAGGCGACAGACATCCTTGGACATAGCCAGAGGATGCAGCAAGGACAGGCAGCACCCAGAGAGTCTCCACAGACTTCATGGGTTTTAAAAACATTCAAGAGCCCAGAAGTGGATTTCCTGACAAGTCTAGCAAGTGGATAATGTGCAGTGTGTAGATCAATGCTGGCATAATGGTCAAAAACTGTAGCTGTGCTTTCAGTGCTGTTAAAATGTACAAAAAAGATTTAATGTTTGTAACAGTACCATTCCACAGTGCATTGCACATGCCACGCTTGATCATATTTTACCTGATACTCTGCTCTCAGATACAGGTTTGTAAGTATGTTGAACAGAAGAGAAAAATCCTGCCTTTAGAGCACCTCCACTTTTCACAGTACCACACAGTGCTCCATTTATGACATGGATCATAGAAACTGATACATCTAGTTGTTTTTGGATTCAACAACTAGTCATATAATAGAAGACCAAATAATTAAATCAATTAAATAAGTAAAGCACTGAAAATAAAATACCTGTCTAGTAACTACTTCTCAGTGACCCACTGAGGCAAACCAGAAATACAGCTAAGTAATTCAATAATTTCACATCTCTCTATAACAGAAGAAATAGAACCCATTCATTTTCATAAGTATTCATAATTTGCATGTTTCACCCAAATCCTGACCAGAATTTTCTTTATGTGTAATCTCCACTTCCATATGTAGCAAATTTCACCACACACTAGACATTCTAATGGTTCTCTATCTTAGCTGATCCTCTTAGTCTCTGGATCTTTTCCACTTTGAAAAGCAACGTAAAATTGGACACTGTGTTTCAAACGAGTAATTTCTAACACATCACTTCCACATATTATTGTTTCAAACCTCCTCTTAACACTTTTAAGAATGCTACTTGCACTCTCAACTCCTGTTGCTAGATGTAGTTAATGCTTAAATCAAGCTGTGATGCTTTCATTGAAAGAAACAGTAACCCTCTAAGTACTGCAATTATTTAATGAGTATCAGAGGATGATGCACGCATGTAAGTGGATGTCAAGACAGAAAAAAACACTCTTGCTGAATATCTTAAATTTATTAGGTCCATTTAATAAAAGCTTGGTTCGGGTGATATAAATACTGGATTTTCATAATTGTTGCTATAATATATTTTTCATTATCAGTATAGGCCAAATAGAGAACTGCAAGAATTGGGACATGACAGGCTAGGACTGAAAGAAATCCTTTCCCTGGAAGGACATGGAAGTGTTGGCACAGGAACTTTGCCAGAGACTGCATCCTCAGGATGAGGCCTCAGGCAGTCTGGTCTAACCCTCTGGCTGACTCTGCTGTGAACAGCTCCTTTCATCAGGCATCCCTCAACCTCCCCACCACTCAACCTCCTTCCCCAGTGAAGCAGTCCTGTGTTTGTGATTTCTATTCCAGTGCTGGCAAGAGGAAGAAGCTGCCCTTAAATCTTCACATGCCTTGAGTAATCGGAGGAACAACCAATGCCAATTACTTGCTTCCCTTACAGACAATTGATTTCCTTCAGATACGATAATGTCCAGACCTTTTCTGTTTTACCTATTTAATAAAAACATCACTGTGACATCGAAGGACCATTCCAGTTTAAAAAACAGCATGCTACCTCTAAAAATATGATCCAATTGTTTTAAATTTAAAAAAAAATAAAAAGAAAATGTCAGATGCTTTTTATGATTACATGAAGAGTTTTTCTAGGTTGAAGGATTTTCCTATAGTGCACAAGTTAGGTTTATAATTACCTAGAGCTTCCACTGCTTCAGAAATCTGTGTACAGCACTCCAGTTTGCAATACAACGTTGTGCTAATGTCAGGAAAGACCTGACTCTATGCTACTGGTCTCCTCAAATTAGCTTTACTTACAAGCACTTGAGATCACATCTAGTATGTCACAATACGCTTTAAAAAAAATCTTATAATACTATTGACTTGTTCTTGAGACAATTTATAGAAAAGTCTTTGTAGAGGTGTGGAAAAGGAAAACAACCCATACAAATCTACATGAGATTCTACAAAAAAGACTGATCTATTTTCATCAAGTACTGTACCAAAAATATCCTCAGAAGGGCTGTCGGCTAGATGAAAGTCATCAAGTATTAAAAAGAACAAAATACAGCAGTTAAAAAGGAAACATACAAGTCATTTGAATTGTGATTATCCTGGCACGATGTTAATTATTATCATAGAAATACCAGTGTAACATTTTGGGGGTTTATGTAAACATCAGCTTCCAAAGTGAATGCCTTTCTTCCTGTATTTGCAGCAAACCTTGCACTTTTAATACAATTTTTATACTTCTTAAACTCAGGTTTTTCTAAAGGTCACAATTCTCTGCTTTCAAATATAAATAGAGTTTATATTACACTTTGAGTGGCTGAAAAAGTAAGGGATTTAGCACTGGTGTACACTTAATTCTCAAAACATTTGAGTTTCAAATACATTTTTTTTGTAGCCAGGTAAAGCCCAGACAAGCTGACAGTCCCTTTCATTCAAATTAAAACAAGCATTTTGAAAATTCTGTCCTTCTTGATAAATGTTTGCTTGGCTGGATGGTTGGTTTTGTTTGTTTGTTTGTTTGTTTTTTTAATGAAGAGTAAGTGACAGAGCAAGTACTTCATCCTCTCTTCTGAGATGTCTGAATGAACTTACAGAACAGAAATTCCATGGTTAATTCAACTCTTGAAAGTTTATAGTCATGCAACGTGTTCTCACACTAGTGATAATTAGTACCTTTTCTATTTTCATTCCTTTGTGTTAGTATTTTGAACCTCACATTCCCATATCCAACCCATAAGGTGAAAAACATAGTCTTATTTCTTGACGGGCTTTAGGTACTTTGCTAGTGCACAGTCAACTTGGTTTTATGCCTTACTATAAATACTAGTATGTATTTTTACAGGAGTTCCTTTCAGACAAATCAAGAAAGCTAACAAGCTGTGCAAGTACAACTACAGACAGGACTTAGTGCCCCACACATGTGTGCACACATAGTTAATGATATTATACAGTGATTTGACCAGAATAAACGCTATGTAGATGATTTTATACAAACCTAAAACGATTAATACAAGCCAAGCATCTATCTAACTGGGGTGTTTTTCATGTAACATCTCTAAGACAAAGTCTTGCAGAAGTGTACTAGTTCATTTATAAGTCAATACCATGTCTACATATATGGAGTAATTATACTAATATGGAGTAATTATACTACCTAAATTCCACACACATTACAGTCTGTTCACTGAGGATTCATGATTTCTTTTCACAGGTTTATGATTATTTTTAAGTAATAAATTCAATCCACACTTTGCTGTATTTAGGGGAAAAGTGATTAATTATACAATTTAGGAACTATACTATTAGAGAAAATTAGAATGCCTGCTCTGCAATCTACAGCTGTAAGTCTATCTGCCATGCTAGACTGGGTAACTGCTGTGCTACTGTGCCACCACAGCTGTCCCAGATGCACACATATTTGCAAATGGGCAGGAATTTCTTTTTTCCACCTCTTTAGTCCACCTCTTTATCCATACATGAAGATATATATATATAATGGAAGCTATTAAATTAATAAAGTCTCTCCAATATATGATACCTGATTTGCTGTTCAGTAAACTGGGAGGGGATATATTAATATTTCCTAAATTGGTACTTGCATTGGCAAAGGTATTACTTAGAGGAGAGTTTAAATTACATAGTATCCATTTTAAGAATTGTTTCAGTGAATCACAAGAGAACCATTGGGAAAAGCAGGTCATCTAAATCCTTACTATATTTTTTAGGCAAGACTGACATGACCCACTTTCTGTCCCTAAATCAATCTCATGCTCAAGCTGTGGCATGGGTAATCTATTCAGATATCTGCCTAAACATATCAAAAAAGGTATAAGGGGAACCATCTTGAGGAAAACAAACTGTCTTAGTTTAAATCTGTGTTTGACAAGTGATGTGAGGGTTAAAGGAAAACAAACTATAGAAAAGAAAGTCACTAGCAACATCTGCTGAAGACAAGCAGCAATAAAGCTGACAATACTATACCTGTACCCACTTTGCCTTCTGCCATTGCTAAGTGGAAAAATGCTCAAAATGTGATCTGTTATGAAGCAGCAAACTAACTTCCAGGAAGATAATCAACAGGAAAAACATTATCTAAACATTAACTAAAGATAGTACGAGTAGGTGTGGAATTGCCTACAAGACATGTTTGTATTTAAGTTTTTTTTTTGCCACAATGAACATGCCTGGGCCAAGCACTATCCCTGAACAGCCTTGACTGAATTAGGGGGCACCTGATGCACCATTTTTTCAACTCCTATCTAGATTAGAAGGAGAATTGCTTTCAGTCTTAGTTAACTGTGCTGTATGGAAATACAGAAAAAAATGCAAGATATGGTTATCTTGTACTGACCAGAACATTTTGCTCAAAGCTGCAGTGTCAAAGAGACCCATCCAACAGATCTGCTACACCTTCTTTGGAGAACTCCCAGAAGCTCAGAAGGAAGCAAACAAGACGAGCAAGGAGTGCAGCATCCTGTAACTACACCTGCCTTGGCCTGGCCTTGGTCTGCCCTCGCTCCTGTGGCATGTCCTAACAGACTAATGTCACCTGAAACAACCTGAAATAAAGGCAAGGTAAAGATAAAAGTGTAAGTAGGAAAGTTAAGCAAGTATGTGTAGTACAACTATAAAAACTATGTAAAAGTAAATTTTTCAGGGGTTTGACTAGGAGCAGCCTATTCCAGAAAGCCCTGATCTCTGCAGTTTCTTTCATTCATTGAAGGGCTTGAAAATCCTCGTGGGTTAAGGCTGGGGAAGCCATGTCAAGAATTCAGCAACCTGCACATATTGGAATGTGGATCAAGTTTTCCAGTAACTTCTTCACTTCCCTCTATTTTAAGATAAAAAATAATACAGAGATCCATCATAGAACAGGACTATGAGACCTAAAGTATTGAATATGAGTTTAAACTTAACAAAAAAACCCACATAAAGAGGATTTTAAAATAATTTTCATATCAACGAAATGGCACTTATCATGAAGCAATTCTGTTTTGTCAGCTTTGAGTATAAAATATGTAATCTAATTTTAGATCTGCAACAGAGTGGGTCTTTTCACTTCAACAGGCATTCACATCTTTGAAAGCAAATTAAGTTATGCTCGTTTGCCAAGCTTCCCACTGTCCTGCCCTATAAAAAGCAAATGGGACTGTATACTTCACCAAAAAGGCATGATATTTATCTTTTCACATAAACACTGGTTTTGTTTACAGATCTTGTCCAAAGAATATGATACACCACGACACAAAATGTAAGAAATAGTTATGAAATTAATTCACAAATGCACCTGCTGAGGAACAGTAAGTACTGGAATCTATCTGTAAGATTTGATCTCCACTATGAGTGTCAAACAAACCCTGAACATAATTGAAACTATTTTGCATATCACAGAATGGGTATGGTTGGAAGGGACCACAGAGGGTCATCTGTCCCAAGCTCCCTTTTGAAGCAGAGCCATCATCATGGCTTTAAACTCGAATGAACATATATGCTGACAGTTCACTAATCTGCAGAAGATTTTTTTTCTATCAAAATGTTAATTACCTAGTGCTGAAATTGTTAAGAATTATGATTTAATAAGCTACCAGGTTTGACACCCCCTACTGTCCTCCTTGCTAAATAATTAGGATGTACCATATTTCACCTCATTTATTTCATTTACAAGATATCAAATGTAAATTGTGGAGCATTTTTAATAAAATAGTCTTTTAGAATAAAAATTTAAAATAAGGAGCAAAAAATTATGAAGAAAACTTCTGTATTCAAAGTATCTGTGAAATTTAGGTAATATTGACCCATACTTGAACAGTTTAGGTATTCTCTATACAGCCAAAGCCCTGCAAACCTAAAATTTTAAAGCAAATAAGTACTTTTATTTTTCATGGCAAACAAAAAGAATAGTGAAAGGAACGAGTTAAAGGCTGTTTTACCTAGGTTCCATAGCTTTATACCATTTGAAGTCTAAATATGGTAAAGCAGATTCTCTGAAGTGAGAAGAGCGAGTTTATCTTGTTCGGTTTTAAGAAAAAATAGGTTCTATTAAGTAAGATGGAAATGACGATGATGTAAAGGCAAATTACTGGAAGCCATGTCATATTTCCAAAACCTTAAAAAAAATACCCCAGAACAAAGACAGTCTCCAGATATTCAGGCACTAAAATACTTTTTTTTTTTAATATATCTTTGGTCAGAGAGTCCAGAACACCCCTAGGATGCTTATTAGCCAAAAAAAAAAATTCTCCAAAATTACAACTAACATTTCTATCTCAGAAACAACCACTAATATCATAAAATATTAAAATCATATAAGATAAAAAGAGAGGAAGGAAAGTCACACTCAGCAACTTTGAGAAACACTGAACATCTGAAAGATTCATCCATTTTGCTTAACATTACACTGAAGGTAGTCAGCACCCCTGACATAAGATCAATGGAAGGAATGAAGTTCAAACTGTGTTCAGAAAATAAATCCTTTTTAGTTATGGCTGCTATCCTTTCCATCCCTAACCTAAATCAAGCACCAAACATCTGCAGTACTCTATGAAGAGATAAAATAGTAAAACTTACATTGGTTGTACAGACAAAAGTCCTTCAATTTCTATCTCCTAACATGCCTCTAATCATACTCCTGAATGATAAATAAATGTCAAAACAAATTTTCTTTCACCATCATCCTGCTCACACATTCTCTTTAACGTAAGAGTTAAGAAATCAGGAATTACAAAGATTCCAGACAATGTCATTCTACTTCAATTACTAAAAGAACCTGAAAAAAACACTAACAAACCACACCACCTAAATCAGCACTCCATGCATGGTAACACAGAACACTACTCATCACTGAGCAGAAAACTGGGAATTCCACAAGCTTTGTGAAGAATAGTAGCTTTAGTTCTGGGAGCAGCTCTCTCAAAAGTGCTCTAGCTGGCCCAGGGAGCATGCTAAGCAGAACCTACCTTTGTGGGTGTTTTGTAATGTCTGGAGTGCTTTTGCCAAAACCACTTACCCTATGAAGTGCAAAACTTTAACACTTCCATTTGCACTGAGAACAGTGGATGTAAATCAGGAGACCCAAAATCCTGCATGGAAATATGTTGTGCAAGGACTGCCTGCTCATTGGCTTCCAACTCAGGAATTCCATGCAGAAAGCCCCCTATGCAACTCCCTGCAGATCAGGTATGCCATCCCACCCTTTTTAAATGAACAAACTGCACTAGGGCTGCTGAAAAACACTGCCAAGCCAGGCAGGTAGGAGCCAGAGGACAGCCTCAGAAACACCACCGTGACCCAACATCATCATCTCTTACAGTGGAGAACCCTATGGAAGGAACAACTGAATTCCTGGAAGAAACCTGATACTGCTTCTATGAACATCAGGTTGTAATGATGTTCACCAGTTCATTAGTTAAGCTCAGACAACACATATGGGATGCAAAAGCAGCACATTGTACAGCTGCCTGCCTCAGCAAGTCCCACCAGGAGAGCAGTAAAACAGCCAGGATTCATATTCAGTGCTCTGTGGAAGACAGCAATTTCACCTTTGTGGGTTACACCAAGTATTCCAAACTGATTCGTTTTCCTCTTCCTCTCAAATAACACTCTGTTTCCTTAGGCCTCATTATTCACCTTTTATGCTGCAAGTTTGCAAATCTTGCTCTGGAGGGCTAAAGACATTTGCATAATGATCACTGCATCAAGATAAATGTTTTTAATTATCACAATAATTTAAGACGTTTTTGAGTACCAGAGAACTAGAGAATTTTTCAGACTTCTATTTTTAATGCACTTAAGTGAAATTCAGTGCAGAAAAAAAAAATAATGACATCTTGCCAGGAAAAGGGCACTCGATGATCACCAGTAGGTTCCCATAATCCTCTTACAGGAACATGCAACTGATTGGACTAAATCACTTCAACATACCAGAGGTGGGATTCACCAACCCCACAAAGAAAAGCTCATAGAATCACAGCTACTCAGGACTGGCAGTCACATTAAAAAAAAAAGACCAAGTTAAAACAGTCAAAAACATGCTTAAGCACTTCCAAGAGATCTTACATTTTCCAAACTGCCCAACTGATATGCAGTGATGAAACAAGGAAGTGATGAGCCTAAGACAGCTGTTTACATGAATAAGCCAGGTAGTTTCTATGAGTATTTATCTGCATCTGAAAATAAATTATGTACTTGCAGATGGTTCCTAAACAGAGCTTTTAAACACTACTTATTACAACATTTAAATTGTCAAACCACTCCAGCAAGTTAAAAAAGTATTTACTTAACAAATATTTCTTATCCATTTCAAGGAAAATGGAAGGAAGGGTAATTGAAAAAAACAAGATGTCACTGATACGATAAGACATATAAAATCTAGACAAGGAAAGGGAGGGTCACCTCTGCCAAATCATTTGGACAAGTAAAACCAATAAAGTTGTTTTCAAAGCTGTGTTTGTATTTCAGTCATGTTCTTCTATATGCCCTTTCTCTTTCTATCCCCTGCCTCAAGCTAGATGAAACTCCTGGGGGGCAAAAAAGCATTTCTCACACATGTATTCTGTACAAAACAGAGACAAAATCTGAGAAAGAACAATCACACTTTAAAATACTTCAAAAATACATATTTCTAGGTGACACATTTTTTATAGGTTTATTGTTTTTAATAGGGCTCTTAGTGATATTTGTTGCAAGAGTCACTGGCTTGACATGTTTCACAGAACCAAATTAAATTGGCTACAGCCCTGCTGAGAAGTCGCAGAGAGCTCACAAAGGAACATGTTCATAAGGGTGAGGAGTAACTGCCTGAACTTTCTGAGCTGCCAACTACAAAACAGCAACACAGCCAAAAGAAAACATCTTCCAGCTGCAAAAAATCCCCAAAAAAAACAACAAATCTCTTCTACAATGATGGAAATACAAATGCTGGGCATCTCAATGAACAAATTAACCCAGACAATTTTAGAACACAATTTGTTTCATCTTCCCAATGTGAACTCAATAACAACTTATACCTAATTTTGCGTTAGGTAGCTTCTTCATGTCATTTACAGAACACTGACTAAACATTAGTACAAATGCATTCTGTTTTATTTATATGGTTCAATAAGATTTCTAGAGCTACCATACAGCATTTGCACTATGTAAGTAAAAGGACCTATCTGTACTATCAGTCTGGGTTTTCTCCTTAATAACTCTAAATCTATTGAAACTCAAGGCAATTATTAACCAACAATACACCAGATCTCCTTAAAAATTAGTAGGGAGCTGGCAGATTTTACTAACAAGAGATATACTCAAAGAACAAGAAGAATATCCATTGAAAGAGGCAATTTTTTCCTAATGACTCTTATGGTTTTTAGTATATTAAGTCGCTTTGAATTAATTCAGAAAAGATTATCAAACACTGTTAAGACAATTTCTTTTAATTCCCCTAACTAAAAAATAACATATATAAATTCCAGCATAGAAAGGTAACTGAACTGAAAAATATTTCTAATACAGGCTCTTTTGCTCTGTATTTGAGTAGCAACTAAGAAATATTCTATGATTATAGAATTTACAGTAAAATATATAATTAGCAAATGCTGGAGAGTGATATAAATAAAATTAGTTTCTTTCTTTAGAGTGATTCTAATAAGGTTCAAGTACATTAATCTTTAAATATTAAAAAAAAAAAAACAAAAAAAAAAAACAAAAAAAAAAACAAAAAAAAAAAAAAACAAAACAAAACAAAAAAAAAACACATCAAAAACTGGGAAAATTTCATTTCAAATATTCACATTTCTCAGGATCCAATGACAACAAAAGTTAATGCCATAACATAATGATTGAGACTGAACCTCCATAAGTCAGGTAGACCAAACTCACCCCCTGCACCCTCGCCCCATTTGTCCTCTGTACCCACAGGCTCTTTGAAGGAAAAGAAACTTTATGCATTCAACTGCATGATGCATGAAATACACCCAACATATAAATGCTGGTTACTGAGCTCATGCTGCATCTCTTTAGGTCTCCTTTCCAGCAGTTTTCTGCTAGACTTGGACTCCCGTCTCTGCTCATACTCTCTCTTCCATCCTGAATGCAAAGTAGCCGACTAAAATAATGTAGCACTCATTTTGAAGTTACACTGTTACATATCAGCTTCCCATTAGTGGTCCCTTGCATGAGAATCCTGCCCTATGTGCGTGACATAAATAGCAGAAAGCCAGCAAAAATGGTATGGAATACTTGGAGCCTAGGCACACACCATTTAATGAAAAAAAACAGATGTGACAGGTTGTGGCTACATTAAATTTTCTCTCCTTAAACTTGGAGGCCTTGAAATAACTTCAAAAATGCTTCAATTTTGTTTTCAGTATAACTACCATTCAGATAAACTCACTCCTACCAAGTTAAATACAGAATTTCATTCATTACTGACACCAGTTAAAAATGCTTTAATCACTGACTTATTTTCCCATACAAGAGCTTAGCAGTACAGCTTCAGTAAAATGATTATGTGCTTCAGTGTATTCACATTGTTAAATATTTAGAAATTTACCAAATACTTCCTATTTAACCATAAAGAATAGTCTGATTTGTGCTTTATTTTTGACTTCTACAAAATTCTTTAGCTGAAGAACAATAGCTGTAAGAGCATAAACTTACAAAATTAATTATAAAAAACACAATAAAAATTGCATGCTAAAAAACAATCTTGAGAGATTAGGCTACTAAGAATAAATGTTTTCAACCATCCAATTACTAAAAGTGATCCAGAAAATGCAACAACATTTAAAATCTACAACCTCCACAGTTATTTTGCTCATTATCAGCTTTCTTCCTCTATTAAGAGTTTAATGCCTGACCCCTTCTCCAAAAAAATAAAAAGAAAGCAATATCCTTTATTTTTTTCCTTTTTCTGATAACTAGAAAACAGCCTCTAAATCCAAGACCTGATCTAAAAGTTTACTACTTGCAAGTCTCTATTAGCTAGCCATTTTTTCTTTATGTGGAAAGAGAACAAGAGGAGAAAAGAGAAGCCATTTTAAAAAGCATTCATTTTTCTTGCTCTGCCCTTAGCACTTCTTTTCTCGGCATTAGCTTCCAGGAACTCACTTTTGTTTTCTCAGCTTTTTTCTGATGACAAGTCATGTTGTGATAAGTCATATCAGGCTGCATCAGTCATGCAGCAAATACACTGAAATGCTGAAAAACACTTTCCCTCTCAAAGCCATACTTACAGCAGTAAAGAATTTAAAAGGAGTTTCACAGGAAAAATCATGCCTGCATAATCTTAAAAAAAAAAACAAAAACAAAAACAAAAACAACAAAAAAGTACAGCATTAATGGCCAGTTTAAACTCCACATTAATTTTGGTTACTTACTGGAGCTAAGCATAATTTATTTCTGATGCTTGTTCAAGAACAAAATTTCAGTTTGTCTTTTTGGCTTTATTTTGCTTTTTTACAGCAACTGGATAAAGATGAAATGTCTCAAAACTGATCTGCATAAGGCAAAAGCAATAGATTTGAGCTACGTATGTTATGCATACACAAGTAAATCTAGAAAACATACAATACATCACATACTTTAATATATCTCATACACTATCTGAAAAATTTTGAAAAAATCAAATGTGCAATTAGCATACAAGGTATTTTTAAAGCTGGAGAACAAAGCTCAAAAAATCCCAGCCTTCATATGGCAAGACACCAATGGTAAAAGAGTTTTATAAAACTAGGATCTGTAGAGCAGTCTTCCTGAAACAGATACTGCATACAACATAATACATAACTGTACAGTTCAGGGAGCTCACGAATTTCACCTCCAGAAACCTTAAATGATGCAGAACTCACTGCCATGACATGTGATGATCACAGCTGGATGTCTTCTTGCCCCATTTCACAACTTCCTCCAAAGACCATTGCTTTAAAACTCTTAAAATGATCCTGACAGAAGTCATTCAGCCACTCTTCCTCCAGGGAAATTCTTCACAGCCTGTTGGAATTATTTATTGGCATGGCAGGGGGGCTTCTGAGATCTGTGACCAAAAGACTTGAGGTGTGGCACTACACCAGAAGAGGAACTGGTAAGATGAGTGCAAAAATGTGCTACTTGTCCTAACACATGGGATATCTTGGAATAAGGAGCTGAAATAAAACCCACCAAACCAGCTATTAAAAAGAGGGGGTTCAAACAGTGCATCTGAATATATGCACTTCCAACTCTTCATATCCCTCAGGTCTTTGCAGCAAAGGCAGTACTGCAGTGATGACAGCTAGAGGTCTTGAAATCCTTGGCATTCACCCACTATGAAAGTGGTGCTCGGAATGACATTTGACACTGAGATTGAGGGCTGGAGATTTTAAGGAAACCAGACAAACAGAAATCACAAAACATGCTATTGCTTGTAAACTTGAGGAATCTGAAAGTGCAGAAACAGCATAAAGGAGCTGGTGTGTTTGGGTATGACATTACTTGTAAAAAAAAGAGTTGGGCCAGGTTTGAGAGAGAAAACTCCTGCAGTTTATAGTTTTGTGGTAGGTAAATAGCAGGTGAAAAAAGAAAGAGTCAGGGATGTCTTCTGTCCACTGTAATTTCTGGCTTCATTAGAGAAGGTAATAATTAATTGGGAGCAGGTAAGCCATCAATAGCAGTTCTAGCATCAGTTCTTGCTGTGCTGCAATCACTTGTTCTCAGAGACAGGTTCTGCAGCCACAGAAATACAAGCTTCCATTTCTCAAGACGGCGTGATTACTGATGGAGAAAAACAACAAGTTTTTCCATGACCTGTAACACCTGTGTACTATGCTAGGCACTCTCACTCATACACCCTGCCGAACTGTTTTCATAAACATTACAGACCAAAAAATCCTGTTATAATTTGACTGTAGAAATCCTACAGCAACTGTAGAGCTTGTTGCAACATCCTTTTCCCAGGCCTTAAGAAAAATAAACTTGCTTCAGCCAGAACTATCCTCAATATTGCAGGGAAGATGGCTAATCTAAAAAGTCTTTTTGAAAGCTTTTCCTCTCTAGTGGATCACACTTTCAATCATTACCTGCTTTGTTTTCCCTTCCCCATCCTCCACTGTGAGCTCTCTCTCAGCCTTGCAGCAGGAACAGCAACAGTAGCATATCCATGATTATCCCACAGGGTTAAATTTTCAAATGAAAATTTATGACCTTTTTCCAATGATATCCCACAGAGGTAGGTTAGATATATCTGCAGAAAACCACTATCTTCATTCTATCTCCTCCTAAGAAAATACACAAAAAGCCACAGCTGAACTAATCATACTGATTGATACTGTTTTCCTGTGCTTCCAGTTAATACTCACCCATTGATTTTGCCTTATTTTCACACTGCAAACCAGCAAGGACATTTTTGTACAATATCTGGTGAATATGGTCCTGATAGATAACCTGGTAATATAAATCATTTTGCACCATAAAGTACTTCGGGTAGCAACCTGTGGATTCCTTTCCCCTCATCACCCAACTGCATGAGTCTATTCCACCCTCCAGCCTCAGGTATTTTGTTCTAAGCAGCAAGGTAAATACATGCCCAAAACCTAAGAACCTGGTGGCAAGAACTGATTGTCCCTGAAGCAAAATTAGACAGCTGCATACAGACTCTTCACTTCTGTTTTCACTTTTGCGTTTTCCTCCCAAACCAAAATATTTCATATATCAGAATTTTAAAAGACCCAGACCATTTCATTTTCCTGTCCTCATCCCACCCAGGGCCCAGAATAATTCAATACTTCAGATCTGCTTCCCTAAATGACACACTGTAGCATGCACTTGCTCACAAGATAAACACACTCAATGAATAAAAAATGGTGTACTTGTTCAACATAAAATACTTGGTGAATACTTCTCAAGTGAGAGACTCAAGGAGTCATACAGAAAGGTTTATAATTGCCATTTCTTATCTATCTCTGAAATTTACACACTTTACTCTTTTGATTTTGCTTCTAGCTGTAAGTTCTCCTCACCTCTATGCTCCAGAAACTTGTGCCTTACTGCTGGTGTTAGGGGGCTCTAAAATCAGCCAATTATCAATCAAATTCACTTTTGGTCACAAAATAATTTTAAAATCACTTTTTTTGGAAAGAAGTGTGACACAACTGATTTAATATTACTTCTCATTCTTGTCAGATGTCAGTGTTTTTCTTATAAGGACTGAATATGATGTTCAGACTGCTGACTTTAACAGCTTATTATTATCAGACCTATTAAAATAGTAGTTCTATACTAATAAGCACAGTCTTCTGTCTCTGGAGAATAGATTACATTTCAGGCAAGTCAGAATGAGCTTCGTGCCCTCAGAAAGTCTCTTAGCTCCCAGCATAATGCCATCAGTTCAGTGTGGAGAGACACATTTCAAAATACAAATTCCTTCTGCAAGGAAACCTGCAATGTCCCTCTGAAGATGCAACAAAGCATTTGTCTAAACCTGCTTCTCACCTACAGCAACATCAACCCAAATGTCCTCCTGAATGTAAAACTGTAATAACACTCAAGATGTCTCACTCACTGTGAATTAAAAAGTCAAAGCTTTGTTAACTTTTTAATAAAAAAAACAAAGTTATCATTGTATTAAATCTCAAGGAAGAAAATATTTATGGAAAATTACCAAGGGTGCTATAATACTAATGCCATTGAAGGAGATGGGGAAAAAAACCTTGAATCACACCAAAAAGAAACCTACCAGGTATCAGCCCAGCAAGCTGAGCACATATGAAATTTGCATTATTCAGCGATTGACCTAGCAGGCTTTCCATTAGTCAGCAAAAGCAAAGATCTTAGAGCCTCCATATTGTTTTGAATTAGATCAACAATATCAACTGTAATAATGCAAAGTATAATAATACAACTGAAATAATGCATGTCATTAATAATAAGACATAATTCCAATTTTTTCCCCATTTTGCACATAAAGAGGGAACCCTTAAATTAAAAATTTACAGCCTTTACCAAATTCCAAAGTCACCAGGGGAACTTAGTTGAGAACAGTTTCACATCTCCTAATTATGACAAGAACTTGCACCACATCTTGCCCTCAGTATTGGGGTGCCCCATCAGTCAGAGGTACCTCCTATTCAGTTGTACACTCAGTTTAGCTGCCCAGGTGCTGGCAGGTGAGTGCAGGGTGGCCCCTGTGAGCAGACTTTGTGCCAGCACAGCTGCTCCAGCTAGCTCAAATGGATCCACCACAGCACACAGCTGAGCTCAGCAGCCAAGATCACAGAATCACCAATTGTCAAAAGAAACCTTTATCCATCAGCTGGTCCAACTCCCTTGCAATGATCAGACACATCTTCAACTAGAACAGATTGCTCAGAGCCTCATCATACCTGACCATGAATGTTTACAGAGATCTCTGAAAAACCTGCTCCACTGTTTAGCACCCTCATGTGAACAACAACTTCCTTGTATCTAGTCAAAATTGACCTTCTTTAGTTTAAAGCCATCACCTCTTGCCCTGCTGAAAGGAGGTGTTCCATGTGCTGGATCTGGGAATTCCCTGCAGCCCATGACAAAGACCATAGTGAGGCAGCTGGCACCTGCAGCCCATGGAGGTCCATGGTGGAGCAGAGACTCATCTGCAACATTTGGAGGCTCCCAGGGGGATAAGCCCTGAAGGAAGATTCAACCCATAGCAACCCCGTGGCAGAGCAGGGTCTCAGCAGGAACTACAGCCTGGAGCCCACACGTGAGCAGGTTTTCTGCCAGACCTGTGGCCCTTGGGGGACTCTTGCTGAAGAAGACTGGTTCTAAAGGTCTGCATCCCATGATGAGGGTCCAAGCTGGAGCAGGGGAAGAGTATGTGGAGATAAGAGAGGGGACCATAAACTAGGAATTGACTACAAGTCCCGTTACCAATCCCCCTGCACCACCTGGGGGGAGGATACAGAATAGCTGGGAGGGAAGCTGAGTTTGGGAAGGGAGCGGTATGGGAGAGGTGTTTTAGGTTTTGCCTTTGTTTCTCATAATCCTACTCTCTATTTTTAATTTGAAATAAATTAGATTAATTTAGCCAAGTCTGTTTTGTCTGTGATGATAATTGCTGAGTGACATTCTCTTCCCATCATGACCCACAAGCTTTGACATCTCATTGTCTCTCCTGTCCTAGTGAAGAGGGAGAGTGACAGAGCAGCTAGCAGATACCCAAGGTCAACCCCCAAAGACTGCTTCCTCTCTCAGTTTGCAGTCAAGCAGATTTTCTGTCATCAAAACAATGCAAGAATAAAATAGCAAACGCCCAGAAAAGAATTTTATGGCATTCTTAGTATTTTAATTTTTATAGAATAAATTACTGTGTTTTCAAGAAAATATTTCACAAGGCCTGAAATAAAGTAATTTCAGTATAATTGAACTGTCATTAAAAAAATCAGAAACCTCTACAGTCATTGCAATTCTCTTATCTCAGGCAAGAGCCAAAAAAGACTAAGTATACAATCTAAATCATCCACACTGTTAAATAGTCACTAGAGACAAACTATTTAGTACTTAATGAGATAAAATTAAGAAGACTAAATCTAATTAAGGGTCTTTTAAAGAACAGTCCACAAGCGGCTAACTCTTCACAAAATTTGTAGTTATCATCAAAACAGAAGAAGCACAGATTTTGAACCATCAAAGATACCTTCTAATTGAAAAATTATTTTATATTTTTAATTCTCCCAAAAGTCTTTGAAATTACAATTTAAAAAAATATGCAGCAGACTTATACCTAATAAATTTATACTGATAAAGAAAAGAAGAATGTAGTAACTATTAGCAGAAACACATTCAATTCTAGCACTACTGTTAAGGTCTCTTTACACTTGGCATCAGCAGTTTAAACTTTCCTATGCTGGTAGGTTCTAATAAATTAGTCACAGATTTAGAAAACCCTGTTCTTACTTTGATGTCACCTACAGGCTTAAAATTCCATGTGTGACAAACTCCAGCATTTTACTACTGTAAGAAATCCTTCCTGCTAAGAACTATAAGCTGGTTCATATCTTCATTGGAACTAAAAATGAACTGCCTTTGAATTCAGCTTCCAATTAATGACAGACTCATATCTGAAACTGTAATGGCTTTGATATAGAATTAAGGTCCTTCTGCATGCCCAAGGGTTCTGGAAGTAGAAGGGAATCCTACTTCCAAATATGCATCACAAAATCTGTTGTATATTAATAGCAAATAAACATCTAAAGTCTTACACAGGAAATATAGCAAATTTCTTCATGTACCCCTCTTCCACACACAGACTGCAGCAAAAGTGGCAGAACAGTGGCATCAGCAGATCTGATAATGTACAGAAGGATGGCTCTAATGACACTCCATGATTTGAGTGCCTGCAACTAAAAGGAGTGCCTTGGACTACATCCAGCTGTGGGAACTGATCACACAGCCAGGATTTTGTTGTGAGGAATAAACTTCTACATGTATCAGCATTCTGAAATATTCTATTATGGAATTACAAGTTATGAGAAGACAGCTGCTGGGGATGGTCCCTGTGCCAGCCATTTAGCTCAACATCCAGATATTAATGACAGTTTTGGATTAAGCTGCTACAAGATGTAGAGTGATTTGTAAGGAATATCATTCTTCATCCTCAGTTTTACTTGGATTTCTTTTATCTGTTTCCATATATGTTTATGCTTTCCTGCTTCATATCTATGTCTGGCTGATCTTGGAAAATTGAACTTTTTAGATTTGCACATCTTCCCAACAGTCCTGCACTGGTTGTTCAAATCACGTCTTTGAACCATCTGTAGTTGTTTCTATCACTAGAAGATAAGGGAAGCAATCAACTTAGTTACACCCAGAGTTACACCCAGTAACTTCACACAGATATTTCAGCTACCCTCCATCTATTCCAACCATTAAGAGCACCTCCTTTCCCTAGAAGCAATTTCCCTCCATGCAGTTCCTGATCCCTCTCATCTCCTCATTTGACTCTCTGTCTAAATAACTAACCTAAGACTAAAAAATACTTCCTTACAAACTGATTACAAATCTCGTCATTCTGACAGCGAGTTCAGAAACCAAAACAGGCTTTGTAACTTGAAGTTTTATTTATTTATTAAGTTTCAAGAGAACAACAATATTTTTCATCTTGATCAAAACCATAAGCAGCTGCAGTCCTAAAACCCCTGAAATGTGCAAATGAATGCCACATGAAGTACTGTAAGCAAGGCTTGTGATACTGACTATTCAATTACTAAGTTGCAAGGACAGTGAAAAAAAGATTGTTTGGAATGGAAAGGTGCTTAGGAAAGAAAGATAAGTGATTTTTTTGTTGTTGTTGTTGTTGTTTTGATGAGGTTTTTTTGTAATTATAAGTATATAGAAAGGGATAAAGAAGCAGTGGGGAACAATTAATGCAAATCAACTAGCTCTAGAGAAGAGAATGAGTATACACTACATTATAAACACATCATCCTGATATACACACAAACACTAGGAGATTTTTTTAATGGGTCTCTAAGCAAACACTGGTTCAACCTTGCTAACATCAGAATTACTTTTGAAATGAAAACACAGGTTTTTTTACTCTGTGATAATGATTTCACATCATGATGTAATTTATAATTTAAGGTATATAGGCTGGAATTATTGCATATAACAACTTTAAGAACAAAATCCTTATGATTTTCAAGTGTAAACACTGGCTCTCTTCTAATTCTTCTGGTTGGATAATTATTATGGCAAGAATAAAAAGGGAAAAAAAATGCTACAAAGTATTTTTGTCCAAATCCTGGTAATCTTTCAAACAGTCTTGTCAGAGGCGTATTTGAGAGCCAAATACAGGACAAGAGTGAACATAAGACACACATACACCTGTGTGAACCTGATCAATCATCACTAAGTGGATGGATTGGGACACACCATCCCTACCTACACACAAACCACCAAAACACTCTTGTTCTTACATACACCTTTTATCTTAATGGTGCTCTGATAAACTACTAGAATTTGACCAGTACAAACCTCAATATCCTTTAAAATTTGTGTTTATTGAAATCCGTTTAAAGGTGCTGCCCTTCATGAAACCTCCTAAGGTTGAAGATCTGATCAGAGAATGAGAATCACAGAATCAACAGGCTGGGAAGATCTCAGAGGGTTGTTTAGCCTGGAGAAAAGGAGACTCGGAGGAGACCTTACCACTCTGCAATTCCCTGAAAGGAAGCTGCAGCCAGGTGGGGGTTGGTCCCTTCTCCCAGGCAACCAGCAACACAGTCTTTAAGCTGCCTCAGGAGAGATTTACATTGGACATTAGGAAGAATTTCTTCACTAAAAGGGTGACTGAATGGACTGCCCAGGGAGGTGATGAAGTCACTATCCCTGGGAGGTGTGTAAGGAAAACCTGGATGTGCACTCAGTAGCTTAGTAGACAAGGTGGTGTTAGGTCATGGGTTGGACTCAGAGATTTTTCCCTCAGCTGCTCCTTATTGGGCTTGTGCTCCAGATCCTTCCCCAGCTCCACTGCCCTTCTCTGGACACACTCCAGCACCTCAATGTGCTTCCTGAACTGGACACAGCACCCAAGGTGTGGCCCCACCAGTGCCAGGTACAAGGGAAGAATGACCTCCCTGCTCCTGCTGACTACACTACTCCTGCCTTGGGATGCCTTTGGCCCTCTTGGCCACCAGGGCACACTGCTGGCTCATGTTCAGTCAGCAGATAATTAGTGCCCACAGCTCCCTCTCTGCCATGGCACTGCCCAGCCACTCCATCTCCAGCCTGCAGCACTGGAGCCACCACTTGGTCCTGTTGAAACTCAGGTTGTTGGACTCTCCAGTCTGCCCAGCTCCCTCTGCAGAGCCCTCCTACCCTCCAAGAGACCAGCACTTTCCCCCAGCTTGGTGTCATCTCCAAATCTGCTGATGGTGGGCTCAATCCCCTCATCCACATCAATAAAGATACTAAACAGGCCTAGGTCAAACACTGATACTTTAACCATGAGGAACACCGAAGTCACACTGAAGTCTGCAGCCAAAACCACAAATGTTTAGCCTCCTTACCACAGAAAAGGCATGACAATATTGGTTTACGAAATTATGACACATGAGTACTACACCAAAATCCCAATGAATTGTGACAAACTCTTGACAGAAGGGTGACATAATATAACACTGTTTCAGTCCAACTGCAATCACACATCCACCTTTTGACATGGTCTAATGGTTAGCATATTATGTGGATCTTGTATTTCTGGGACCATTCATGCAATGACTTCTTTTTATTTTAAGCACAACATGAATACATAAGGAGAGAACGAGCCATAGAAAGGGAACAGACACTGGCAAATTTAGCACATTAAGTCCTAGCACTCCTCTTATTTATTCCTCACCGTTGTGAAGCTTTGCTTCAAAAGCTCTGGGTACAGATGTGGTTGTTATGTAATGCACTGTGTAAATACACTATGCATTTGAACAAGACAAAGCAAAGTCTTACTGTGTTATTTGTACAAACTCTCTGTTTGAAGAGTTTGAAAGTATTCTGGTAAGTATTCTGAAAGTATTCTGAACCTTCTGAGAAGCTTCTAAACGGTATCATTTAAAAGGCAGACAGGGATGGTATAAATTATAGAACACAATGTTGCATGTGCTGTAATGCCACCATTTATCTGCAAGATAGATCTGATGGATGCTATAAGAGCAAAGTTTGAAGCTCCTGGAAGGAAAAAAAATTGCAATAATTATCCATAAAAGCTTAGTGGAAAATTTTCTTCCATTGGTTCTATTAAAAAGTAATTAGCGCCTGTGCAACTGCCAAAAATTGGCAATTAACATTGCTGCATAGGAGAACACTGGCATTTAATCTGGTTAGTGTTCTCAAGGAAACCTCTAATGTACTAATGCTATCTGTCTATCTATCTTAGGCACTTACATAGCTCCTATTACTATAATATATAGGCATTTAACAATCTTCACTGCAGTTATTTTTACGACACCCTGGTGAGGTCATGAAATACAGTCAAACCAAGTGCACAGATGTGGAGCTGAGTTTAGGCTGTAATGTTACACAGCATTTAATTTACAAAATCCTTTTTCAGAAGGTATTTCCAGGTGCTCAATGCTAGTAATAAAACACACAACTAGATCAACCAAGGAAAAAATATTAACTTCGGAGCTTAATTTCAAATTTAAAATCATATTTAGATAGTAAAACAGTGTTCAAGAGAAGAATTCAGTGAAGCTCATGTTTAGAGCCAGAGCCAGGGTATGTCTTGGATGTTTGCTGTAACAACAATTCCTATTTCCCACTGAATTTAAAACTAATTCTCATTCAGCTAATGAAACTGCAAAGATGGTCTTCCTAGCATCTGAACAGATGCACATGCAATAGAAAGACATCAACAGTCAAGCAAGAAAGTTGAAAAATGTGCTCCGAACATGCCAGACCTTGAACACTGTCACAGTGATTATCTAGAAAGGTGACTAAAGGATCCAGTTTGAAAGAAATGCTTAAAAGAAGCCGAAGAGATAAGACAGTGTACTTGTACATGTGTATATACAAAGAACAGAGAGCAGTACACACATATCAAAGCTGTGTTAAACTCTGCTTTGCTTAAAAGCCCTAACCTAAAATACAAAAGCCAACACAATTACAATATAATCTGTTTCTCAGTTTCAACTGCTGACTTGGGCATAATTTTAGCTATATGTAAGCTAGCAGTTTGTCACCTCTAAATATAACAAAAACTTACGGAAAAAAACCCCTACTTTTCCCATATTCCCAAGCTGTGAAGAGGCTTTCAACATATGTGAAACAAAATACATCACTGGCTTCTGGTTTATGCTGCAACACAACTCAACACTGAAATCAATTTGGAACAGAAGCTAAACAGTGTTTTCCTAATGGTGTATTACACCAGAAGCCGCATTGCCTTTACGAAAAGAAATAAAGTGTTGATATTATCCAGTGGAAGAAATAAATGACTACCAGAGATAAAAAGAGGAAAATAATAATATCTTCATTTTTAGTGTCTTTTTACTACATAAAAAGTACAGTGCATGGAAATCAAATGTACCATGGAAATAACATCGAGTGTGTTACATAGTTCACCTAAAGAAAGTATTACCTTTTTTCAATATGCTCAGTTTTTCCAAGAATTTCAATTTAAAGTTTTAAAAAGCATCTACCCTAGCTTCTTGATGGTTTTGCTTGTTAAAATTACAGTAAAAGAGAGTAACTAGTCTGTTTCCACAGTACATGCAATAATGAAGCACTAGCAAATTGCATTTTTTTAACTTTTCTTCTGAAGGGACCAAGATCACCCATAATGGTGGAATAAAAGAGTCTCTTTGAGTGTTATAGCATGATTAAAGGTGATTATTGAGCTAGTCAACAACATAAAACAAGCACACATTTCATCAAGAACATGATGCATCTTCAATAAAAACAGTTTCTATTATCTTTGAAAAAAAGATAAAACAGGACTGAAATTTAAACAGAAGATTTATACAATTCAGACTACAGAAGAAAAAGAAATATATACCAGTAGGACAAACTGTTGATTTAATAATACTATACTAAATTCAGACCATTTAAATTTAATATTTACAGTTACTTTATTCCAATCAGAATTGAATATGCTTCAATAGCCTGAATAGACGCTTCAGATTCTGCAATTCTTTAAAAACAGCTACCTGCTTATAGCTGATGCCTTTGAGATCAGCGAGCACTACATGAGCACTACAAGACCCTTCTCCGAAAATGTTCAGAGAACACAGAATAATGAAAATACAATCACAGAATCTCAGAATGGTTTGGGTTGGAAGGGACTTTATGGGTCATCTAGGTCCACCACCCCTGCCATAGGCAGGGCACCTTTCATTATACTAGATTGTTCAAACAGAAAGCTGAAATCTCCTCCCCAAAATACAGTCAGCTTTTTGGTGGTATTTTCTCCTTTAATGCGTACTGATTTCCACAGCACTTCAACTGAAAAGAGATAGACAAACTATCACACTTCTTCATAATTCTGTTACCTAATTTCAACTACTGTGGATTTGTTTTGCGTAAATCATCTCAGAAAGTGCCATTATCAGTAGCCTCATTTTAGTCACGGATTTGCTTTTAGATGCTGGTTTCCATTATGTATGCTTCAGTTTTCCTGGACCACTTAATTAGTAAAATTTTGTATGTCTTTAGTGTCCTTTCTACTGGAGTCTAAACCTTAAATATCAGGGCATAAATTAGGATAAACAGCCAAAATTTGCCCTAGAATTTCAGCTGGAGCTCCGGGCACATGTATTTGTGGTCCAGACTTAGGAATTTCAACTAGACAAAGGTCTAGCTGACCAGAGACTAAAGTAGCATCTTTTAATAAGAAAGCTCTGAATTATTGTGTTGGAAGATACAAAAGCAACAGAGACTTAAAAAATCCCTAAAAGGTGGCAGGGGGAAGATCCAGTAGCCAAATCAGTAAGTTAATTTAAAAAATATACTGATCCTACCCCTGCCTCTCTCACAGAGCTTGGTGGTACCACAGGAAATTACTGACATCAAAAGTGCACCTATCTTGTAGATGTTTCTTATTTTCTGACCTGAAATAGTCATATCTAATTTGTCAAAGATAAACCTATTTCAGCTGAAGTAAGGAGATCCATAAAGTCCTTAATACACAGAAAAATGAGGTGTTTACGGATTTATATTTGCCACCCTCCAGCCTTGTATCTATGAACTGGACATAAAATCCCCCATCTCATAAATGTATTATGAAAATAAATTCATTAAACATTTATGAGAGTTTCCAGCACCACAGTGACATTTATCACAGAAAAGGCCAATAGAAAATTAATTCTTCATTCAGAAAAACCCTGAATGTCATGCTATGTATATGGCAGGGCTATCACACCAAATAATCATAGTGGCATAGGATCACACATCTAATTACTAAGCATGAACCATCACAAAATACACTGAGTAAAGCAGTCTTATATAAAACAGCTATGCAAATGCAACTGAAAACTCCATCAAAACTAATAAGAAACCATTTTAAGAACACATTAGTTAAGTTTATGTTGCATCTCCTAGTTTAAAATGCAAACCAAAATAGAGGAAAGGACTAATTACACCATGTGATACTAAGCTGATAGTTCTGCCATGTAGATCACTATATGACCACTAGTACACAATGAAACAAGAGAACTGACACTCATGTTACAAGGGATCTGAAAGACTGAGGCACCTTTTACTAGAGGGTTTCACCCACTTATAGATTAAGGTGTGAGAAAATCCAGGATAATGGGAGTCTTTTAATTCAACACTCTGAAGAAAAGGGACTTCAAGTTCATGGATTCTGCTCAAAACTCTCAAACTTCCAGCCAGACTTCCCTTCTTCCCAGAGCTAAAATGTACACCTCTGGTCACAACTTTACTATCATACTGGTATCTCATTTACAACCATTTTCCATCCCTCTATGACAACCCTTTCTTAGGTAAAGGTAAATTGCACATGTAATTTAGGTGCATCACAACACCTTAACTACAGTCTTCCTCAACATTCTCCTTTCATTGGAGGTATGCATCTCTCCACCAAGTTAGCCTAGCATAGTAGCATGGCTTACTCAGGAGAGGAGGGAAAAAAAAAAGAAACTTGTTACAGCAGCTCAGAGGGAACATTTACATCCCCTGGTCATGTCAGACAGGCTTCTCAGATCAAAAAAAACTATACTCTAGCAAAGGCTAGACTTCTTTGCTCGAGTACAGAAAGGAAGCAGCGGGGGGCTGGGAGTGGGGGAAAGCTTTCAAGCATGAAGATGACAAGCCTGATCAAAACCATGACGTTTTCCCAGGCTTATTGCTCTGAAGTAGATCAGCTACTTAGTCTGAAAGAAAGGGGGTTTTTTAAGAAATAGTAACAGCATGATGTAGAACTCAGCATTGAAAAATTCCATCTGAACTATTCGACCTTAACAAAACAACTGAAGGTGGTATTTTATAATGGGAAGCACCTGGCAGCTAGTGATGTGCTACACTTTTTACAACACGTTTGCCTTCAAAGCAAAATTAAATTTAAAAAGCCAAGTAAACTCTTCAGAATAGCATTTTATGAATTTGTAAGTGTACCCAGCCATTCCAGACAGTGCTTCTTTGACATAAACATACTGCATGCTATAGCAAGTTGGTCCTTCTGACACTATTTTACTTAGAGTAGATTTGTACCAACATGAAAGACAAATTCTTAATGTCACTCCCTTATAGAAAAACACCACTTAAATTGCTGTATTCAACTACTATTACTCTTTATTTTAATGGGATATGCTGATATAATATCTCCAAGAGCCTGAAATAAAGGCCAGAGGACTGGAGAGCAGAAAAGGAGAAAAATTATTAGACAGGAGACTCTAGTTCAAAAAGGGTGTTACTCACTGGCCATGGTTTCACACCAGATGAAACCTAACCTTCCAGGAAGACAGGAAAGTTTGTGAAAGTTCACTGCCCTGATGAGAGTATTAAGCTATTGCCACAAAACAAAACAGGCCAGGACACAATATTAGATAATTAGAACCATTACTTTATATTAGAACAAGGACAGAATTTAAGTCTTGCAATTAGCCTTTGTTTACTCTAAGATGGAGGGAGAAAGGAGACGGAGAAGAGAAAAAGGCATTTTGAAATATGCTCTTGGAAAAATAATCATGCTCTGAAAAAAACCAGAGAAAATTCAGAACCATAGTATATGCTTTCTTAATGATGCAATATGTACAAATGTGATGTTTGAAACCCAAAAACCAAAATATTGACAAAAGAATCCCAAAAGAAGTAGAAACATAAGTCTAAAGAACAGTAGACGACTACTAGTGTGGGAAAAAAGTGGCCATTCCTTCATGAAAATAAGAGTAAATATTCATTATTATGAAGAGAAGGTTTTTACAGGAAGTGGGAAAAAAAATTAAAGATAACAAACAGAGAGCATAAATTTCAGTGAAAATCTTTCTGAGGTTGTAGTCCTGACATTTCAGATAGCCTTGCCAGACCATACAGACATTGCTCAGATTCTGAAGACCAACATCAGTTTACCTCACTTTTTTCTTGTGTTTTTCAACTCATCTCTTCAATTTCCTTATTATATATTGCTGGAACAGTAATTTAACAGCACTACAGTATTGTAATCATTGTTTCATAAAAATGCTTGGTAACTAGGTCTTTGAACCAAGTCCACAGAATCTACTTCACTGCCTAGTAAATTACTCATTCACTGGTACTTCCCAACTCCAACTATGTCCATTAACACATGCAGCATTACCACTGCTAATGGTAATACACAAGTATTCCTGATTGTGAAAGCAGTAAAATCCTTCTCAAATCCTGCTTCAATAAAAGATTATACACACACAGACCATTTCAGATCCTGTAAAAAGAGTAATCATAAGAACCCTGGCATATGACAACAGTAGATTAACACACTTAGATTTAAATAAATAAATAATTTTAAAGCCCTAAACACAAAGAGGCCTTGCATTTTTAAAACACAGATGTTGACAGAAGCCATTAAACAGGACCCCATCACTGAGCCCTGGAGAACTGCACTGGTAACTGGCCACCAGTAACTCCAGTCACCACCACTCTCTGGGCTCAGACATCCAGCCAGTTTTTTACCCATCAATTAGTACACCCACTGCAATCCTGGAGAAGCCAGTTTCTCCACGAAAATGCTGTGTCAAAGGCTTTACTAAAGCTTAGTAGAAGGAGATGTTGAAGAACAGAGATGCTTTTCTATGCCTTTAGAGAATGCCCTCTCCTTAATTTTTTCTGCTCTCATCTTCAATGCATAAAAGCTCATATTCTTCATATTATATAGCAGCAATGTCCCACAATTTAAGTACGTACCACCTGAAAAGAGACATGTTTCACGTCTGATGTCATACACTATTTTTATTAACTACCCTGTCACAAAAGTTGCAAATGCTCTCAGTAAATTTGCTGATGTGGGAGAGCTAATAGACAATACACAAGGCATGAAATAAATCTCTCAGATACTTAGAAGTGGGATAAAATTCCCTTGTGCATTATCATAACCATGAGGAGAAACAAACATCTGTGCTACAGACTGGAAGTCAAGTAATTCATAGAGCTCTCCGCAGAGCATCATGGAATGACTGCCAGCAGACAATTTCTCACCAAATAGAAATGCAACTTCAGAATGTAGCAAAATACAATTCCAGCAAAGTTCTGATTAATCTCACCTACAGTATTGCACACATTCCTGTGAAGAACAACTCAACCAATATAGAGCTAGAAAAGCTCTGTTTCATCAAATTGAAAGAGTCTACCAAACAAATAAAAATGTATATATTCTATACTAATGTACCAGCATGCATGTACAGCTAAATGAAGAAATATTCAAGATCTATCAGAGCTGACTGGCAACACTAGCAAAAAGAAACTGCAACAATCTTATTTATTTGTTTGTCCAATGGAATTGTTGGCCTAGATTTCCAGCCAAAAGAACATGGCAATGAACTTTCTGTCTGCATTAAATGGCAATCTGCAAGTAAGAAGCATGTGAAGTCTCATAAAATACCTCCTCCATTGGAAGAAAACCTTCAAGACATATACACCTGCTATAGACAGGTGTATATGTCAGGAGAAAGCCAAATGCTGATGTCTTGTCCTCTAGCCACACAGGCTACCAGACTAACACTACATTCTTCAGGGAAGAATTCTATTGAAGTCTTGAAGTCTATAGTCACTGTGCAAAAAGCAAGGGAACAACCTAATCTGTACAAAATAGATATCCAATTATTAAAAAATCCACTTGATCAAGCTTTAATTGCAGTGTATCAGCATTTATGCAACAGATAACTTTGTTTCACTTTGTACAAGAAATCATGCATTTAAGGAAGACATATCATATCTGTAATTCACAGTGACAAAAATGATACCTCATTCTTCATTAGTAAATTAAACTTATAAGTAATAGATGAACATGGCAGAAGTACTTTGCCATTTGCATTTTTAAAACAAGCTATTAAATGAAAAGAAGTACTCTGAAAACAAGCTGTTATTAAATGAAAACTTGATTTTTAGAAAATTAGGGATCAACAACGTTCCAAATTCCCTCTGGGCCTTGCCACTCTTCCAAAAGATCGTGATAAAAAAACCAAAAGCCATTTGAAAAGCTGTCACACAACACCAGGGCATCAATCCTAAAACACGAGATGTCACTGTCAGAAACTGTGAAACCTAAACAAAAGCCCATTTCACATTTAGCAGTGATTCACAAGATCTATGAGATTTTCCTTTTTTCATAGCAGACTATTATTAACTACATTTGACTTCATAATACAAAGCATCAAGTCAAGCTTACTTACATTTTCCCAAAGAAGACTAAATTCAGAGTGTTATTTATTAACTTTTTACATTAGTAACCTGTTTAATGTCCTTGATTGACTAATATCTGTTGAACATACAAATTCAGAAGCAATTTATATTCTAAGCCAGATATAAACTTTCGGAAGACTACCAGATAATGGGAAAAACTAACCAGGTACATTTAATATTCTGTTGAAATTATCATAAAGTAGCTCCTGATTCTAAGATGATGTACACTGCATAAACCCTGACTTTGATAGAGTTGATTTATTTTTTTTTAATTCGTAAAAAACTTAAAGTAGATATTCATGATGTCGGTCAAGCACTCATCTCCTAGAAATAGTACACAGCTGTCATTCATTGAAATACAGTCTGTTTTTTTTCTATGAGGATTATACCTCTCATACTTGCAATCTTGCAATAAAACTCAGAAAATATTCATCATTGAACAGAAAGTTTCAAAACTTCCTTTAAGGACTTTAAAATTTTAAAAGCTATTTTTACATTTTTAAGGGCATTTCCGTAAGTTATCTGATATTTCTATGTATGTCTAGTTTTAATCAATCTTAGACGACAATTCTTTTGTATGCAATGAACTTCAGGCTGAAATAAAAGAATGGGGACTTAATCATTGCAATTAATACACATTACTGTCTATACAAATACCGGGGTTTTAATTCCTCCTAAAATTAGGTATGTAATTCTAAGACATCCTTTTTGAACACAAACATATACATCTAATGTCTGGAATGACTAGCACTGCTTAAGGACAATGGCCAAATTAATACAAGATGGCACAGCTCTATCAAAGTCAAAGCTGCAAACATTCTGCTTGCTATGATTCAAGACGTCTAAACAAAATAATTAAATAGAGTGTTTGTACATTATTTAAGTCCTTAAAATTCAAGTATTCTTTTTTTATTATTTTTTTTCTTTAGTAGGCAGAATCAAATAATCATCAACCGAAAAACCAGTGAATGCAAATCAACTGTCAACAGGGAACAAGAAAAAATAACAATCATAATCTCCCTCTTTTGCTTGAGCAGGAACATCCTGGACTCGTCAAAAAACCAGTCTCTAAGTCTTTCAGGTTCACCTTACCACCTGTACTTTCATTTAAAGGAACAAAAAGCTATTACTTCAGCAGAGGTAGATATATGGTTTCCTAGTCTTAATAAGTTATCCAAATAGTGTGTTAATACACAGGTTATTTCTTTATCCAAATGCCATAGTTTCATTGAACCTTAAAATATGCCATAAAATTACCTATATGCATTGAAAGCCAAATAAATCAAGACTGTACCACCCTAGATAACACAGATAGAAGTTCTTAGCACTAGCAGAGACCATCTGCTATGATGAACTTACCTTACTCAAAGCTTCTCTGCAATCATCAGCAAAAAATCACAGAGAATTAAGTACAGTTTAGTTGGTAACTGAAAATAATTTATTTAAGAAAATAGTTACATAGTATTTTGAGAAAAGATAATGCAAACTTTAGAAAAACAATGTTAACTTAATCTATCATGGATGGATTTTGCTGTTGTAATAACAACCAGTTAACTTGACTCTAACAACACCTTCCAGTTTCTATCTACGTTAGATTGGAAACTGAATGAAAAAAAATTACCAACAATGAGCCTACACGTGAGAATCTCCTAGTAGCACACAGAAGATGCAAGAGAAGAACAACTGAGGCTCTAAGATAGATGTCAGAGTCACCTGAAATTTTTAGGACTGTCTTGAAACTCTGATATTGACTTTCTGCATCAGTTTTCAAGAATGGAGAGACAAGCACTCTTAGAACACAGATGATGTCTGACATCTCCTAGCAGTGAAGTTACACTAACATTTGAAAATGTTATGAGGGGAAAAGAGGAAAAGGGCTAGGAAAAGAAAAAAAAAAGAGCCTCAGAGGAATGGAAGGATTACTGCAAGATTAGCACAGTGAAAATGACAGTGGAAAAGTTAATTTCAATAATTACATTTGGTTTGCCTGGACAATTTAATTCGAAGGTGAAGAAAAGGATGTATCACAGTTTCGTGTAGAGATGTTATGGGAGTCATAGCATTCCCATAAAAGCAGAAGGGGCTGCAGCCCTCCCTTCATCATTGCCTAATGGGACGTACAGGCTCCAGAACTTGTACTCACAAGCACCAGCTCCAAGCCCTTGGCTTATGCAACTGTAATATTCACATAGGGAGCTATACTGCAAATCTCCTTGTTTATTATTATGTCTGATATTTAATAAAATCCATCTTCAGATCACAGGTAGTGAGAAGTACACAACCACTTATTACTGCAACTTTGTTGAAAAAGTACACAATATATTCTTCTGCTAATTTTAAAATTTTGGCTAAAAAAATATTTATTGAGGGAAGCCAATGCTTGTGGCCTTGCATTTTTACTAAATATATGCCTGATTTTTTGAATTTAAATCCAAAATAGTGTGTGCAGGTCCAGACTCCTAAGCACAAGACAGACTGGAGCTAATTCAGAAAAAGGGCTGGAAGGGGCTGGAGCATATGTTACATACTTGATTGGAAGGAGCAAAGGAGACAATGAGGGGCAAAATCAGAAATACAGAAAATTCAACCTAAACACAAGACCAAAAAAAAGAGTGATTCAACACTGAAACAGGTAGTCCAAAAAAGGTTGTGGACTCACAGCCTTGAGGATATTCAAGAAAAAGATCCTAAGCAACCTGTTCTAGTTGACTCTTGAATGGGTTGGACAATTTCTAGGGGCCCTTTTGAATCTCAACCAGCCTGTAATTCTGTATTAAGAAATAAAAGTATCTGTTACAATTCTTTGTCCAGTAACTATTGAACTTTCAGTCGTTAATTTAGCTGAAAATCCCAATGAAAAAACATATACAAAGAAAGAATTACACTTTGTTTTATTACTTTGCAGTAAAGAAAAAACATACTGACCTAATTGTTCCATATATTCACATATAATTTTATATAGAAAGGACACTGTTACACGGGTATGAACCAATAAATTATAATGGAGAAGCAAGTCCAAATAATTTCTTAATGCTTTCACTTTGTTAAGTTTATAGACTCTACATCTTTTAGGTCACATAAGCTGCCAGCTTTAACACAGTGACATTTCCAGCAAATAATGAAATGTGTTTAGATACCAAAATTTTGAATATTTTAAACATTTATCTCATGTTTTGCAGCTGAAGGAAAAGCTCAAGTCAAGTTTTTGGTATCCCACTGAAGTCTTGGAGCCTGCTGCAGCTCGTCTCACCTAATAAACTTAATAAATACATAATAAACTTCTCGCACTATTTTCAGAGGTATTAAGCTTTATCTCCTTCTCCTATTTACAAGGCAAATGATTACTCTGTAAGTAAGGATGTCTTTGTTTCTATCTTGAAGGTCTTCACAAAGAACTAGACCATAATAAACAGAAGAATATAATACCACCATGGTTCCAAAACTGGAATAACGACCGAATTTATAAAAAAAAAGTAAGGGGAAAAATGAAAAGCATTTTAAATAACAGGATCTTTCATACTACTGAGAAATAATCTTCAATGAAATCTGGAAATGATTCAACATCAGTGCTCTCAGTCTTCATAATGCAATGTGGCACATGCTGCATGAAACAAGGGACGAGTTTGTTAACCTTTAAAGACACATGAACACACTGCAGTTTTTGCAGAAGCAACGACTGATGGTACAATTGCTGTTCAGAGGAGACTGCTCTTCACTGCCTCCCATCAGCTGTACTGCAACAATCTCAAGCTAAACCAGAATGCAGCTCAGCCACCAAGCCCTGTCATGTCACGCATTCAACACACACAACCTGACAGAGGGAAGCTGCAGTGAGAGATTTGCTGGACGATTTTCTCAACCCTTCCACAGAGTCTGCTTTTCTTCTTCCCCTGGGTACAGTAATAAATGGCATTTTGAGGCACTGCAGGTCACTGCAGCAAGAATGACCACTCACTTTTGTATAGAGATCAACAGGAGGTGTAGGAGGTATGTATAGGATGTAGTCCTTTATCACATATTCATACCTAAAGAAGAGGCAGCATTTTACTTATCAAGAAAACAATGCACATTAACTGCATTTTGCTGCTTCTATTAAAAACAAACAAACAAACAACAGACAAACAAACAAAAAGCCCAACTACTAGTAAAGAAAAATAATGCCTTGTCTACTAATAGGTAGCTAGGCTAGTGGTAACCTGCATGGCTGTCAGGCACAGGCTATGTGGGGAAAGAAAGCAGTCCATTTTCAAAATACACCCCTTAACTCTCTGCCTCACAGCAGCAACCTCTGCTGAAATAGAAAAAACAAAAAGGAGCAACTTTCACAAGCCACCCTGTGAGGTTTCTTTTTCTCACCAGCCTTTCAAAGAACAAGTATAACATTAAGAGTAGAATATGAGCCATCAATATTTTGCAACTCTAAAAGAAATGAAAACTGGAAGAGAATAGTGACGCTCACTCACAAAGGCACTGTGAAACAGGCACTGCTGGGAAAGCACTCTAAACTTAAGGATAACACCTGCATCTCTCCCAAGAAAGTAATTAGTTGCGCCACAACTCGTGTACAATATATCCAGTAATTTGGCTGGAAGTTTTTGACTGGAAGCAGGAGACAGAAACATCGTATAATTGCCAATAGAAACTGTTAAAAGTCTTCAAAGCTTCAACAACGGTGTTCAACCAAGTCCTTGGCGTTGCACAGCGCTTCCATACACATGTAGCAGTAAGTAAATTCTCTAAATTTTGAAGTTTAAATAAAAATTATGCAACTCAAAACTAATTTCCATCACCCAAACTTAGTTTTGTTCCTTCAAAAGTCAATGGAAAAAATTGGACTGCAACAGATGAAGTTTTTGCCTCACTATTTTTGTTTTCTGTATCATGGTCAGCAGGGCACAGACTGTGTGAAATTCAAATTTTACAAAAAAAAATGCATATTTCCACTGTGGTACTGTTTTTATTTGAAAACTGAATTTATGTATGCTCTATTTAGCTCCTGATTGCACGATACACATCACTATCAGGAGCTCAGTACTACATATAAGGAATGAAGTAGCTGATATGAGCTTAAAAATAAAATAAGTAGCACAAATTAGTAGTGTGCTTTCCTCTTTCAAGTATGTTGATATCAATAAACAACTCTCTATAGGTACCCAAGCTATTCTTTTGATGGTGTTACACAACACAATTACTACCTCTTGATAGATATGGTTATAAATCAGATGTGGAGCAACCTCACCCTGTCATGTGTCAGCATAAAAATGTTTCTGACCACCTTAACATATGGGGGTTTTTTAAGGCTCACAGTTACCTTTTAGCTCCATTAGTTTAATTGACACTACTAAGCATAAGAATTTTATCTTAGTTCATTGCAAGTTTTATTTTCTATAACTGTATAAATGCTTCACAGACCACAAGAAATAAATGGAAAGAAATAATATAATACAGTTATCTGCAGTGACTATTTATGGCCCTCTTTGGACCCCTGGGCAGATCAAATTTGCTGTGCAGTGCTTCTCTTACATAATGAATTGTACTCTGCAGTCAAACATCCAGGTACAATACATGATTGCATCTGGCACAAAGGAATAAGTACAATAATAAAGCATTTTAAAAAAAAATGCTTCTGGAGAGATTAGCAGGTTTTGGAATGGCAAATGCCTTTGCTCATGCAACACCTTGATTCTGGTACCTGAGCTGGATTCCAACCCCAGCTACAGCAAAAAAATTACAAAAAAGCTTCAGTCCCTCACACATCTTACTGACCAGGATCTGCACATGCAGACAGTGTATGCACCAAACAAAGACTCCAGAAGGAACACTGTTAAGAGGGCTTGCATCCCGCATCCAGATATAAGTAGGGCATCTGCATTTAATTGGATTTCTAATGGTAGGAATGCGTGTGCACAGAAAGCTCTTCCTTGAACCGCCACTACCTAGTAAAAAAGAGTGTCAGGTCCTTGGCACCTGAACAGAATCCAGAGGCAAGAATCAGGAGAAGAAGGAATGGATTAAAATATTTTGCTATTTTTCTACCTATCCTTAGGCTTCTATATAGTACTTCCTATAACTATGTTGTAATAACTTCCGCCTCATCTTCATGCAGCAATATGAACACAAAACATTTTTATGTTGGTGCTTGCACTGTCTGTACATCAGAAATACTGATACATGATTGACTATTGCTGCTCCAGTCATCTTGGTGGACCTGACACCTCCTAGCTTCCAGTTTAACAGGCAAGAACTTGAAGTACCTTCTGCCATCTGGATAGTTACCAGAACACAAAACCAGAAATAGAATGGAAAAAAACTGGTGGTTGAAATCGTAATGCACTTCTACAGTCCTGATCCAGAAATTAAAACCACAGAACACATGACCACTCTTTGCTTAAGAGAGAGATGACTGCCTGCTTATGGAATCAGGGTATTTATCCTATAATGAACTTTGTCATGGTGTTTTGGGGGAAGGGGTTGGTATCTGCTAGTCTCATCATCACTTAAAAACATTTATTAATTAATGTCCAAATTATATAGATCAATCATATCTTTACAGAAAATAAGTCAGTTAGATGACTGAAGATTATGTACTCATTCTGTCAGTAAGACACTTTCACAGGATTTAAAGCAGAGGAGGTAGATTTAAATGACTGGAAATTCACTGATATATGTGCCAATGCCTATGAGGGCTTCTGTTTCTCCTGCACTTCCATTTTGGAGTATTCTGAACACTGGCAATAGCTACACAGCTGCTTCCTTTCGATAAAAGGTTGGAGCACATTTAGCCAATTAAAAGCTATGCAAATGTCTCACACATAACTTCCAGGAATTTGTTCTGCAAGACGAATTTTTATTATTACAAAAAGTATTTATCAAATTATTTAGTTAAGTATTTCCTTAATGAAAACAGGCAAACAAGCACAAGACTACAGAAATGTGCAACATTATCATAAAATGTGAAAGCAAGGAAGGCTTAAAAATTATATTATCATTATTAAGGTTATACAGATCTCTGTGCCCTGCTGCTCACAGGTGTACTTGTTCATACCCTTCAATCCCTGAAATCAGTGGGCTACATCATGCATTTTACAATAGTTTAATTGGAACACATATTTTGATTTCCAATAGTACATTACTTAGATAGCAGACAGATAAGCATCAGTTCCATAACAAGACTTAATAATAACCATCTTTCTAGACAAACTCCAGTGAAAAAGGTCTTTTATTCAATCCTCTGGAGAAGAACCAAAGTTTAAGGCTCCACCAACCTAATTTTTAAATAGTCTGGACTAAAGAAATAAAAAGTGTTACTCAATCCTCTGGCATCCCTTCGATTTTTCTTTGGAGTATTCATCAAATAACTGTGACTTAAACCATTTCAAACCCATTTTTCAAGGCAAAAAACACATCCTGTTGTTGCTACACACCCACACAAGGAGACAAACAGGGCCAAGCCTCTCCTAAATTAACTGCACCCTAGAGAAGACTAGCCATACACCAGCTCAGACTCTGGACTCCGCATCACTCCATTCTTCCATGTCTCCCAGTCATTCCCCTTCTCCATCCTTAATCTTCTGTGGTTACCTTAGCCTAAGCAGACCAGAAAAATAAACAGGGGAAAGAGTGGGAGGGAAGAAAGGGATGTTGCGTTTCTGAGACACAGTAACTCTTAAAATGTATTTGTTTTAATCTGCATGATTTAGTCACGTGCTTCGAGAGAATATTTATAAACTTCATGGGTTGCCCATCTGGGTTTAACATGCCATCCTTTACCCAGCCCCCAATTTCCCCTTTATAAAAACCTAAAAAATGCTAAAGAACCAATAAGAAAAAGGTTGAGAACAAAGGGCAAATGCAAACACATTAATGTAAGTAAAACATAACAAGCTAAACGTAATAAAACATACAAGTGCTGTACAGCCATGCTACAGAGCATGTTCATTTTGAAACAACAAAATGGTATTTCATTTTGACTATAAAATCTTAAAAAAAAGAAGACTGAAAGATAGTCATGAAGTCTATCACAATAACTTAAGTGCTCCATTAAGAATAATCATAATTTATATTTAAGGGTAACAAATATGTAGGCATTAAGAGAAAAAAAGTGTTTTAAAAATGCTGTAAATCACAAAAAAAATACTGTAACATTGTATTTTCTATATACTAACATTACTGGAACTAAAAAAGCTAAAAAACCTTCATGCCCTAACACTGTACCAGAATTGAAAACTATTTAAATAGTAATAAAAAAGGAAATGCTGTTTCCAGTATACTACATCACTCACTTAAAAAAGAGAAAATTAAAAAAAAAAAAAAAATTAAAAAAAGTAACAGATATAGTTGTAGCACAACAGCTGGGCTGCAGCAAACACCCTGAGGGGGGGGAAAAAGAGCAGCAACAACATTTCCAGAAATATAGAATTTGCAGTGAAAGTGGAAAGTGTGAACTTATATCCTCTATCTCATCATTTTGACTGGTCCTACAGTAGAGAACCTAAATGAAGCTATTCCTATGTGTAACACAAATATGAATATGTGTATATTAAAATTTCTATATGTAATACACCAAAACTGACTGTAGACTAACTTCCTCTAAGCTTTAACAAAGAGCCTATCATTGCTTCCTAACACCTACAAACAACCTGTGAATGAGACTGGTTACTAGCTTATAATATCACAAATTAACTCTTACATAAAAAGTATACATTGCAGCTATGTCAAGAGTTTTTGTGCAGACTTAGCCCATCCTAGAAAGGCAGACAAACTGAAGGTACTCAGACAGCAAACTTCTGCAGACTTTCCAAAATAAATGTCACACAAGTGTATTTTACACATAATGATAATATTGCAATCAAGTAGATGTATGTGTATAAAACTCACCTGTTGAATATCAGAACTACCATCTTTGTAAGGCATATTTGGTGAAAAACATTACTCATGTGTGTCCAGAAACAAGATTTAACTATCCTTTTTATAAAAAATACCTTCATTTTCTCCAAACAAATGCTACTGGCAACCCTTGCAGCCTTCAACAGGGACTCAACAGAGTTACAGCTCCCTTTCTCTACAAGTTTCCATATCAAGCAGAGGTAAATCCAGTTCTCTTTTACAGATGCAGTCAACCAGAACGGACAAGTTTGCTTAGATAAAACATGCCACAGTAAATGATGATATACCATCTCCACTTACAGCAATCCTGTTTGCTCACTAGAAGAAAGCTAGGACTGATTATGTGCAGGGAGCGATTTACATTCATGGGACAGAACACATTACATCCTTTCCAGGTCCTGAAAATGTGCTTCTGCAGCAACAGAAGCCAGCGTACGCTATCAGTCTTAGAAACGTTTAAAGAGCTGCTCTACAAACATTGTTTATTTCCATTTCAAAATGCCACAAAAAATTACAGCAGCACATTAAGGAAAAGAGTAATTATAGATATATTAAAAAAAAAAAAAAAAAAAAAAGAAAAAAAAAAAAAAAAAAGAGAAACCTGGAATTGTGGGTGAAAAAAGAGCCTAACAGCTGTGATTAGTGAGTCGTGTGTTTATACATCTTTCAACATTATACAAAGAACTGGGTGAATTTCAGACTGCCTCAGATGGCAAAAGACTGTTGAAAGAAACTTGTTGCCAATGCTGTTAAAATAGAAAACTAATACTGGATGGCAAAAAACCGAAGCTTATTATAAATGTCAAATATAGGATTATAAACCAATACACAGAGATTCGGGACTTGAATTTCGGTGCATAATCCAACCATCTGTCGACCAGTTGTGTAGCAAAATCAAGATAACCTGGAAATCTCCAAAAGGACAGCCAAATTCTTTTCCTTCAGCTACTGCATTTCCCTGCTTATGAACGTGCCCGCGGTAATCGCACTCTGCCTGCAGATTAACCTAGAGGAGATGACACCCGCCACCAGCACGAGGGATTGCCGAGGCGATGCTGGCGGACAGGGCCGATAAGCGGGGCTCATCTCCCGGCCAGCGGGGCTGCAGAGCCTGAGGCAGCGGCGGTCCTCACCGCCAGCCCTCACCGCCGGGCTGCTGCTGCTGCTGCTGCACCGCGCAACCCAAACTTAAACTCGCTGCTCCCGACTCCGCTCCCACCGCCGGGACAACGGCGCGGCTTAGCCCGCAACCGGGCAGCGCCGCGGGTCCCGCAGCTCCCAGAAAACACCTTCCTCGCCCAGCAGGGATCTCTCAGGAGAGGCTCGCCCCGCGAAAAAATAAAACTCCGAGGGCTGCCCTGAGGTGGGAAGTCCCCGAGCGGAGCCGCCTCGCAGTCGAGGGAAGCACGGGCGGTCCCGGCGCGCACGGCTCCCGGGACACGGGGCTCCAGCCCGCCCCGGGCCGCCGGGCAGCGCAGCGATGCCCAGCCCCGGGCACGGCCGGGAGCTGCCCCCTGCCCAGCCTGGACACCAGTTGCTCGACCCGCGGTGAAGAAGCGGTAAAAAGAGCCTGGGGGCGGCAGCAAAGCTCCGGGGGAAGCTCCGGACCTCAGCCTGGGGGCGGTGGGGCGCTTGCCCCACACGGGGCAGAAGGGGGTTCCGCCCGCTCAGCCCTTCATTCTCACCTCCTTAAGTTCCTTGGCGACATCTTTCAGGTCCCCCAGGACTAATTCCAAATCGTCCACGATGATCTTGATCTGCTCCTTCACCTTGGCTTTGGAGGCTGCCGGCGGCCCCTCGGACGGCGAGGAGGAGGAGGATGCGGTCCCCTTGGACTGGGCGGACATCCTTCGGGGCAGCCCGGCGCGGCCAGCGGGGCACGCAGGTCAGGCGAGCGCGGCGGCCGCCGGCCGCCCGGCCCCGTCCCTCCAGCTCCCGGAGCTGCCGCAGCCGCTGCCGCCGCCGCCGCCGCCGCCTGCCCGCCCGCGCATCCCGCGCCGGGGGCGCCGAGCCGCGCCGCGCTCCGCCGGGCGGCCGCGCTGTGCAGCTGCCATCGGCTCCCGGAGCGGCGCGGGGGCCCGGCTGCAGCCCGCCGCGCGCCGCGCCTGCGCCTCGCCCCGCCCGCGCCCCGCCCGCCGGCCCGGCCCGGCCCGGCTCCGTGAGGCGGAGGGGCCCGGCGGAGCAGCGCCCACCGCCCGCGCTCCTGCGGGGCGGCGGAGGCCGGGCGGCTGCTTCGGGGGAGATGCTCTCGCACCTCCTCGGCGCCCCAAGGCCCGCGGGGCCGAGCTCTGTGTCTCCCTGAGGGTGCGCGGTGCTCTCCCTCCCCGGAGCGGGACGGTTCGCACCAGGTATGACGGGGAAAAGGTCAAAACCCGCCCAAACAGCCCCCAAAAAGGAAACATTTTTCGTGGCTGGCTCACTGAAGAAGACAACAGTGCTTGTTTCTGGTGATAAAGGTCATTATTGGAGGGGTGAGGCTCGCACCTCTGTACTGTTAAGTGACCGGTTTGGCTCGTCTGGAGTGTACGTGGCTCGGTTTGCACTAAGGAATGAAGCTACGGGAGGACAGCGTTGTGTAAATGCCACCAAATCGGTAAAAGGCATTTACATGTTCCTGCTCACCCGTATAAACTGCGCTGCAAAAACAATATAATCAGTAGACCTGTTCTAGTTGAGAAGTAAAGGCTGTGTATCACACCATATAGAAATAAATGAGGCACATGAGCCAGAGTATCCTTCACGAATATCCTTTCAGGCTCTTTCTCTGAAATACCAGCCAGCACCACTTTTGAAGACATACTTCCCCTACTGCTCTTCAGAGATCGATCTGCGGAGCAAAATGAATAGATTGTAAGATATCACTAACCTCTGGTGGTTTTTCATTTTACTGCAAAAAAAGCTAAAAGGAGTTGGTTTAGGTATTTCTATCTTCCACTAGCTATATGCAGCAAGAAGAAGGCATGCAGCCAAATCCTGCTTCAAGCATCACCCTGCATGGCTGCAGCTGACTTTGATGTTGTAAATGTTTCTGAGAGTTCTGGCAGCCTGAGATGTTTTAACCTAGCTAAAGCAGGACAGGAAAAGCAACCTTGCCCAGAGCAGTGTGTCTGCACATGGTAGAAATCCAACTTGGTGACAAACAGTTTGGGAAGACTGTGCGACTGGGATATGAATAGAGAGGGTCTGACGGCACCTGTTACTGCCTAGGATAAAGTGTAATTATCTTTCCACATTTTGCCACTATAAAATTTGGAATATTTGTCTGAAATTATATGTTCGTAGGCATAGTGTTTAATTTCTTCCCCAGGTGTCTCAAAGACCTTTCAGACAATTTTGAGGAGGCCATGTTCAAGAAGAGCCCCTGTCTTTCCTTTCAACTTTTCTCAAGTCAAATGGGAGATTTCTTTTTCATCTCACCAAGTGAAAGCTCTTCCAACACTGACTTTTAAAAGCATTCCTTCTGGTTATTTTTACTTAACTGTTTCTATATGAGCAACAATATCATATGATTTTCGAAGCTGGCTAAGTCAGAATTTCCAAACTGCAGTCACCACTAAATTAGAAAGAAAGCAACCCACAAGTTGTTGAATAAGCCTTAATTAATGTGTTTGAATATTATTCCTTAGGGGTATTGTATGAACAGAGAAAAAATAAAACATTTATGAAAAGCTATCAGTGGAATTATCTATGCAGAAACCAGTGCACATCCAGTTTATAATTAGAGAAAAAAGCCTATTTTGTGACCGAAGTTAAGGCTGCTGTACGACAGTATACCTAGCTATACATGACATGGCTTACATGGACAAGGAGTGGTTTCTTATTGTACCAATAATTGTCATCATCACAGAATTGTTACCAGATTTGCTACAGACACTGTAGTTTGAGCATTTTATAGATTGTCTCTGTATGAAGTGTTGCCATGTCTCCTGGCTAAATATTTTTATTTTAAGAAGGAAGAATTGATTCCTGTTCTATGTCATTGGTTAGTTTTAAGATATGACAAGACTTTACCCATAATCCTGTGGTTATCCAATTCCTGTAAGCCTGTGACCATCTTTGGAGACTTCCCAAACTTCTGAAGATATAAATCATGTTCCCTTTCCCGATCCCTCCGCTTTTGTAGTGAAATTCTTCTAAGAGCTGTGCAGGATTATACAGTGGCTGATATTATTTATGCATTCAAGTGTCTACTGCTTAGCCCTGAAAAATAATGACAGCACTTCTAGTCCTGAGTATATTGTCCTATTGGTCTTTAAAGCAACTTATTGCCTTTAAAAAAAGGTTCTATACCTTGGCAAACCATGTCTTAGTTAACTAATAAGTCCTTTCCTACAGCAAAGTTATCTATTAATTGTTTTAGTTTTCTTCTGTCTCTGCATAAAATGTTATTTGTGTGCCGTCAGTTCATTGTTTTGTAGTCTTCCTGTCTATTCCTTCACCAAACACTAACCCCTAGTTAATCAGGCAAAATAAGAGTAGCTGATTACTGAAGGTTTGACCTCTTTAAGGTGTTAAAGAGATGCAGAGGACTCACAAGAAGTCTCCCCAGAAATATTGAGGACAATAATTATTTACAAAGTAAAAAGCTTAACACATTCAAAGTGCAGTTCACTGATTTTCCATTAACACTTGAAATCCCGGAACACTTATTCAAAAAAAAAAAAAAAAAAAAAGAACCCCAAAACTCCCACACACATTAAATGACTACTTGGTGAGGTAACACATTACTGTCAGCTGTGACGTCAATTGCATTTGCAAGTTAAGTAAGGCTTGCAATAATTGGGAAGGACCTCTCTCACAAAAATCTGTCAAGATGCTGCAAAGTTTTCTTTTGGTGATTCAGTAGATGGCACTTTTCCTTCTAGAAAAAAAAGTCCTATATCTTAGCCAAGTGTTACAAATAGAATGAACTGCGCTCACACAAAGCAGTGATTTTATCATGCTGTTTTATTTATGCTATTTGTTTTACGTATGGAGTCACTAGAATTTGGAAGCTATGCAGAAAATCATGAGTAATCATAAAATGTACATGAATCACAGAAATGATTTTGCATGCGAATCAGCCACAGCAGTACTATCAGAAATGTAATGACTTTTAAATTTAGTCACTTGTCTCTTATAAAAATAAAAAAAAAAAAAGACACAGATGCTTGCCTACTTGGAAGGGCTTCTTTAGTATGATTTTTAGTTATTCTTGTATGAAAATAGAAACCAAAGGAGTACTTTATAGATTTTATATGTAAAATTACATCTCTGTTTCCTCCATTTGTTAATATTTCAGATAAATAATTAAAAAATAACTTGCTGTTGCCTGATGAAGGCATTTTATTTGAAATTTGGGCTATTTATCAAGGGCAAAAGTTCCATAAAGCCTTTTAGGTCAAACAAGGTCTGGATGTTCTGATTAATTTTAAACTTTCCAATCGAAAGCAATTAATTTACAAGGCAAAAAAATGTTGTAGTGGGACATCTTAATTTGGTGAATGATAAAATAAAACCTTAGTTTGTTTTCTATCTCTATTTAGAATTTGTCCTTAAAGGCAATATTCCACATACCTACATACAAGCTAGGGAAGCCGTGAAACAGTAAACCTGTCTTTTTCTTGACAAATGAAATTGTGTGGAAGAAAGCTTAGATCAATTGCCAGAGGCTTGAATGTTGGACACATACTATTTAAAATGTTCAATAAAATCGTCAAAATTAATCATAAGTTAAATTAAAACAATGGGCTAAGGTAAAGTACAATGCCACTAGATTGCATTCCACATAATTGTTAAAGACAGATTTTCATCTTTCATAGTTTTCATCCTAAGAGAACAGTACAGTAGTCTCTTTTCAAAATTTTTCCATACTTAACTGAATATTATGTTCTTTTCTTAACTCTTAGACAGATTTTTAATGGTTATGTTGAGAAAGTCACTCTGGCTGCTTATGTTCCAAACTGTAGAGTTGTAGTTCATTTGCATAGAAGCTTAAAAACTTTTCAGTTAAAGGAAAAGAAATGAAAAAATTTTTTTAAGGTGGTACAGTAAAATGACATTATATTCTTCCACCTTTATTAAAAGCAGATTATTCCTTTTTAAGAAAACTCAAAGCATCACAAAATAAAAAACATACTTCTGAATTCAGTTTGCTCATTTCCAAAATGTAGCTAGAAAACAGAATGGAAGTCAGGATGGGGGCACCATCACCCTTTGCACCAATTGCTTGTCCTACTTCTCCATCATTTTTTTCTTGATATTGATTCAAAATCATACATACCATATGTATAACATTAAAGTCATCTCTTTCTGTCAATCCCCAGATCTTCTCATAAGGATTTACATATTGGTAAACATGGTTCAGGATCGATTATTTGTAAAGCAGAACTCTAGGCATGGAGCCAAGAACCTGAACACACACCTTAAACTATGTTATTCTTCTTTCTAATTAAAAGTAGAGCAGAATTTTATGGAATCCATATCTATTTTCCTTGCATGTTGTTTGTAATGTGTAAAATGAGGATGGCAATAAAAATTACTTTTTATATCTGGAAAATCCTTTGTTCAGTGATGTTGTGAAAAGAGCGGTTATTTTCTCCTAACTTAAAAACATATATGCAGTAATTTCTCTATTAAATATGAATTAAATGTATCCTATGCATCACTTATGTTCAGTTCCTTCAGTCTGCTCAGGATGGAATGTCACATTTATTAACCCAGTTTAAAGAAAATCTATATTAATGTCTCTGTATTGAATACTAGCTCACAAGATTTACTACAGCTTCATGGGGAAGTAAGTGCTGGAAGATAAACATGTTGAAATTAAGTCCTTCCTTGAATTACTTCTGGTCTATCAGGCTTCCTTTGTGAGCTGTGAACAATCATAACATATGAACACATTCTGCATCTGGGATAATCCTCAGGCACTGATTTGCAGTGGGCTTTTTTCCCATAAAATTTTAACAAGTATTAGTTCTCTAAAAATGTCAAAAGCTCTGAAAAGTGCACAAGAGAAAGAATTTAAACTATTTATTTTCTCCAAACTAGTCTCTCAGTAGCTTGCAAAGAAAAAAAGCATCTAATAAAAAAGAAAAACAACAGAGTATTAATTATATCTGAGATTTGTTTTAATTCAATAAAGGTACAGTTTAGAGTGTAAAACTTAACCATGTACTGCCTATGGATTTGATAAGATAGGGTAATAAAACCAAATTAAGTCAGAATACAAGTATCTAGAGGCAATGTGAACTTTGTCAAAGCTATGTGGATTTTGTGAATTTTGTCGATCCATATTATACCATGACTTCCAACATCATGTAAATAATTCTCTGCGGAATTCTTTGATTCAAAAAAAGATCCACTGTATAGGCAAATGTAAAAAACAATCTATTAGTTTGATGTGGGAGAATATGAGGTTAAGGACCTCCGGTGCTCTAGGCACCAACTTCGTCGGGTTATCTTCTAAAATGAGAAGCAGCTAATAGTTGCTAAAAGGTTATTTATTGCAGAAGCACATCAGTCTCAAAAGGCACAGGCGTCAAAGTCCATGCTAAGTTTTGGTATAAAGCCCCAAAGAGAAGCAGAAGCTGCCGTTGTCAAAGGTCCAGGGAAGCTGATGTTGCTGCGGCAGCTCCCATCTTCTTCGTGGGTGTTGACTGATGAGAGTGAGCAAAAGCAAAAAGAAAAGCAATGGCAGGAAAAGCAGAAAAGGCCATGCCAAAAAGCACCAACTCTTATACAGAACCTTCCCAACAAGCTAAGACACAAACTCAGACCACCCCTCCTTAACCTATTGGAATTCTAGTTTATTAACATGCCAGGTTACATGTAGACTATGCATACAACCTATCTTGTTCTATCTGAAAAATGTAAGCAATATTCTTACTATAGCTCTATTATGTCTAGGAGCCTTTACTGAAAACATTAGTATGTTTTCCCCCTTCACTAGAGCTCGCACTTCTACTTTGGTATCTAAACCTTTTACTTACTAAAAACATTGGAGCTCATACTAAAACTTACTGACTTACTTATCCTAAAACTTAAACTTACACCTCTACCTTATGTGTGAGTGGCTTAATATACTTCAATCCATCCAAAGGCTTTAATTCAATCCCTGAACTTTGATTTCTCTCTGAAGAATTCAGAGCCCCCTGACTCACTGGCACCAACAGGAGAATAACAAAAAACTGAATAGAGGAATACAGAGCCTTGAAAGATGCAGAAATGTATTTGGTCTCACCATAAGTACTCAGTTCACTGTCCCCTGCTGTGCAAAGAATTAACAGAAATGGCTGTCTTAATGTGAATAATAGAAAATTATAGGGGGAAAAATTATTAAATGGGTCAGGCAAGAAAAAACACACTTATAGCATGCTTATTGCATCTCTCCTGCTAGTATCTATCAAAATGCTTTTAAAATGCAGGAATGGAGTGAGATAAAGAATTTATTTTTTTTCTCCTGAATATCTTCTGCATAATTGCTTGGAAAGAATAGAAGTTTCTTTCCCTTTTCAAAATGTAAAGTATGGTGGTAAACAAAGTGGTAAAACTGAAAGAAGGTTGTCTGAATGTGTTTCTACAATAATCCCCAACCAATACTTTATATTAGTAATTTTTAACATTTGGTTTTCACACTCAGTTATAGGAAGGTATATACTTAATTTTAAGTTTACCAAGATTAGTTATTTGTTTACTGGTTAACTGTCAGCTAACAAATTGGTGCCTTTTTTTCCCTCTAAGGAGCTGTTGGTTGGTGTCAGATGCAAAGTATTTCCTGTGGAGGAATATCCTTTTATTGCTGGCATTCACTTCAGTATTACGTTATTGCAAACATCTGGAGCACAGCAGAAAAACACTGTCTGGATTCTTTCCTAAAGCACCTCAATAAGAATATTCTGAGCTAGAGAAATGCCAGAGTAAATGAGTAACCCAAACATGGAAAAGGACTGGAGTACAGTAGCAAGAACAGAGAGGTAGAAAATGCAGTTCTTTAACCTGCAGACCCCCAGTGGATTTATAGAGCCTTTACCTCAAAGCCCACTCCAGCTATTGTAATTTAAAAAACTATTTCTTCTGTGTCATACACCATAAAGCAAAGGTGAACATTCACACGTTCGAGGCTTTAATTTTAGATTGATGAATTATCTGTTGACAGACAATGAATCTCTGCCATTTCGTCCTCCACTCTCTAGATTCAAATTATGTTAAAAGCCATGGTGCAAACAAAGAGAAAGAAGCCAGAAACATAAATGAGAAGGATCTATTACTTACTGATGAACACTGGGCTGGATTGTGTGAGTGCCAAGTTGTCCCTTGATATACTGACTGTTTTCCAAGATAAGGCACAAGAAAACGCTGGTTCTGTCCATGCCTCTTTGGACTGGACCTATAACATTACAGACCCATGCAGCCAAGGGCACCAGTTAGAATCTTCCAAATTATGGAAAAATATTCCCATATTCCCCTTCTGAATTCAGATAATTATGATTTTAAATCTCTGAGCTTTCCAATTCACTAATGTCATCTGTTACTTATTTAGACATTAATGCTTTTACCCTATGATTTTTTTAAATTGCTATTACTTTAAACAACACTTTCTGTAAAACAGTCTCCTTGTGAATTTCCACCATCAATTTACCTGGAATCTGTTACATCATTTCTTGTAGTCTCTCAGGACCTATGACCTATCTTCAAAATGTCAGTTGCACAATGACGCATTCAAATATTCTGTCTAGTGCTTCTCTGAGAAGTCATGCCAGGTATTTTCAAAGAAGTGATGTTTTCAGTGGATATCCAAGTGTCCAATGCTCCAGTCTAATTCAAACAAAGTGTCATTATTGTTTACCTTGGCTTTGAATTTGTTCCAGGGAATTTGCAATTCTCTGCAGCTGTGCTGGGAAAATTCACAATTCCCCTTCTCCCTAGGTAAGAACTATTGCTAACAGAAATCTTTGGAATCAAGGGCATTCCATTTGTTTCCTTGATAATTAATTACCACCAGTCCATTATTAGCTAGTAATTTAGAACAAGGAGTACTAGAGCCTGTGCACTCTGGATTACAATCTCATTTGGCAGGTGAAGAAAAAACATCACAGTGAAAACACATGAAAACCAACATATAAACAACTTTTTCAGATATTTGAATATATATTTGCTTTCAAAATAATGGAATTATTTTGGATAATAATGGAATTATTTGCTGATATTTTTAGCAAGCATCAGGAAACAGCAACAGCATCCCAGTGGCAGCCAAAGGCTATCATACATTTTTTGTTTAACATGACACAACATTGCAAAAATTAGGAAGAGAATCCAGATCAGAATGATTTTTTCTATTCAAATAGAGACTGTTATTTTCACAAACCAAGCCTGGTAACTTGATTAATAGTAACCACTTGATTAGTAGGTAACATGTAAAGAGAGAAAAACAACAAGCTAGTTCAACTTTTAGGAAAGTCCCGATAATTATATTTTTAATTCACATGCTTGAAGGTCTGACCCACAGTCTATGACCCTGGTTTAAAGAGGGAATCAATTTGGTTTTACATCTATAAATTGTTTTGTGATAGTCCTTCAATATGTCCAATCTTATCTTTTAGCAGAAATATTCAACTCCTCTGAAAATCAGATCACAAGAAGACTCTGTCTTAAATTCCCTACAATTTGCTCTGGTTTTATGCCGCCATCATTTGATTCTGTAGTAATTCAATACCAGACACAGGTTCCTGTGTTAAAGGGACCTTATCTCTAACCCACTACACAAACACTTCCTTTCCTCAGGTCTCAAATAATACAGTCACTCTAATATTATATTGCTGAATACTTCTATCTAACCAGTAAATATACCTAAATTAATTTTGCTACAGGTGTAAAGTACTATATTTAGTAATTTGGTATATAAATCTCTCCCATGTATTTTTTTTTTTTTTAGAACAGAAAAATGTTGAATATAATTAGCCTTGAATAATCCTGCTTTAGATCTCACATGGAATAACTTTATTCTGAAAAGAAATTTTAAAAGTGTAGTGAAGTGAATGAAAAGGAATTTCCACATATAATTTACAGTCTGAAAGGTGGTGAAAATACAGGGTTTAGGATTATTTTGTGTAAGAATAGCAAACTTAGGCTTCTCTGGTATCCAAATATTAGTAAAGGAAGAACAACTCGATTTTTCTTTCACCCTTGTTATTACTCAATGTCTTAATATTTGAAGATAATGTTTTGAAGTTTTTTAGACCTAATCAAATTCCATCTAGAGATAAAATGGTAAAGATCAGATGGCTTAGTATAAATATGCTCATTTGTGCCTCTCTGATAATTTCTATTATTTTTTCTGCACTTGCAAAATAATGCATCAGTAGTGTGCATGACAAATCCAGAAAGGGCCATTTAATTTAATTTACCTTTGTAAATATGTGACTTCAACCTTGTCAGTATTTGAATGAAAAAAACAATCAATCAAACAACAAAGAAAGAGCTACAAAGGCAACTTCTTAAAACTCTGCTTAATTTTGCAAATTGTTTGAACTTGTTGATTAAGTTTTCCATAAATATTTTATAGCAATGACCTTCTGCTTCAGAAGTTACTTAAACTAGAGACACTGGAAGCAAATACAATCCTAAAACTGTGTAATCTGATAAAATGGATAATCAAGCCAATGGTTAGTCAGTTTACAATTAGTTTGGTCTTCCTCTACCAACTACAGAGACCATCTCTTCTTTCTCAGTGAAGTTCAAAGCAGTTTTTTCCTTGCTTTGACAGATACTGGAAACTATATTCCTATTCCTAACTTTCCATGTCACTATGCTTCTTCTTAATTTCACGCATAAGCCCAATTGATGGGCTGATAACTTGCATTTATGATTTTGGGATCCAAACATTTTGCTACTGCACAAAGCATGCAACCTAAGTACAAAGAGAGATTTCATCTAAAAGGATTTCATTTGTATGATCAGTCCAGTTGGTGAAGAAGCCAAGGACCTGAGATCTCAAGGGCCATCAGGTGAAGCAGATTTTTAGGAGTGTGCTTAGACTGGACAGGCTGTTCTGTTCTCACAGGTTACCCCCAAGTCGAGTCAGAAGTCCTATTACTGTTGTGCAGGTTGCATAAGGGAATAATTTATCTATGCAGGTTTGATCAGTAGAGAGGGAAGCAGAAACTTGTAACTTTTGCCTTGTTTAAGATTTTTGACATTCACTTCTGTTTTCTGTGACAGGAAGGATGTAATTATTGTGGGTGTTTATTGAAGAAGTGATGAAAAAATGCATTCCCATTCCCATGATCCTCTCCAGTGATCATTTATTCTGAAGTGTTTAAATTTTTATCAAGCCTTGGCTTTTATATGATGATGCCTTTTGAAGCTGGTAAGTCTGTTGTTATGGTGCAGGAGTTTATTATAGCTGAATTGTTTTTTGCATATCATAAATTCCGAGTTTTTGCACTCACCAAACTAAGGAGTAAAAGATGAGTATAAACTGTACAATAAAAAGAAATAAGTGTAAAATATCATCTCTTTGATTTGACATCCTCTTTAGCAGGACTTCATACATGTATAGACACAAAGAAAATAATCTCAAATCAAGGTGCAAAACATTTTTTGTGCAGAATTAACTGCCATGGCTTTCTTATGTATCATTTGGACTAAGGTGACTCAGCTTTTTTTTCTGCAGCACTGCCAAATTACTGCCAAATCACTCTGAAATCACTGCCAAATCAAGCATTAGAAGTCTTGGTAACTCAGTTTCTGTTAATTTTTTCCTTACAAAAGATAAGTATGATAAACCATGAGAGTCAGAGTTTTAAATTCTTATATTTACAGTTGCTTTTAGGTAGTACTTGTTAAAATATATTCACTATCATAACTGTGTTTTAACCCATGGACTGCTTCCTGCACCTGTGGAAATTAAACACTAGAGGAGGGATTAGGCACAGAGCTTTGAACTCCTAGCAAGAAGTTCTGACATACAGGATCAAACCCTCACAAGCTCTGAATGCCTATTTAACTGGTGCTTACAAGTTGGCAACTGGCATTTCTGAAATTTCAAGACAGTTCAAAAACCCCTCAGTCCTTCTTCAGTATAATGGAAAGTGCCCTATGGACTGGGGAATAGGCCTTGTCACACAAAACCCGTGTGCTGGATGCACTAAGAGGATCAGCTCCAGAACTCAGCGAGGCCAAAGGCAGCCTGAGGCCTCCTGACAAGAGGGGACATAATCTTCCATGGCTGTGTGTGAGCTGGTCCCAGGAGGTTTGCTGGACTTGCAGGCAGGACTTGAGCACCACGTGAAGTGGGCACCTGAGGATACAGATTCTTCCTTCTGGAGCAAGGCTTTTGGGCTTCCTTAAGAATAGATACTTAGATTCCTAGCTTTCCCAAGTACAGATGTTTGAGAGGCCACAGGCTCACATTTGGGTCACACCTGTCAAATATTCTGTGTGGAAATGAGTGAAAATGAGTATTAATAATTTGTTAATCTCTTTTTCCTTAGCTTCAGTGGTTGGAATTTCTGAAATCCAGGATTTACAATTTGCAAGTTATACAGAAGCTCAAACATTGTTTTGCATCAATACATCATCAATAGGACAAAACTAACCTGTATTTTCATGGCCTACTCCAACTCCCATTCCCTGGTAGTGGGTGAGCAGTCTAGCCCTTGGTCAATTTGCCTTTTGAAGATCTGCCTATTTCTAAATTATTGTAAGGAGGAAGCATAATTTAAAAATTATTATATCCTTTAAACTTTAAAATAGGAAGAAAAGCTTCATGAAACTATACATACTATACATAGTCTGTATTTTTGCCTGTTGACAAATATTTAGGTATTTTTGCAACATCCATAGGTTCAAAAGTTGAGAATAGTTTCTAAATGTGAGAAGAAAGTCTGTCAGCCCAACCATTATTCTTAAATAATGGCTGACACTCTTAGTGAAAGGAATCATATAAGAACTTAAGCAAATAGACAACATTGGTTCACTTTTTGCTAAAAAATACTTCCATTCTTATGCTCCTACTTCCCTTTAATGAAAAGCAATTGACTTGAGAAGAAAAAGCATTGGCTGTTTTGTGTGGCAAGGTGGGATACTTGAAACTTTTCAATAACCTGGCATGTCATTCTTTGAAGATGTCCAAAGTACTTGTGTTTTATTCCAGCTGGCATGTAACATACTCCTTCCACTGTCAAGACCTGAAAAGGCTTACTCAGAAAGTGTATAAAATTTTGTTGCATCAGGAGCAGCTCTAATGACAGTATTTCCGTCTCCTAAAATAATTTTATTCTTTGGTATTTGTTTCTTCTGCCCTCATTCTGATGGAATTTTAAATACTTAAAGAAATTAAAGAGCCTTGAGGTTGTGTGTGTCCATATTGTAATAATTTTGAAAGATTTTTTGTGCATTATCTTCAGTTGAGATGAAATAACACACCAAGAAGAACAAATAAAGATTCATTTTACATATAAATTCTAATCTACTCTAAAAATTGAATTTGTGCAACTACAAAGACTAATAATCACTAACAGTTTTATTGAACAGAAGATTGTATTTTAGATCAAAATTACTGGCTATCTATGAATGTATTATATCAAATGCTGAATAATATAAGAACAGACTTTTGACAATGAGAAGCAGGTCATTGCCCTACTCTTGAGGCTGTAAAATCACACTGCTATATCCTCCTCATGATCTGAGGAGTCTTTGAAACTCTGAAGAGCCCTCCTGCAACTCAGAGAGACTTCTGGACTCTGTTCCACAGTTCATATACCTTGGAGTTGATGATACAAAGGGTACTCATGAGAAGGGATCAAGAATGTCTTTGGAATTATTTTTGGTGAAGCTAAGTTTTCTTAAAGTCTGTAGAGATGAAACTCCATTATGATATTAAAACGTGTTGCCTTCTGCCTGCCATGCACAGATCAAGTTTCAGTGTGCTGTTAGATTTTCAGAGAACTGTACATGTGGTATTTGTGCATTGAGTAGAAAGATATGTGTTATAAAAAGGCAGAATTGAGGATGTTCTTGAGTTAACTTATTCTTAAATCCTTAACTTACTTAAAGACACCCTTGTTTTCAACAAAAGCAAGAATATATATTTTGTCCTTAAGGAGCTGTATTTATCCTTTTAGAAATATTGCTTTTGTCTGCCTTCTGACAAATTTTTGACAGGTAAAGCTGATCTCTGTGGGTTTTTATTTATTTTTCAGGAAAAGAAGATAGGATTTCATTAGTAAGGACATGATGTTGCAAGCTAAAAAGCTTGCTTGTTTGACCTCAGTGGACAAGGATAAAGCAGCAGTAAATTATAGCAGCTAGGGAATTTCCCAGATGAGAAGATCTAAAGGTGTGTATTTGACCCTCATTCTCTGTTTCTGAGAAGAGCATCTGGAAAGTTGCACCTAAATCCTGGTGGCCTACAAGGGTGATCTAGCAGGACACTTTTGCACTTTGGGCCTTGAAGCAGGCTGAATGAATGCTGAGGAGGGGAAGGAAATGAGACTGTTGTCTAATAGAGTAGCTTTGGAAAAGAAAGTACTTCTGTTTCTGGAGCTGCAAATGACAGGGCAGTGGATCACTTTAAAATATGAATATATAGCCAACTCAATCAATCTTTTTTTTCCTGTTACTAATGTCCTCCATTTATTACCATATCGGTTTTAGAAAAATAATTTTGTCTGTTCTGTTTATACCATTCAAAATTATGCAGATTTCAGTTGGGAATTTGACAACAGAGCTGCTGTCAACTCCTTTAAAATCCAGGAAGAAACTGACGGACCTGGTATTTAACGTAAGACCTGTCCCAGAAGGAAACTGGGTATCCTCATACAGAAGGACAGTTCTAATGACAGCAGCTTCTCCTGTCTCTGGTTGAATGAAAGTGGCATAAGCATCCTGTATGTATGCCTTTTTTTATAAAGTTGTTGAGATCTTGAATTTCTATTTGAGGTAAGTGCAGCTTGGAGCAGATCACTGAGTTTATTGCAAGAAGTAAAGAAGACGACTAAATACCTCCCCGTTTAGCAAGCGATCTGTGGAGGACCTGACTCACAAATGACTAGATTTCCCTAAACAGAGAACAGAGAGCTTGAACCTTGAACTCCAACCAACCATTCCTACAGTACATTAATGCTCCTTCCTTCAGTTTCTACCATGCTGATGTTGTTTTAGCAGTCTTTCTCATGATCTTCCACTCCATATTTAAACAAGCTTTTCTTTAGATTTATGTTTAGAATCTTGATTTCAGAAAACTATATCATCAAAAACCATGCTTACAGAAACAAAACATTTACTAAGTAGATTGAAAAAGATATCTCAAATTTAAAAAATTAAATTTATTACATTATTTGAAAAATACTGAAAGCATTAGTAGGTCTTTACAGTAATACCTAAATAACTGTGCTGTGCCATAAGTGCCAAATAAATATTTTAATTTCTTAAATTAATAAGGCAAGGTCTTTTACATTTGAAAGTTCACAGGATATCCACTTCCTTAGGTTAAAATCTTTTAAGTATTATTATGTAAAACATTTTTGTTAATTGAATTATACTTCAACAAACTGTATATATTCCTTGTGAACACATATTACCAGCACTATATTTTAATAAAACAGGAATACATCCTCTTTTCACAAAACAGTGGGTTCCAATAACTCCAGCTTTTCTAAATCACACTTACAATGATTGAAGCTATCTAATGTACAAAAAAAGCAATGGAAAATTAATTTAAGAACACATTTAGTTACACATATGTTTGCAATCAAACTGTTGTTTTAAGTTACTTAATTAGAACAGTTTGTCATACTTACTGGAAACTAGCATAATAGTAGCTGAGACCATGAAAGTCAGAGAGGGACTGAAAGGACTGTGAGTGAAAGGAGAAGAGCAAGTGTTTTAAAATTCCCAGAGTTTAACAGTTCTGGAAAAAAATTAATCAACAATTCCAGTCACATATCCCTGTGTGTAACACACATATATGTTTTCTTATGGTAAGAATTGTAAATTTGTTTTTTTCAGTCTTTCATCTTCAGTAAACTGAACTAAAATTGAGTTGAGCTATGCTACATATCTCACAGTGGTACCACACAGAACAAAGGAAAAACATACAGTTATTGCCATGGCTTTGCCTCTGTGGGATTTTCCACTTGGAGCTTTAGTTACCAACAGCATTCGTCAGAAGTTCTTCCAAAACCTTATGGAAGGAAGATTGATGGAAACATCATGGCATGACAAATGTCAGTAGCGATGCTCAACAAAAGTTTCTGGAATTCAAAGGAAAGTCATGCACTGTCACTTCTGCTGATGTTGCCAGAGCAAGTTTCTCCTTTCAGATGTGTTTGGAACAGGCTCTGACCTGCAGGATCTCTGCACTCACATGCCTAACTGGCCAGCAACTCATCTTGTAAGGTGTTTTAAAAGTTTGCCGGACATAATTTTGTTTCCCCACAAGCTCAGCAACTTATAGTCAAATGCTGTAGTGGTTTTGGTTTAATAATTTCACACGTTCCATTTTCATTGATATGGTCATACCAAGGAGCCCCACTTCTTCAGAAACATCCATTTAGATTTAGATAAAAACTGAGGCACTGACCATCTTTGCTTTAGCCTGGTAAGACTGGTTAACTTCAGGGCAACAATCCCTGTTAGCTGATAGCAGACTAGACCCTGTAATCCAGGAGGAGGTAGGTAGTGACCCGCTGAACCATTTACACACCCATAAATCCCTGGGAGCGGATGCAGATTCTTCCAAAGGTTCTGAAGTAGTTGGTGGAAGAGCTCATTGTGCCACCCCCATTATTTATCATCAGTCCTGGCTCACTGTGGAGGCCTTGGGTGACTGGAGGCTGGCCAATGTGACAGCCATCCAACATGAGGAGTCAGAAGGAGAACTTAGGGAGCTACAGGCCTGCTAGCCTGACCTCAGTACCTGGAGAGGTTATGGAGCAGATCATTTGGTTGTGGTCACTCAGCATGTACGGGACAACCAAGGGGCCAGTATCACAGCCAGCATGGGCTTAGGAAAGGCAGGTCCTGCCTGAACAACCTGGTCTCCTTTTATGACCATGTGACTCACCTGATAGGTGAGGGGAAGGTTGTGGATATTGCCTCTATGGATTTCAGAAAAAACATGGACACATTTTCCTGCTGCATTCTCCTGGAAAAGCTGTCAGCCAAGAGCTATGACAGGCATAGTCTTTGTTGGTTAAAAAAGCAGAGAGTGGTGGTGAATGCAGCTACATCTGGTCACTGCTGGTATCTGACAGGAATCACTGTTGGGCCCAGTCCCATTTAATAGATTTATTGACAATAAATAGTACAGATGACATAATCAAAAGTATCCTCAGCAAGTTCATGGGCAACTCTAAGTTGGCTGGGAGTGTTGATCCGCTGGATAGGGATCTGTGCAGGCCAGATCAATGGGCTGAGGCCAAATAGATGAGGTTCAACCAGACAAAGTTCCAGTTTTCACTTCAGTCACTACAGCTCCAGTGCTACATGCTGGAGGTGATGGTCAGCAGTGGGTGAGCAATAGCCAGCCATGTGCCCAGGTGGCCAGTGACATCCTGGGTTATACCAAAAACAGTGTGGGCAGGGCAGTCACCATCCTGTTGTACTGAGCACTGGTTAGACCTCACCTTAAATCCTGTGTCCTGTTTTGGGCCCCTCATGGCAACAAAGACTTTGAGAGGCTGGAGCAAGTCCAAGGGAAGGGCAGCAGAGCTGGAGAAGGGTCTGGAGCACCAGCCCTGTGAGAAGAAGCTGAGGGAGCTGGGGGTGTTTGCCCTGGAGAAAAGAAGGCTCAGGGCAGACCTTGCTGCTCTGTACAACTTCCTGGAAGGAAGGTGTACCCAGGTAAGGGTCAGCCTCTTCTCCCAGGCAAGTGGGCATCACAGGCCTCAAGCTGTTCCATGGGAGGTTCAGGCTGGACATCAGGAGGAATTTAATCATGCAAAGGGTTGTAAACACTGGAACGACCCATGGAAGTGTTGGTGGTTATTCAAGAGATATTCAAGAAAGAACTGGAGCATTGAGTTGACAAGGTGGTGATCAGTCAAAGATTGAATTCAACGGACTTGGAAGTCTTTTCCAACCTAAATTATTCTGTCACTCTGTGATTTATATTTTCCATTACAGGTCTCAGTCCTCTTTTAAAGTAACTCTAGAATATGAATATCATTTGACTAAACTAATGAATAAGAAAGATACTTCTATATTTTCCTTGCTCTTACACAGACTGAGAGGATACCTTTTTCTAATTTTTCAGTAGCCAAAGCTCCCACTTTTTCAGACAATTATTACAGTCTTCTGCCAAGACAGATCCCTTCAAACACACTGTCACAGCAGCAGCATGACATAAAAAATTTTTGCATTTGTTTTTACAGAGCTTTGTATTCCACAAAAACCTAAGACTATAAGTGTAATATGGAAGCTTAATCATACTGAACATACATCCAAATAATCAATGAACCTCAAAGCATTTTAAACATCAAGGGATAATACACAAAGACTACATAGAAAAATAATATATCTTCATATATAATACATAATACAGCTCTAAAAGATATGTAGATATTTAAAAAACAAACTGGTGTCTTATGCAGTGTTCAAATTCATTGAGGAAACTAACTGACATTACAGAACCTGAAAGTTAGAAATATGAGTGTCTTTTAGAATCTCAGTAAATATTTACATACTAGAAATTAATGAACAATGGAAATTTCTTCCCATCAAAAGTTTTACTATAAAGAAGTACCCTGCAACTAAGGAGAATTCAAAGCCAGGAGTTTCTTTGTCATTTTCTTGAGCTCTTTCTTTAGTACCAGAAATCAAAAGCAGATTCTGTCCCCTTTTCCCCTTCCAATTTTAGTATCTTTGAAGTAGGTTCACAATCCGTTTGTCTTAAGACCTCTTTAATGTCATACCAATTAGTCAGATAGGCAGATCGAGAGCTGGGAGAAAGAAAACACTTGGTTATCACCAAGAATTAAATTCTCCATGCTTTCCTGCCAGACATATTTTCCCTCCTTCTCCTGTAAATGAAAAAAAAATATAGAAAAGAAGAAAATAAAATAAAAAGTTCAAGCTCTCTTGGGGCAGAGTAGAATTTAACAGAAAATTCCCATTCAAATGCAAGTTGCTTCACTTGCAACTCAATGGTGGGAATTTACCTTTTTAAACTTTATATATAGATTAACATTGCCTTCTAACTTTGATTTGATTTGCTTTTTCTCCAAGTGTAAGAATACAAAACAAGTTAAAAGAGTCAATAATCTGGAGCTACTGTTGTGCCATTAGTAAAATGCACATACTTGAAATGATACAGGAAAAAGTTAGGAATAACAGAGCCAATATCATAGTCAGTCTCTCCTATGTCCTTTGTTATCAGAAACTGAAGGTGTCTGCCAGATACTGACTAAAATATTTGAAATTTTTTTGCACAGTATACTCAGAATCAGCAGTGAGTTTGAATCACAGATGGAGTGAAATATAGAGCTCTTGTCTCTGTCTTAGTTACATATGTCTTTACTCAAACAGAAATTACAGTTATCATGTTTGTAGCATGGCTTTTCTCCCATCAGCACAGTCTTTAGATTAAGCACTTCTCTGCTAAGGAGAAAGTGTTGTACTCTTCTTCACTTTCCTCTTCCCTTTAGTCTAAATTTTAAAAAATCTTCTAAAGTTTGCTCTTATTTTTATACCCTCTGGAGAGAGAAAAATTATATTATAATTTAAGTGACGGAGAGCACTAGAAAGACTAAAACTGATCTAAATTAAAGAGGCTCAGGAGAAAAATCCTTACAACATAAAATAAAGAACTCAAACCACCCACAACCAACAGCAATTTTCAGGATAAAGTTTAATTCTTGTGGTCTCAAAAATACCTGTCCTTTCAAGAAACTGGTAAATTTTTTTGTCTTTAAGGAATCTGACTCCAAATGAAGCATTTGTTTCTCTGTTTCTGTTTTGAAGCAGAAGACACATGACTCCTGTTCAATTCAAGTATGAAAAAGACAAACAGCAGCAGTCTATTAGGGAAGACATGATGTCAAATGGAAATCAGTGGTTATTCTTGAGACCAAGTAGTAGGGGATTTAAAAAATGAAGGGAAAAAATAAGGGGGTTAATGTGTTAGCAGATTGTATAATCTGTCTCCCATTGTTATGTTTCTTAAAAAATCTTCCCATGCTGCTTCCAGTGCTCTAAGTGTAGATAGTTAAACAGATGAACTTTTCTGAGGTGTTTATAATCAGCTCAATGTGTATTTCAAGCTTGTGAATCTTTGGGAGGTCACTAAATGTTATTCAACAAGAAGTCTGGTAGAATTAGTGAGTAATTGATGTAATAAAGAACAGCTAGAGAATAAACTGACTATCCTATGGCCCCAGAATCATATTCCCAGCACATATTGACTGGGCTGGGAAAATTTTAATCTTTTCAAGTCTGATGCTTTTTTTACTTGATGCTGACTTAAGAAACAATATATTAGCATGCTGTGATTGCACATAAGCTCAGTAAGCTTCAGCAGTGCAAAAAATACCAGGTCCATTAAAGAGAGAGGAGACTTCATTAATATGAAGTAGGTTGGTCCCTTCTCCTTGTGTCATATGCACTCTTTGAGATTCAGGATTGTTAAAAAGAGGTAGAAAGATGCTGTACTAGCACTCCATGTGTCTGTCTAGCTGAATCCTAAACTACATAAAAAAATTGAATTTTTTCTAGTTTTGATGAAGATGCTGCATGAAAATGCTTAAAGGTGTGGATAGATAGAGACCCCAAGTACAAGAGAATATTTTAGGGGATTGTGCAATTACATGTTGATCAAGTAATCAGACATCCTGTTCCTTTATTATTACATGTTATTAGACTTCTTGTCTAGGAATTGTCCCTTGTATAGTAGGAAACTTGTCTTAAGACAGAATAATAGTAATGTTAAATGGTGAGTGAGGGACTCTTGCTTAGAGCATGTTAGGGTGAGGTTTTTTGAGGAAAATAGATGTTGAAGTGTTGAAATTGCAGAGAGAGGCCACAAGGCAAGCAGGACTAGATTTCTGTATCTTTCCAAAATTTTCTCTGAAATTTCTCTCTCTCTCGTTTTTTTTTTTTTTTTTTTTTTTTTTTTTTTTTTTTTTTTTAAAGAATATTAGAATATACCACTGGCTCTTATCCAGGAAGTTTTGCTCCTCTAAGAGAGTGCTTGGGCACCTGTTGCTGAAGTGGATGATGAGCTGCAAGTCACTTCTATCTGAACGTGGGAACAGAACAAGCTCAATTCATTATCATCGAGCTAAAAAACAATTTAGCATCCCACTAAAGTAAGACCTAAGGCACTAAATTAATCTTACTTCAACTAAATATTCTGCAGAGAAATGAAGACCTTAGAATAGACATGGTAGTAGATGGCTCCTTGCTTGTGCATGCTTTTTGTTAACTATTTTGTTTCCAGATAGAACAGGATAAAAATGAAAAGGATGTATTTAGAGAAAAGAAGCTTCAACAGCACAGCTACCCAGTATCAAATCTTCTGGACACATTGGAAAGTGATATATTTGTTTGGTGCAGAAATTAGAAAAAGTTTTCTAAGCTTCCAGAAATGATTGACACTTTTCCACATAGTGACAGAAAGCAGAAAAAAGGCTGTGAAAATAAACCAGATTTTACTTCTTATGAAAGACTATTTTTAAAAATGCATTCTAAACACATTTAAAATCGAACATTTTTTGCAGAAAGGGTATGTTCCATGTGTATTGGACCCAGACTCCATTCCTCCCAAGACTAGAAACTTTACATTTAAAAGTGACAAAAAATTGTAAGTGGGCTATCATCCATTGTCTTTTAATTTTTGATACATATGCAAAGAAGTCAGCAGCCTTCTCCAAACTAAAAAGAAGCTTTTTTAAAAGAGAACATCACCTCTGATTCTTAATTTGGTTTGTGTTTTCTGCCTTCCTGGGTGGGAAATTTAAGCCTTTAGAACCCACAGAATGGAAAGTGCTATGAAAATATGAAATATTACAGCCCTGAAATGTTAAAAAAATATTTAGCATGGTTATGAATCAGATCCAGCACCTGTTTGCATCACTTGGTGACATATTTCAGTTATATGGCTGGGATATGGAAAGCAGCACCACATAAAATACAAATGTTTGTTTGATGGATTGGGCAAAACTTAAAAAACTGTTAGAGGCAAAAAATGTTATCCCAACCAATAGGCTGATGAAGCTTTTGTAACCTACAGTACTGCATTATAGAAAGCATCTAGTACTGCCTTCCAGAAAACTTCAGATGATCTCCCATGAATAATAATTTTTTTCTAGTAAAAATTACTGTATTGATTGAAAATAGTTATTTTGACAGAAACAACACTTGACTCCATTTTGGAGGAAAAAAACCAAGCATGCCATGACTACTTCCCTAATATTACATGAAGCCATTGCCAAATGTTTAGTAATTGACCACTTGAGAAAAAGGCTTCCCCTATCTTGCCGTATATGTGATATTTATGATCCCCCATGAGAGAAGACAGAGAAAGAAAAATAAATAATTATATATGTTCATTTCCATCAGATAAAATGTGGAATTTTTTTTCGCCTGGCAGTGAAGATATTCAAAGAAAAGCAACAAGATGATGTGTCAACTGTTAGTGATAAGTAGCTCCAGTTCAAATCTACAAATATGACAGGTCTGGGTACACACTGTGCTGTGTTCTGAGAGTGAAAACATTTAGCAGCACTATCAAAGTTCCTGCACTCCCAGACATGAGATCAATCTTTCACTACAAACATAAATTGCTTGAGTTGAATCCCTTTTTCTCAAATATTCTGGATATATTCTGCTTTAAGTATTTCTATGCAAATGCTGCATTTGCAATAGCACAGTAGGTGTTTATCCCATACCCAAGATCTGGTCGCAGGAAGCCGGGGCATCAGAGATATAAAAACTTAGCTGTACTTGTGTCAGCAATAGAATTACAGCAGTTTTCTTACTGTAGTATATATAAGAAAGTGCTAACTTATTTCATTTAATCCCTGGCAGAAGTCAGAGGAATCCACTTTATTGTCAGCTGTTATATTAAGCGGATACCTGAAAGGTTGTAATCTGGTGAGTTCTGTTCCACCTTTCCATGCATTGTTAACCTTGCAGAAGTCCACATGCTGCAAGTGTACTCTCCAGACACCTGCTTTGCACTACCTTACAGTAGTGCAAACTGGAACTGCAACTGGAACAGGACTTGGGGTCAGAAAGATAATTTCTTCTTACAAATGTTTCAAGTCAGACTTTGAGTAGGTCTCCTGTTCTATGAATCCTACACAAAAGCAGTTAAGGGATTTACAGTATCTACACATTAGATCATGTGAGTGCCCACAGCCTAAGACGTTGTTAACATCCTTCCTACATTGCTGAAGGAGTGTGCAATGCAGAATTCTGGTCTGAGGCACAGATCTGCTCTGCTGTTTCCTGCCCTGTAACCTTATCTGCGTCCTAGGAACCTGGATTTCTAGGCCACTCATTGATCATAAAGTATATCTTTTTGTGACAGGACACAACTGCATTGTTAGGCTTTTCAAAATGTGTGTAAACCAACTTTGGCTAAGCCTTAGGATCAAGCACAGAAATACAAAAAGAAAAAAAATGTTTTGAAGCATTTTAAGAATTATCTGCACCTTCTTTTTCCATTACAAAAGTGTTTTAAATAACTGTGAGAAGCAAAAAGAGATATTTCTGGAAATTAAATGTAATTCTTCTGCTCTGAATATCAAATGATCAGTGCTTGAAATTATATCTTTGAGTGGTTAAAGAAGGTATAGATTCTTTATCGTTCTGATAACTTTATTACATTTTATAAATTTCATTTCATTTCATCAGAAAATCCATTATTAAAATAAAAGCATAGTGCTCTTATGTCAAGGTCACAGTTTGAAGCCATTCACTTAAAGTTGGACTTTGTGATCATTGGGGGTCCCTTCTAACTCAGAATACTTTGTGATTCCGTGATTCTGTGATAGTTATTCCAGAAAATAACATCTTCACTAAAATATTATTCAGTCCATGAAACTACAGGGAGCCCAAGAAATGAAACTGTATGAAGCTGTATGGTGCAGGATTGCAGAGGAGGGTATGCCTTACAAGGGGTGACTGAGGGCACTTGGTCTGTTCAGCCTGGAGGAGACTGAGGGGAGACCTCACTGCAGTCACAGCTTCTTGTGGGGGAGCAGGAGGGGCAGGCACTGATCTCTCTGGTGACCCATGACAGAACCTGGAGTAACCTGAAGATGTGTCAGGGAAGTTTAGATTGGATATTAGGAAAAGATTCTTCACCCAGAGGGTGGTTGGGTTTCCTTGGCTCCACAGGGAAATGGTTGTAGCATCAGCCTGACAGAGTTCAAGAATCTTTTGGACAATGCTCCCAGGCACACATTGTGCCTTGCTGTGGCTCGCCTTTGTAGGACGGGATTTGGACTTCCATGATCCTTGTGGGTCTCTTCCACATCAGGGTGGATCAAACAATCCTAATTTAATTTAATGTTTTGTATGTCTACTTGTTTTATCCTCTCACTTATGAAAAAAATAGCATTGTGAAATATGCCATTTCTTTGTCTTTTCTGCTGGAATTTCCATAGTTATTTTACTAGTTACTTTTCGTATTTCTCTGCCTATTTTACTTCCCTGCTGCTCACTGTAAGTATACTTTATTTAAAGAAGTCTTTATAGGTGGTTGAAATATACCTTGTAATTCTACATTCACTCCTTCCTTTCGGTTTTTAACATTTTTATGACTCCCAATGTTTTCCCTTTCCAGATTGTTCCTGTTACTTAAAGACCTTCTGCTTATTACTTATACTAACTTTTTATATCCTCTAACCACATTGGCCTCTGTTTCCCCATTTCCTGTCTAAGTTTAAAAGGAATGAATTTCTGTTATAACGTCTACAAAATTATTTCTGTATTTTCCAGTGTTCTGATGGTGACCTCACATATATTAAAGGATTCAGCAGAAAGACTTCAAACAACTCTCAGTCATCTGCTGTGCTAAGAATTTTGAATTGATTCACTATCATCATGAAACATGTCCCCTTTTTATGCACTATTTTTCTTAAGCTACAGTCTGGTCACATATATCTGCAGTTAAATGTTACTGAAAGAAATGGAAGGAGGAAGATATTCAGAGATCTGAGCACATGCTTTATGTGCTTGCTGCAAGTCCTGGCTGTGGAGTTAGCAGTGGTCTCTGACCCTCTGAAGCAGCTAATTACCAGTGTCTGTTCACTAGCTCTGGGTGTATGAACTCAGAACAGTGTCTTACCTTCTACTTTTGTTGTACCCTTTTGATACCTGCTCTGTGTTGAGTTCTGAGACATAAACCCTCAAAGTAGAACATACTGTATTTTACGGATCAAAATAATGATGGGTTTAGTTTCCCAATGGAACTTGCCACGCATTCAGTATCTTGTTGTTTAGAAGGAAAACTTATGCAAGAAATGTTATTACTTTTATGTTATTTTATCTTTCTTTTTGGGTTTTTTTTTTTTTTTTTTTTTTTTGGTTTTTATTTTGACGGGGTTTTTTTTATTTTTTTTGGGCGGTGTGCTTTCTGTGGAGGTGTGTTGTGAAAGCATTTCTTAGACTGAACTAAATTTGTTGGGAGGCTTTTTAGCTGCTTTGGTTCACACATTAAATTATTTTTTATATTCATTTAACAGAAGATATTTTATTTTGAATTAAAATTCAAGTCACCATAGTTGGGTTGTTTTAGAATTCCAATTATCATTATATCAAGAAAATATCATCACAGCATTTTGAGTGTTTCCTACTTTGTTTCAGTGAATTTTACTTCAATTCAGGGACCAGAAAAAAAAAACACAGATTGCTCTGCCAATATTATACAAAATCTTCTGGTTCAGTTTATTGTTACATCAGCAAATAAATTTCAGTCATCCTGTGGAGCAGGCAGAATCACTTAAAACATCAGCATAGACGTGTATAAAAAGCTGGAATTACTGCATTGATGTTTTGGGAAGGTGAACAAAGGTAGAATCATTTCATAGTGTTTGCTAAGAAAGAGGAGCAAATATGTTTAGAGACTTTTCCATGGACACTTTCCAAAGCTCAGAAATAGAAAACCCGAGACATAAATATGCATCTTGAAAAAGCACTCTGAGTACACCATCCCTAAATGAAAACATCACTAATAGTAGGACACAAAAATCAGCCCCTGTCAGATGACAACTCTGAGATACTCTGAAATCATATTCTGAAAGAAGAAACTGTGATGGAAATATAAATTTACATGATGATATACTACAGGTCTCTGTGATATGGATGCATTTGCATGATACAATCTCAATTATTGTATTAATAAAGATGTATCTTTAATGAGTAGATGCTCCCATTCTGATTGCACTGTGACAGAAATTTTACTGCGTATATTTTATTTCCTTTGTTTGAAATAAAACGTGCAATAATGTAAAAATTTTTTGGTAGCCTCACAAAACTAAGTAATTATGCATTAAATTTCCCATGATAAGCAAGAAGTACTTGTTACGAGTATTCGGACAATAATTTAAAAACATTAAATATGTATGATTATTGTGAGTGTCCTGAACAGCTATTTGGATATGTTCCAGAAGCAAAATTGTCCCTATTTCTGAATAAAATTATTCAGATAAGGAGGAATTGGAATTCTAGCAATAGTTCAGTGCTTCTCTAGTGGCTGGAACTAGATGGTCTTTAAGGTCGCTTCCAACTCAGATAATTCTATTGCTCTATGATTCAGAGCCATCAGTCCTTCCTTCCTTTCTGATAAATAGTAAATCGAAGATGCCAGCTGTGAAAATTAAATGGAATATATTCTGGTCTCTGGTTTAAAAAAAGAAAGGAAGAAAGAAAGGCAAATGGGACCATTTGAGAAAGAAGACCAACAGCCACCCTAACATGGAAAGAGACAAGCCAAGGAGGTACAGTTGGAGAGTGACAATCACCACCAAACTATAGGGTCATAAATATGCAGAGAGAAAGAATCTTGGAAGAAATACACATCCTCCTATACACCCTTAAAATGGTATCTGCAGGTATTTTGAGAATAGTACAGAAGCCTCAGGTTCATCATTCCACAGCAACAATTAACATCTTTATCAAGCTGCTATACTTGAAACATGTGGACTACTCCTTTAAGGTGTATGGACTCTACTCCTATGGAATAATGCATTGTTCTGGAATAAGAGAAAACTTTGTTATACCTTGTTATCAATAACTGGTTGAAACACTTCTGAAGATGCTCTTTCAGATAGCTTTGGCACATATTCATGGGAAAAAATGTCATATGCTTGAAAAACAAATCTCTTTGTCATTGATTAAAAGGCTTGTAAAACCCTATTCCTCAGAGGATGATTCACACACTTGGCAAAAAAAAAAGACTGAGGGACTAAAGAAAAGTTTTTAGTTAAGGACAGCTTCCTCTTTGTCAAAAATCATCTCCCTGTCTCATTAAACTAGTCAGGATTGAACAGCTCAGCAATGTGTTTGGTTCTAAATAACCTCTACTTTTTCATTAAGGGAGCTGTCAGAAATGACCATAATCCCTAATCTGCAAAGATGTTCTTTAGTCCTCTCCAACTCATCCACTTAGTTGGCCAGATTTCTACCCTCCAAAATTACAGCAATAAAACATGTCATTATGAAGAGGGACAAAATTCTCCACATCTGATGCATGAACATCTGCTGTTTGCAACCTAGATGAAAGTCCTCTGGTTTTGGCTCAGTGACAGTGAAGCTGTGCTATCTAGGCCTCCTGTTGTTGGGGGACAAAATTTAGAGGGATATGTTAACTAGCAGCAGGTTTATATAAGACATATTAAACCAAACTAGTAATAATAATAAAAATAATTATAACAATAATAATAATTATCATAATCATAATCCCCTTAACCTCCCCATTTTTCCTCAAGTATTACTTCCATTTGCTACTATCAAGCAAACGTTTAAGATTTCACCCTGGAGTAAACTACCGTGCTGTCATGAGCAATATAATATCTGTATGAGACTAAAAAAGGAAATAACAATTTCTTGTTTATAAAAAGCTGTATATACATCTTTTTCCCTCATGAAAACAAGAAATCACAAGATAAAGACAAAGAATCAACTTTCATATTTTTTTCAGGACTGTTATGTAAATGTGACAGTTAACAGAAAGAATAGTATACAAATATTAATCAGGCATTAAGATTAGTACAGGGATGTTTCTCTGGGCATGAATTTTTTTTTTTCTCAAAAGAACACAAGATTGCCTTAATACAGAGTCAAATCAGAGAACTGGAAACCTTTTGCTTTCAAGATTTAGCTTTTCTTGAGGTTTGCTGTCCTCTGTTCTCTATTTAGTGTGCTGGATCATCCTGCTATTTAAAGAGCCAGAGCACTTACTAGGCAATTCAGGAGAGCCACACATTCTGTCTTATAACTCACAACATGAAGAAGATATAAAACAAAACCCATGAGTACCAGTATTGTGCACATCAAAGGCCAAACTCGAGTAGCTGCAAGGGAACTGTGAATTACTCTTTGGATAATGGCCTGGAAAACTATTTGTTCAAGTAACTTTCAAAACTCTTGAAAAGTAGAAGATTTGAGTCTTAGAAAACTGAAAACATTTCAAGAGTTCAAACAATCACCAGAAGAAACATGAACATATTTGGATATTTCTCTCTTTTCTCCTCTGTCTTCAAATAGGGTAGATAGGAATGCTTATATAATCTCTCACCTGTAACTCTAAACTCTGTGCATATATTATATTGGGGCAAAATAAATAAATTCCAGATTAAGTCTTATGGCTAGAAGAATCAACTAGCTACAAATATTAGAGTAGGTCCATCGGTCCATCTAAGGATTGATCCAGTGGGTTTCATCCTAAGATTTAGTAAAAAAAATCAGTGACTGAATGTGCAGTGTTGAACTACCATAGCCAGACATAAAAAAATGCCACTGATCAGAAAAACCAAGACTAGATGCAGCAGCTCATAACTTCCATTTTAGAGTATATTAAGATTAGAGCAAAACATAGCAATTGATAGGATAATTGCATAAGAGCAAGTAGGTTGTCTCTTTTCCTGTTAGACTCTTAAGCCTTAATTCAAAGCTATTTTGCAGATACTTATGTACTGCTGACATTAGATTCCTAGACTTCTTAAGCTTACCCTAGCTTCCAGAAAGGGTATCTAGGAGCTGGAATACTTTTCCAGTCTTACAAAATATTCTTAAAGATTGGTTCTTTAAGCTGGGATAGTCACAAGTCTAAAAATTTCAAGTTGCTTGTGTGCTAGACAAAAGGCTTATCTTGAAACAAACACAGGAAACTAATTTCAGATCCCCAAAACTGTGTCATTTTGGAGTGTTGTGATGCAAACAATAACAAACCCCTAGATAAAACCCACCCCAAAACAAGAAAAAAAAAAAATTTTAATAATTTGCTCATTTTCAAGATGATATATACAGAATTTCTGTGTTCATTGAAGATAACAAGGGCATGTACTGTACAAAGATACTCAAAGTGAATTTTCAAGGGAAAACGAAGGTTTCTGATTGGCTTGCTGGTACCTTACAAACATTCTGTATTCTCTACAAGTGGAAATCTCAGACATGATTGTTTAGCAGATTAGAAACACCTTGGTAGATAGGAATGTTGTTATCCTGTTTTCCAGAGGAGACATGAGTGCCACATGACCAGGAGGTACCCAGCCCTGCAGGGTCAGAATTGAATACAGCTCAACATTCTTTGTTTGGTGAATAAATGAAAGGTAAATTGAACTGTCAAAAATAAAGACAGAAGATATAAGCAAAGTTTTCATTTGGAAGTTTTGCACACACTTGGAAGAAGAAATTAGGCTGTTCAGCTTCAACTGGAAATGGAAACCACCCCCCTTGCCCCTACACCATAAATAAATATACATGACAGACTGCAATCCTAGTGTGCAGTAATATTAGAATCTTCTTATATTTCTAAATCATGAGATAAAAAAATTCCTGAAACATGGGACAAAAGTAAATGACCTTTACTGTGGTCTTGCTGTAGGCTGAGTGAGGTACAAATGACTGGAAACTACCACACATAGCAAGGCTATTTTATTTTGTACCCTCACGTTTTCAGACACTTGCCTTCAGGCTGCATGGTTCTCTTTTTAGAGCTCTTGTTTTTAACTTGCTGCACACATATTTTTAACTGCATGCTTCTACAAACACGGTTAGATTATTTGTGCTACAAAATATTGCCTGAGTGGTGAAGTTAAACACATTCTTCCCCTTGCAAATGCTTCAAAATCAAGACAGAATTATCAGTAGTATCACATTTTAGAACTCAATAATAGAGGGGAAGCCAAACGGGGCACCATATTACAGGGGTTGCAATTTTGAATTCATAAATATTCAGGTGTTCCTGAACTCTGATTTTTTTCCTCAGATGTATCAGTGTAATCTATTAATCTGAAGTGGAACTTAATGTGCCTAGTGAAACAGGAGGTGTTCATTTACATGAAAAACAGTCAACTAAAGAGAAAAAGCTCTTTTTCCTCAAGACAGGTAATTGTTACAAAAGAAAATTAATATATTTATTTAATAGAAGAGGAAAATGCTCATTCTTACAAAGCCAATCATCACAATACTCTTTCAAAGGATGCTGTTGATGAAAATATTGTTTGCACTGTGGTAGTGCTGTAGAAGTTTTGGCTATTTTCTGACAGTTTTATGGTGTTCATCACAAAGTGGTGCATGGAGGGGTTAATTGAACAACTGTTTCACTAAGCATATTTCCAAAGGTTTGTGCTTGGGAGAAAGCAGAGGGATGCTAGAAAGTGGGAATGACAAGAACTGTTATTAAGAGTCAAATGAAAGTGAGAGCTCATGAAAATGATAGTTGATGGAAAAATGGAAAGGGTAAATGCGAATTACAGGTTTATTGCTGAAAAATTAAAAGAAGCAGATAACACTAGTGAAATAACCACAGATTACAGGGTGAAAATATAAAGATAAGGAATTACTTCTTGTAGCAGAATTCTGACTGTATAAGAAAAGCCACAGAAAAGGGTGATGCAAAAGCTGAAACATAATATGATAAAAGTCTGGAGGAGAGTTTTAGCCATATGGCTACTTGGGAAAGAAATATCTATAACACCCACATCTGAAATTATTATACTCACAAAAGCATCAGGTTTTTGAGCATGTTCCAGATTTGAAAATCTAGAAATTGAAGAAGAATGTCACAACCACATTATATCTTTGAGTGATAGGCTGGATGGTAGTACCATCAATGCCAATCAAGAAATAGAGAAAGAGAGCGAGAAAAAAAAAGGCTTTGATTAGACAAGGAGAGGAGAGGAGAGGAGAGGAGAGGAGAGGAGAGGAGAGGAGAGGAGAGGAGAGGAGAGGAGAGGAGAGGAGAGGAGAGGAGAGGAGAGGAGAGGAGAGGAGAGGAGAGGAGAGGAGAGGAGAGGAGAGGAGAGGAGAGGAGAGGAGAGGAGAGGAGAGGAGAGGAGAGGGGAGGGGAGGGGAGGGGAGGGGAGGGGAGGGGAGGGGAGGGGAGGAGAGGAGAGGAGAGGAGAGGAGAGGAGAGGAGAGGAGAGGAGAGGAGAGGAGAGGAGAGGAGAGGAGAGGAGAGGAGAGGAGAGGAGAGGAGAGGAGAGGAGAGGAGAGGAGAGGAGAGGAGAGGAGAGGAGAGGAGAGGAGAGGAGAGGAGAGGAGAGGAGAGGAGAGGAGAGGAGAGGAGAGGAGAGGAGAGGAGAGGAGAGGAGAGGAGAGGAGAGGAGAGGAGAGGAGAGGAGAGGAGAGGAGAGGAGAGGAGAGGAGAGGAGAGGAGAGGAGAGGAGAGGAGAGGAGAGGAGAGGAGAGGAGAGGAGAGGAGAGGAGAGGAGAGGAGAGGAGAGGAGAGGCTGATCTGCAAGTTGTTGTCATAGAGATATTCACTAAGTTCAGGCTTATAGATTAGATCAAATATAGAGAGAAAAATTACAGGAATTGCCTAAAGAACCATTGAATTTCCTTCTGATGCTGCACAGATAGAGGAACAGTGATAAATACTGAAGATGAATTAGTAAATGACAGAGTACTGTAAATCAATAAAGGACATGGAAGACCACAAGTAATTTTGAATGAAAATTAAAAGTAGTTTTGAAATTTACCATAGACAAACAATCTTAATAAAAATTGAGACAAGGTAACTGGAAAACATACCCCACAGAGAGTTAAACTGAAGAAGTTTCCAAGTGTAGATGTGAAACCTGACATAGATACCAGCAAGAGTTTTAAATTAGCTAGTAGATGATAATTAAGCTATTACTGTATATTATTTTACAAGACTGATAATATTATCAATGAGGCTTTCTTTCAGAGGAGTTAAAACATATAGTTATCATACACAAAGCAAGTAACAACCATGACTAAAATTATGCCACCATAGTTGAGCACTCAGTTGAAAAACATTTAATATGAATCAATCCCAGATGAAATTAATAAATTAAATTTAAAAATGTAAGGACATAACATATACATCTGTACTATATGAGTTTTTTGGTAGACTGTTACAATCTCTGAATATTTTTAGAAATATGTTCAGTAGGAAAAAATCCAGCTGAGTTGAAGGTCACCGATTTGCAAAATGGTTACAATGTAATAGTTATAATCAGGAGATAATTGTAGTGCAATACTTTCCAATACTCCGGTTTAAAGTCACTGACAGTGATCCCAGATTTAGAAACCTGTTGGTTGCAAAACATGTGCAGTATTGTCGTAACAATGGTTTCTCTATATCTACCTCAATTATACCTGCCGAATATTAATTGTCTCTATACACTGACAAATCTGAAAAACATGGCTTCTCATTCAGCAGACAAAAAAAAAGCCCAGAAAATATTGTACATCACAGGGAAGGGTATGTAGAACAAGACAGAGAACATAATTTTGCTCTATTAAAGACCTTGCTGCACCAACATTTTAAGCGCTCTGTGCAGCTCAGATTTCTGCATCTGGAAAAGGACATAGTGCATTTAGAAACGTACAGAGACAAAAAGCTGAAAAAACCTCAGGATGAAAAAATGCCTTGTAAGTTGTTACTGAAAATATTTTAATTCTTTATTTAGGCAAAGCATAATCTATATATGATCATAAAGTATATGATCAAGGTCAAAAAATCATGAAAGAAGATAAGTCACCCAGTGACTTATACAATAACTAAGGTTCAGTCATTGAAACTAGTAGAAAATCAGTTTAAAACAGTACACAGCACCTAAGAAGTTTTTGGTGAGATATCACCAGAATGAAGCATGCATTAGATGAGCTTATGGAAAAATCAGTCCATAAGAGATAAGCAGATAACTTCCAACATCCAAAATGCAACATCTGTAGACCTTGGCAGAGACAAGTACCAGGTACAGCCTGTGTTGAGAGGTCCTGCCAAAGGAGCAGTGCCCATGTCACTAGCTAGCTGAATTGCATTGGGTCACGTCTATAATGTGAAGGTTTTTAATTGAAGCAATCATACACATGGGTGGTCTCACTGAAATCCAAACACTGACTGATTTTTTGTAGCTGTAGCTGAGCTTTATAACTCCAATGTCCCTTCTTTCTGACATAGTATCAAAAGACCTGTACTTAATTGTTTAACGTCTCTGATTAACACCAGCATTATAACAACCTGACTCCTGTTTTCTGAACTCTCTGGCTTGATTTATAGGTGGTTTTGTTTATGGTGGGACTGTGCAAAATGGCATAAGTAGAATAGGTCTTTGCTAAGCTCACCTTCTGCTGCATACTCATTTGACAGCTCTTCACACAAATTTGACCATGAGCACTACTTAAAAATAGATAGCCACATAATTTCTGATTCCTTTATTATAGATTTGCCCTTATTAAAAAAAATATATATGTATAGGAGCAACCATTCCTGAAAAATTTTGAATCTTCATCAGTGATATTCAGATAGGGGTTGATTTCTATTGTTAATTTTTACTTTTGCTCTCACAAGGTATTTCTATCTGGTTTAGTTTTGGCTTTTCCAGCTGGACAGCTGATCACAGTTTAAACACTTGTTTTAAGAAATTTTCTTCTAACATCTATTTATTCCTCTGTATCTTACTGCTGATCATTTTGTCAAGGATGTGATAGATCAGTTTTTACAAACTTATTTTCAGTGATTTAGTAACTAAGATGGCCAAGGCCATAAATCAGGCCAAAATTTCCACTGATACTGTACATTTTTATGGTTATCTACACATAAATACATACAATTTGATTTTTAAATTATGTAGGAAAGAAAACAGTCCTACTTGACACCTGTAAGTTATCAGGATAAGTTATGAAGATACCTGATGCTGAAAATTCTTATGCAGGTATTAAACTAATAGTCAATCACACTTTATTTGGCTCAGTTTAAGAACACTGTAGTTATAAAAAGAAATTAAAGGAGCTTCAAAGCTGTGATATGAAGCACTATGGTTTGAAAGGCTTAAAAAAAAGTTTGAACGTTTAAATCTTTTAAATTGCACAGAGGAGAACATTAAGCCATGCTCAGTACTCTCTCCCTGTTTTTGATATTGTGCCTGTGAGGGATTGGCAGCTCTCTACAGAGGTCTGTAGAAATGCAAGAGTAAAAGAAGGAAAGATTTTCAGCTTTCTGAATTTTAGAACAAATGCCATCTGGATTAATTTGTGAATCCAGTAACACTGCTTCAGTTCAGCTCAATACACAGGGAAATATCTGAAAGGGAGTTTGGTTATACAGAGGAAGGCAATTGACCTATCACTAATTCATATGCTTTAGGAGGTCTCTAGTATTTCTTAGGAGATTCTCTTCGATAGATTACAGTATGTTTGATTACGATGGTGCAAAACATTTGTCTCACTGGAAATAAAGTCACAACTTTAAACAAATTACTTGCCCATTTGTCTTCTGATTTTAGGCAGAGAGGAGTTCAGCATGCATGGTGCTATGTGGATTGCATCAGCTGTTACAGGACTATATTTTGGATCTGATTGGATATTGCGACTATATCTTTAAAATATCACTTCTGTACAGGCTGTACTTACTAGTTAGCCCATTGCCTAACTTTCCCAAACAAATGATGAAGCCAAAACTTCTTGGGCCCTAAGTATGCTGTATGCTTCCTATCACCATCTGTTGGTTTTGGATCCAATGTAATATGTCATGCTTCCAGCAGGTCACATGTGCTTTGACTGTCAATCTGGCCAAAGTAAATTTTTCCTGTAGTTCTAGAAATTACCTAATGAAACATCCAATTATATTAGGCCACATACATTCACATGCTTAATTTAGTATAAATATCTGGTAATTTTAAAATGAACTTTTAAATTGAAGTATTCAGATGCTGCTTATTGCAACATCATTTTGAATTGTCTCTGATTTGTAAAATGCAATGGTAGCCAAAAGAAGAAAAAATTATACTCTTTTAACAATCTGAATAATTCAGATGAAAACACAGACTCTTGCCGGTTAGTTTCATATGCCAAGGATGAGTCTCCGCTATTTACGAATATGAAGCAAGTAAAAGGTACCTCATGTGAAGTGGAAAAAACCCCATACTTCCCAGGAGTTTCTAAAACTGCAATTGCATTAAAAATCTAAATTGCAGCAATACCCAGAGAATGCCTAATAAACTTAAATGTATGGATCTCACAGTGACTTTAACACTGTTTGTGTTGTAAGCAAATTCTGTTCTTAATTACAGCAAACAAGCCATTGCAATCACATGTCAGACATTGCAACTGGGATTTCACTCACATTACACTACAAATAAGCAGTAGTTTATCCAAAGAGAAGTAGTATTGTTGATAGGAAAAAGACAATATTTTTGAGGGTATTTGGAGTTGTTATGTCTTCAAGCACCTAGATGTCTTTAAAAGTCTCTATTCCATAATAATTTCTTGCTGTGGAACTTATTTAATTGATTCTGTGATTCCAATCAGTAATAAAACTTGACAAGACAGCTGGACAGGCTTTGACTGACAACACAGTTTATTACTGATTTATTATGGAGGAAAAAATATTTTTCTTTTTTGACTAAAAAATAAAAGTATTTCACAGAATATATTATGTTGGAAAAATCCTCTGAGGTATTGCTTGGAGGAGCAATAGGTATCAAGTCCAACCTATGAACTATCACCACTTTGTCAACTAGACCATTTAGAGCCATATCCAGACTTTTCTTAAACACCACCTCCCCAGGCAGCCCATTCCAATGTTTAACCACCCTCTCTGTGAAGAAATTCCTCCTAACATCCAATGTAAACCTTCCTTCATGCAGTTTGAGAGTAAAGACAAGATCAAGACCAATGTTTAGAGTTATCTGGGGGCAGAAGAGGTGTACTTAAGGACTTTATTCAAAACATAGCTGTCTATAAAATTTCATTGAGTGACAGGCAGTATGAGGGCCAAAGCTCAGTAAAATCTGTTTCTGGTCCTCAGGAATATTCCTCTCCAGAGAAAGGGCATAGTTGAATTGCATCAGATGTCTGTCTATGCCTTCTCCAGCCTGCAGAGAACTGCTAAAACAGGCAAACTTTTTCCATGTATAATTAATATACATGGGTCGCTGCTGCAGCACTTTCTGCTGGTGCACTCAGCCTATGGAGGGAGACATTCACAATTCAATAGGTGATTTAAATTTAATAAGTCATTCAAACCAAAACAAATTACTTCCAGTATAGGATTTTTTGAAAAAGTTTCATTCTTATGGCAGATTTCTTCTTGCAAGAGTCAGCAACTTTCAGAAGAATGTTCAAAAATAGGTCAGTTTTTTATATTGCATAGATATTGCATAGATACTTGTGCTCAGAATTACTCTTAAAATACCTAGGCTTTTAAAATATAGTGAAATGCAAAAAGTAAATAACAGAAAGAAACATCTAAGAAAGGATTTAGAGGGGAGATCCATAGGCAAGTTTTAAAAGGCTAATTATTAGTCTGCTGTTTTAAAGAGGGCAAAATCTCAATTTGGTTGTAAAAAGGTTGTTTGATTTATTCCTTGAACTGATATTCTTCCTCTTTCCAGAGATGCTACTATCAAAAACATTAACTGATTAGCTATGGCAAAAAGGCAATTTTGCATTTTTCTTGGTGGCATGAAAATAGTCCCTGATGCCTTATGCCTCAATCTCTCCTGGTAAAATCAGTTAGTGGGAATCCAAGGTTCCTAATATGAGAAAGAAATAGGATATCCTTAGGTTCGTGGGACTTGATGGGATGCACCCCCCAAGTCCTGAGTGAGCTGGTCAGTGTTTTCCACAGGCCACTCCTGAAATATACAAAGGACAAGGATGTTGCTGGAAATGGTCAGCTGGGACTTGTGAGGAGGAATCCCACGTAACTGACCTTTCAGGTTTCTGTGTTGAGTTGACCAACTCAGTGGATGATGGGGAACAGCAGAGGTTGCACTTCCATTAATCACCAACACGGTGTATCTGGCAGTCAGTTTTCAGTCCACCTCACTGTCTACCTGTGGGGCTAGAAAAACAACAAAAGGAAGGCTAAGGAAAATCTTTATCTTTTATTGGATGTCAGGGAAAACAAAGGATAAAGGACGAGGAAAGGGCTGACGTACTCAATAGCCAGCCCCTGAGCTGAAAGACAGAGATGGGGAGCAGAATGAAGCCCCCATAATCCATGAGACAATGGTGAGTAACCTGCTGTGCCACTCAGACCAGAATTTCATGGGACTCACCCAAAAGTACTGACAGAAGAGCTCACCAAACAACTTTCAGTCATTTATCTGCAGACCTGGTCAAAAAGGGAGGTCCCAGATGACGGGAAGTTGTCATATCTGATGTCCATATATAGGAATGGTTGGAAGGATGATGCAGGAAATTACAGGACTTCATCACTACAGCACTACCTCGACCTGAGTGCAGGAAACATCATGGGGCAGAACCCCTTCAGTGCCATCAGGGAAAAAATAAAGGACAGGCAGTGGGTCATGGTTTCAACTGCATTTCAACACCATTTTTAACAGCATTCTCCTGGAGAAACTGGATGTCCATGGCAAGAGCAGGGATGCTTTGGATACAGCAGAGGCTAGATAGCTGGGTCTGGAGAGTGCTGGTGAATGGAGCTAAACTCAGGTGTCAGGTGGGAATCCCCAGGGCTTAGTACTGGGTCCAATCCTGTTTAATATCTGCAGCAACAATCTGGAAAAGGGCATCAATTCTACCTACCTTCATTAAGTTTGCAGACAACACCCAGGAGGGTGGAAGTGCTGGAGGGTAGAAAGGCTCTGCAAAAAAGGCAGAACCTTCTCTGGGAAATGCAGAACGTAAACCCCCTGCCCCCAAATTAGTATAACTTACAAATTAGGGGGCTCTCAGGCAAAGCTATGGCAATTAGGAATAACAGCTCTTTACTAGGAAAATTCAGATACAAATACAGTATTAAAAAGAACAATCCCAAAAACACTAAGAGAGTCAGAATACAACCTGACACCCAGTCAGTCAGTCAGGATGCTGGTAGCATTAAATGGTGGCTACAGTTCTCCTGCAGTGACAGATGTGGTTCAGCGGAAGCAGTGCTCCTGTAGAAGAGTTTTCCTCTGAAGGTCTAGGGATGATGTGGAAAAATCCAGTTTTTCTCGTGAATCCAGTGGAAAGGAGGTATCTTGCTGTCCAAAATCTCAGTTTTTATTTGTGTAGGAAAGACTTGGCTCCTCCCCCTAGCTGGAGCATCTCCCAATGGGATGATGTAATTTTATCAGTCATACAGTGGGACTTAATGGCCCATTTAGAGGAGAAGATATCTTCCTGGAGGGAGTATGGGTTGTGGAAAAGATAAAGATGATTTCCACACCTGGTTTTAAAGATGGCCCATTAGCAGATAATATGTGCCACAGATGGTGATAGAATACACATTTCTGGCCACATCAACCCAACACAGTCTCATAAATTTAAAAAAAAAGTGTGCATGTGGCACTTAAATAAACCATAGTGCTAGGTTGATGGTTGGATTTGATGATCTTGGAGGTCTTTTCAAACCTTAATGAGTCAATGACTCTAAGATTTGAAGTCCACCTCCTTTCCAAGAACATTTATTTACAGGAAGCAATGAAGAGAAACATCTGTTACACTACAGAGAGAAAAAGAGCTACACATCCTTTACTAAGTCATTTGACAAGGGATTCTTCTGAAGATACTCTTGATCTACCATGGTCATCAGTTAGATCTATACTGAGATTTATTTTAAACTTTGAATGATTAATGCATAATTAGTATAAGCAACAACAGGAGGAATCTGAGAGTTGACCCACAGCTGTGTTGATTATTCCTCTGAGTACAGATGCATTTGTTGTGGTGTTTCACTCAGACTCTTCTGCTGGTCCTTTCACCAGGATGTAACCACTTTCTAAGCTGTGCTGTAACTGCAATAAAGGAAGGCAATGTGAAGATTTTAGTCATGAAGGACTAGCTAAAACTTTTAGTTTCACAAGGACTCTAATCATGCAATTTCTATTGCATAAGGAGGTGAGCCCATTAGAATCCTTCATTCTCACAAGGCTCAGCTACACGGCGCTTCTTGCAAGTGTATTTGAAGTTTGTATTTGAAAAATAAATCTTTTTCTGATCCTATGTCCTTGCTTCGTTTTGCTATAGCATTTGATATCATTTCAAACAAAGATGACAAAATAAAGAAATATAGAATTCCATTGTTGCAGAATTCAATAACCATAATGTCTTTCAGAGATGAAATGTTAAACCCATCTTGATTGATACACTGTGGAGTGAAGCAAATGGCTAAACCCAACCTTTGTTCATGAATTTATTATGATATTTAACAGCCTTAAAGGACTGAAAGTTTCACCATCATGAAAAATTTGTTGCCTTTTTAGATACTTACTACTCCTTCTCCAATCCTGTCCTTAATAGTAGTAGGTATTTTTCTACGTCTACCCTGTTCCCCTGTTGCATAATGTTGCCTGCACTTCTGGTAAATTAATTGAAGGAAATAAGTTTCAGAGCACATGCACATCCACAACCCAAACAAGCAGGTTATTGCATGGACATAGAGGAGCTGGTAAACTCACTGGGTAAAGGAGCAAGAAAAAGCAGGATTGTTAATGCAGGAAAAGATTATTATTGAGTCCAACCAGCAAGGTAGCACCGTGTTCCCCACTAAATCATATCAAGTGCCACATCCACACATTTTTTAAACACTTCCAGGGATGCTTAGTCTGCTACTTCCCTGGGCAACCTGTTCCAATATCTGCTGGACAATTCCATTTTTAATGATTAGTGTGCTTATTGTCATGCTTATGAACCAGAGGGATCAAGAACATAGTTTTGCAATGCTCTTCCATAAAGCATTCAAAAAATCCAACACAGACTTTCCCTTGGAAAAAAAAAAAAATCACAGTTTTGGAAAAGAAGGAGCAAAGTGAATGCAATATAGTCTGCAACTACAGCAATTTTTTGCAGCACAAATAAAAGGAACAAGTCATAAGTCAACATAGTCAATCATTTCTTAAGGCTTGGTGAATTTGTCAAATAACCTCAACATAATCCTCTCCCCATACTTCCTTAAATTCTTACGTGTATGTTGGAGGTTAGGTTTTGTCCTCTTACTGTCCAGGTTAAAGAATTTTTCCCATTATCATGCTAAGGGAGTCTGCCAGGCTACGTTCAGGCTCTTTCAGGACTCTGGACAAAGGGGTAGCTAGGGGCTTCCGAAGGGGGCTGCTCTCTCAGGCGAGGACAGAGGGAAAGGACTGCCGCCTCCAGCTCCAGTTCCGAGCATGGGAAGCCAGGCTCTCTCTCTCTCTCTCTGCTGTGGAATGCTGATCTGGTTCTCCCCCGCTCCAGCCTCCCACTTCTGAGGACACAGATGACCACCAGGACTCAAATGGTGAGCGGGGAGCTGCCCCTCCACCTGCTCCCACCTGAGAAACAGCGCGGCCGCTGCTGCCTCCCCCAGCTCCGCTCCCATCTGCCACCTCCGCGGCTGTGCAGGCTCTGCCCCGCCTTCACCACCAGGACTGAGCGCAGGCAGTGTGCCTGCAGCTCAAAAAAGGACTGGAACTGAGTTACTTGTTCTGTTTTGTTGTTAATTTTACTAGCTGCTGTTGTTTCTGTTTGTCCAGTTAGATATATTAGTAAAGAACTGTTATTCCTACCCCCTTATCTCTGCCTTAGAGTCCCTGATTCAAACAATTATAATACTTGGGAGGGAGATGACAAATTTTCTATTTCAAAGAGGAGCTTCTGCCTTTATTGGCATATACCTGTCCTTCAAACCAGTACAGGTTTTGGCAACCCGAACGTGGGGCAGAGGGCATTGAGAGGCGACTTAAGGCAGGAATAACACCTCTTGATTGGCAACGTGTTGTCCAGCTTAATCTGACTTGGGCTTCATGTGATCACAGATACCTCTCTCCCATTTGCAAGCCCTTATTTGAATATGGGCCCTCTCACCAAAGTTACTGTAGCTATTATCCGATTCGTTTGGTGGATCGGTTATGTCAGGAATTCATTGTTTTTTAATTTCTTCTGGAAAGTGGCCACATGGATCCAGAGCTATCATACTCTAACTGCGTCTTTCTGGGGTTACTTCAATAATGGTACTTACTGTGAGGAAGTGAACGCAAGGGAAATCTTCTTGCAAACCATCAATCAGTTTTTTGAGGCTACCCCACCAGTTTTCAAGGAGTTCAGATCTGCTTTAAATGCTAATGATACCACACAGTGGCTGGTGTTGCTGACAGGCCTCTTCTACTTAGCATTCAGAGACAAGGGAATATTGGCTTGGATAACAACCCTGATACCTACTCCAGGAAATAGAGGTGCTGCCCTAGAGCCTGACCTTACCTCAGAGACTAGAGATGCTGCCCCAGAGCCTGACACTGCCCCAGAGACTGGGAATGCTGCCCCACAGCCCACTGCAGAAAGGAACAACCTGAAGTGGGTGGGGGTTCTGCTGAGGGAGATGTGGGACATGGGCCAGATGTTGAAGGAGCACAGCCAGATGTTGAAGGAGCACTTATCCCCAGCAGGTGAGAAACCCTCCCCCTGCACTAAAAAGGGAGAGCCTGATTGTGCTGCGGTGGGACCCACGAAGGTTACATCTGTCCTGGTTCCAGCTGGATCATAGGGGCAGCCACAGCCAGCAGCAGTTGCCCCTGTGGAAACTAGAAAACCTAGGATTAAAACAAGGCATAGATAATGGGGATCAGCCAGGAGGGTCCTCACAGCCAGCAGGGGAGCCAGAGGTTGAGATTGTCACAGCGTCCCTCTCATACGACAGTCTCCGTAACCTGCGCAAAGACATTGCACAGCGAGGCCGTGAGCCTTTTACAACTTGGTTACTCCGGGTCTGGGACCTTACAGGAACAGGTGTGCAACTGGATGGAACTGAGGCCAGGAATTTGGGATCCTTGGCCCAGGATTCAGGTGTGGACCAGATATTTGTGAGGGAGCAAGGCCTCCTTTCCCTCTGGGACCGGCTTTTAATGAGTGTGAGAGAGAAGTTTATCCACAAAGAGAGAATGCAGGAGTACCACCGTAGAATGCGCTGGAAAACTCTTGAGGAAGGGATCCAGCAGCTGAGAGAAGTGGCAGTATTAGAGGTACTCTTTGGGAGGGATGGACAGCATGACAATGACCCTGACAAGGTCAGGTGCACAGGGCAGATGCTGTGGAATCTGGCAAACCTGGGGCCATCTCAGTATACCACCTTCATTGCAATGATCAATGCTGATGACCACCAAGAGACAGTGGGTTCTGTTGCCAACAGACTCAGAAATTTTGAGAGTATGATGAATGGCCCAATGCAGGCCAATGTCTCTGCCGTGGCCAGGGACCTGCAAGAGGAGGTGAAGGGAATGAGAGGGTTGAGAGGTGAGGTGAGGGAGATGAGGGAGGAGATGAAGAAGATCAGTGCGGCACCAGTACGAGTCACAGGCCCCAAATTTAGAGTCTCCCAGTGAGGGAGGGAGGGTACACCCCACAAGCTGACCTGTGTTCTTCCTGCAGGACGATGGGGAAGACATGGGAAAATGGGATGGGAAACCCACTTCTGTCCTGGCAGCAGGGGTGCATCAACTCAGGGAGGGAAATGCTAACAGAGGGAGCCACACTAAAATGAAGGTAGCCTCAACCTCCCATGGTAAAGGTGCAGGGAATTACAGAAGGGAGGATGATCTGTCGGATCCCCTGGAAGGAATCTCCACTATGTATGCCCAGGAAAGGAATAATAACCAGGGCTGGAGGCATGGGATGACAGGATCTATTGGATAGTATGGGTGCGATGGCCTGGCACATCAAAGCCACAGGAACATAGAATGCTAGTTGATACTGGTTCACAATGCACCCTGATACCATCAGAACATGTGGGGAAGGTACCTGTTTCTATTGTTGGGGTGACGGGGGATCACAGGAATTCACTTTGCTGGAAGCTGAGATTAGCCTGACAGGGAAGGGATGGCAGAAACATCCTATTGTAACTGGCCCAGGGGCTCCACGTATTCTAGGCATAGATTTCCTCAGGAACGGCTACTACAAAGACCCAAAGGGGTTCAGGTGGGCTTTTGGAATAGCTGCTGTAGCAACAAAGAGCATTAAGCAGTTGAACACTTTGCCTGGACTATCAGAAAACCCATCTGCAGTGGGGCTCCTGAAAGTGACAGAGCAACAGGTACCAATTGCCACCATGACAGTGCACCGCCGGCAGTACCAGACAAATCGAGATGCTGTGATCCCCATCCACAAGATGATCCGTGAGCTGGAGAGCCAAGGGGTGGTCAGCAAAGCCCACTCACCCTTCAACAGCCCCATCTGGCCTGTGTGCAAATCTAATGGAGAATGGAGACTGACTGTGGACTATCGTGCCTTGAATGAAGTGACTCCACCGCTGAGCGCTGCCGTGCCGGACATGCTGGAGCTGCAGTACGAGCTGGAGTCCAAGGCAGCAAGGTGGAATGCCACCATTGACATTGCCAATGCGTTTTTCTCCATTCCTTTGGCAGCAGAGTGCAGGCATCAGTTTGCTTTCACCTGGAGGGGCGTGCAGTACACCTGGAACCGACTGCCCCAGGGTTGGAAACACAGCCCCGCCATCTGCCACGGACTGATCCAGGCTGCACTGGAAAAGGGTGAGGCTCCAGAACATTTGCAGTACATCGATGACATCATTGTGTGGGGGAACACGGCAGTGGAGGTATTTGAGAAGGGAGAGAAGATCATCCAGATTTTGCTGGGAGCCGGTTTCGCCATTAAAAAGAGCAAAGTCAAAGGACCTGCCCGAGAGATCCAGTTCCTGGGAGTGAAGTGGCAAGATGGACGGCGCCAGATCCCCACTGAGGTCATCAATAAGATCACTGCAATGTCTCCACCAACAAGCAAGAAGGAAACACAAGCTTTCCTAGGTGCCATAGGCTTTTGGAGAATGCACATCCCTGAGTACAGCCAGATTGTGAGCCCTCTCTACCTGGTCACCCGCAAGAAGAACGATTTCCACTGGGGCCCTGAGCAGCAGCAAGCCTTCGCCCAGATCAAGCAGGAGATCGCTCATGCAGTGGCCCTTGGCCCAGTCAGGACGGGACCAGAGGTAAAGAATGTGCTCTACTCTGCAGCCGGGAACCATGGTCTGTCCTGGAGCCTGTGGCAGAAGGTGCCTGGTGAGACTCGAGGCCGACCCCTGGGATTCTGGAGCCGAAGTTACAAAGGGTCTGAAGCCAATTACACTCCACAGAGAAGGAAATCCTGGCTGCCTATGAAGGAGTTCAAGCTGCCTCAGAGGTGATTGGCACGGAAGCACAGCTTCTCCTGGCACCCCGACTGCCAGTGCTGGGGTGGATGTTCAAAGGAAAGGTTCCCTCTACCCACCACGCCACCGACGCCACATGGAGCAAGTGGATTGCCCTCATCACGCAGCGCGCCCGTATTGGCAACCCGAATCGCCCTGGGATTTTGGAGATAATTACAAACTGGCCAGAAGGTGAAGATTTTGGTCTCGCTGACGAAGAGGAGCAGAAACAAGTGACCCGGGCTGAAGAAGCCCCACCATACAACCAACTGCCAGCAGATGAAAAATGCTACTCCCTTTTCACCGATGGTTCCTGTCGCATTGTGGGGATGAACCGGAAGTGGAAAGCAGCCGTATGGAGCCCCACACGACAGGCTGCACAAGCTATCGAAGGAGAAGGTGGATCAAGTCAACTTGCTAAGCTCAAAGCTGTTCAGTTGGCCTTGGACATTGCTGAGAGAGAGAAATGGCCAAAGCTCTACCTTTACACTGACTCCTGGATGGTAGCCAATGCTCTGTGGGGGTGGCTGGAGAGGTGGAAAAAGGCTGATTGGCAACGTAGAGGAAAACCAATCTGGGCTGCTGATGAGTGGAAAGACATCGCCACTCGGGTAGAGAAGCCACCCGTGAAAGTCCGTCATGTGGATGCTCATGTTCCCAAGAGTCGGGCTAATGAAGAACACCACCATAACGAGCAGGTAGATCAGGCTGCACAGATAGAGGTCTCAAAGATAGACTTAGATTGGGAACACAAGGGAGAATTGTTCCTGGCTTGATGGGCCAACGATGCCTCAGGTCATCAGGGCAGAGATGCCACCTACAAGTGGGCACGAGACCGAGGGGTGGATCTAACCATGGACAGCATCTCCCAGGTTATCCATGACTGTGACACGTGCGCTGCCATCAAGCAAGCCAAGCGGGTGAAGCCCCTCTGGTATGGGGGGCGGTGGTCCAAGTACAAGTACGGAGAGGCCTGGCAGATTGACTATATCACACTGCCTCAGACCCGCCAGGGCAAGCGCTACGTGCTGACCATGGTGGAAGCCACCACCGGGTGGTTGGAGACCTACCCTGTGCCTCACGCCACTGCTCGGAATACCATCCTGGGCCTGGAAAAACAAGTCCTCTGGAGGCATGGTACCCCTGAGAGAATTGAGTCAGACAACCGGACTCATTTCAAAAACAGCCTTATAAGCACCTGGGCTAGAGAACATGGCATTGAGTGGGTGTATCATATTCCCTACCATGCACCAGCAGCTGGGAAAGTCGAACGGTGCAATGGCCTGCTTAAAACCACCTTAAAGGCACTTGGTGGGGGGACTTTCAAAAACTGGGAGATCAATCTACCAAAGGCCACATGGTTAGTGAATACCCGAGGTTCCAATAACCGAGCAGGCCCTGCCCAATCTGAGCCCTTGGGCACACCAGATGGAGATAAGGTCCCAGTGGTACACCTGAGAGGCATGTTAGGAAAATTTGTTTGGGTGAACTCTCCCTCCAGCAAAGACAATCCTGTTCGTGGGGTGGTTTTCGCTCAAGGACCAGGTTGCACTTGGTGGGTGATGCAAAAGGACAGAGAGACCTGATGCATACCTCAAGGAGACCTTGTTTTAGGGTGAACTATCTATGATAGTGTGCCTGTAACTGCATGTATGTATATGTCCAAGTTTAGGACAAAACTGGGGGAAAACCTCCAAAGGAGCCCCCCAGAATAAACCCCCCTCACAATTCCTCCCCCCCACTGGGCTCGGAGAGAATTTTACTCGGGGGGAAAAGTGGAAAAAACTTGTTTATTAACAAACACAAGAAAAAACACTTCCCAGCAACAGGAAAGTACAATCCCAGATGACAAAAGAAATGTTTTCACCGAAGTGAGAGACGGTCGCTGCTGGGAAGGGCGAGAAGCTTCTTGGGCAGGCTCTGGAGGCAGTCTCTGGTGTCCAGGTCCCGTCCGGAGCCGGTACAGATCTTGGAGCTGAAGGAGAGAGGGGGAAGGGGAAGGCAGCAGCAGCCAGGGCAGAGCCGGGGCAGCAGCAGCAGCAGCGGGGCAGAAGCAGCGGGGCAGAAGCAGCGGCCGGGGTAGCTAGCAAGCGCGCAGCAAGCAGCAGCAGCAGCAGCAGCAGCAGCAGCAGCAGCAGCAGCAGCAGCAGCAGCAGCAGCAGCAGGGCAAGCCAAGCAGCACAGCCCCAGGGCACCACCCCCCCGGGAGGGGGAAAAGGGCACCGGCGGCAGCTCCATGCAGACAGAGAGGTGTGGGGGCGGGAGAGGAGCAGACACAACACCAACCCAGGACAGTATATGATTTAAAAGTTTTAATTTGATGTAGCATCTTGGCATGGGAAAAAATTCAAGGTGGGTAAGGTTGGGGGTTGGGTTTGTTCTCTTACTGTCCCAGATTAAAGAATTTTTCCCATTATCATGCTAAGGGGGCCTGCTGGGTTACACCCAGGCGCTTTTGAGTAATCTAGACAAAGGGAGGCTGGCTTCTGGCAGGGAGGGCTACTCGTTCATCTGGTGAACTCAGAGGAGGACGGCGCCGGGTCTCCAGCCATGTGGCTGGAACGTGGGGGAGCCAGGCGCTCTGTGGTCAGACTGCCCTGCATCTCTCCCGCTCCAGCCTCCTACCTCTGAGGACACAGCTGACCACGAGGACTCAGACGGTGAGCGGGGAGCTGCCCCTCCACCTGCTCCCACCTGAGAAACAGCGAGGCAGCTGCTGCCTCCCCCAGCTCCACTCCCATCTGCCACCTCTGCGGCTGAAAGAAACAACTGGAACTGAGTTACTTGTTCTGTTTCGTTGTTAATTTTCATAGCTGCTGTTCTTTCTGTTGTACAATTAGATATATTGGTACAGAGCTGTTATTCCTACCCCCTTATCTCTGCCTCAGAGTTCTTGATGCAAAAAATTATAATACTCAGGAGAGAGGGAACTTGCATTCTCTATTTCAAACAGGGGCTTCTGCCTTTATTGGCAGACATCTGTCCTTCAAACCAGGACAGCATCCATTGCTCAGCAGGCACCCAGTTACATTTGGACATGAGCTGCCATAGGCAGACATACAGCAACTGCTGATGTCAGTGCTCGCTGGGCCCCTGGGGTCAGAGCAGCATTCGTGCCTTGGACCACACGTTTCCACACGTTTTCCTTGTCTGTGTCACACTGCTGCCTTTAGGACGGGCACCAGGCAGGACGTGTCCCAAGGAGGCCGTGCCACCTTCTGTGGAAGGCCCCGCGCCCTTCCCATCGCAGCCGCCTCGGCAGCCACGGGGGCTCCTTCTGCTGCCCTGAGCCTGCAGAGCAGGGCAGCGTTTGCTGACGGTTTGAGCCATTCCTAAGGATCCTGTCGGGCAGTATGAGACACTTGGGGCAAAGCGTTCCATCACACCTGGGCCACTTTGGGTGGGCTGGGGGCAGCCCCAGGGCAGGTGGTACTGTGTGCGAGGGCCCTTTGTGACACGGAGCAGCATAGTAACCGTGGCATGGAATGGGACAGCGTGTCCAAGGGCTCATTGTGACATGCGGTGACATAGGTGCTGGCGGTGACATGGCCACGCCACAGTGCTCGGTGCACGCGTCAGGACAGGACGGGACAGAGCGCTGCTGTCAGGAGCCCCTGCACAGCACACTCGTTCCTTGCTGACCCGCAGCTTTTCTGAGGCGTTACTCCTGCAGGTGACCTCGAGGCCAGACCACAGTGTTTGCCAACCTGTGGCCTTCCCGAGGCTTCTCTTCTGCAGATGCCCTCGAGGGCACACCGTGGCACTTGGTGACACGAAGCTTTCTCGAGGCATCTCCAATCCCTGGCGGCCTCTGCCGTCAAGAGCAGACCGTGGTATTTGCTGACCACAGTCCTTGATCTGGAGGAGTTCCCTGTCCTCGTGGCAGGAACCCTCAAGACCAAAGCGCAGTACTTGCTATCCTGTAGCCTTGCCAAGACTTCACTCCTGCACGTGCCTTCAAGACACGACTGCAGGACTTATTGACTCAGACCTTTTCTGAGTCATCTGTCCTCCAAGTAGCCATGAATCCAGGCAATGACATAGAGCAGAAACCCCCAAGCATGCCCCAGCTGGCCTTGGGGAAGGAAGAGAAAGAAGGCGCTGGAACTACCCCAGCACAGCAGCCTGAAGAGGTGGAGCAGTTCCAACCACCGCAGGAGGGTGAGTGATACCCCTCAGCTGTGCTCCATGTCCTGGGGCCTCCTGGGGCTGTCCCTGCCAGAGGAGGAGGGCTGGGCTCTGCTCTCCGCCCTGTCCCGCAGCCCCTCAGCCCCGGCTGCGCTCCCTCTTTGCCAGGTGCAGCCATGGAGCGCACACGAGAGCAGCAACGCACCCGTGGCCTCTTCCGCAGAACAGCGCAGGTACTGCAGCCAGCACCACCTGAGCTGGGTCTGCTGTCACTGCTCAGCCCACCACCGGGCTTGGAGCACTCCATGGAACCTCCCTCCCTTCTTGCCTTCCTGCTACAGACGGTTTGCAAATTCATGAAGAGAATTTGCGAGGAAGAGACCAGCGTCATGGGCAGTATGGTCAGAGCATACTCTCCCATCTTCAAAACTAAGACCAGTGCTGCCCTGCTGGATATGCTTGTGCAGGAGGGTCCTTCCAATCCAAAGCAAGTAAGCAGCCTGTGGCCTGCCTTTGATCCTCCCAGGAATTGCCTGGCCCCTCAAGCCATGCCTGCGGGTCACTGGAAACCTCAGAAGCCATGAGAGTGAGGCCAAAGCTCTGGGTCGCCTCTCTGGGGCACTGGGCACATTGCTCCCTCTGACAGCTTTCCAAGTCTCCCGTGCCTTCTGCAGGTGCCAGCCATGGTGAGGTACATCCACCAGTGGCTCATGGCCAATGAGCAGCCCGAGTACAACGTGTACAGGCCCCTTCTGGACCTGGCAGAGGCACAGCCCGCTGACGTGGTGATGGCTCTCCTGCGTGTGGCCCCATCGTGTGACAGGTATGGGGCCCACGTGCCCACGAGGCTCAGGGCTCCCCAGCCCACCACCCTGTACAGCCTGTCCCAAGTGTCTGGCAAACACAGAATTCCAGGGCCCTCTGGCTCCTCCCCTTGCCAGCCCTGGCATGTCAGCCCCCAGCGTGCTGCCCTGCTCCCTCCCTGCCCCTCAGGGGCCAGTCCCCACAGGGCTGGGCTGCCTGGCTGCTGCCAGCGAGGGGCAGTGGGCATAGGCAGGGCTGGCAGCCAGCTCAGCTTCCTGCTGCTGCCCAGGCCACAGTGCTGTGTCTCAGACCGCCCTAACACACAGCTCTGACCCCACAGAGCTGCTATGGCCATGTGGAAGAGCATCATGTGCTCGTGCAGGACTGCAGAGCCGGCCATGCTGATACTCCTGGATGTGCTGGCCAGCTGGCCAGAGCACAGCACGAGCACCGCCGACGGGGACTGCACGGCTGTCCTTGCCCTGGCCGTGAGTTTGTGCAACTGGCCTTTGCTCACCCCAAGGTCACCTCTCCGTCAGCTCTCCATCCTCCTTCCCCCACTGCATCTCCCTGCCTCGCGTGCCTCGCTGCATCCTGGTCTAGGGGCAGCTTCAGGGGCACCAGGCCCGCAGCTGCCCCTGCGTCTCCACTGGCCTCTCCCTGCCACGCTAGGGCCCTGCCCCATGGACACCTCGGCACTGAGTGCTGCCTCAGGGTGTTTGTCCTTTGCAGGCAACTGTGGTGATGTGGAAGATGCTCCAGGTGCCCTGCCTCCCACATGTTGTGACCGTGCATTTCCCCCGCCTCTTTGTGCATCTGCTCTTCCAAGTGCTCTCCAGCACACTGGACACGCCAGAGGCGGTCCATACCTTCTGGAAGGGGTGCCAGCAGCAACACGGCCTTGCCACCAACCCCAACAGGTGCTCCATGCCAGCATTCCTGTCCCTGCCATGTCCCCAGGGCAGGAGCCAGTGCTCCCAGTGTGACCTGGCCTTTGCTCTGCACACAGCTTTGCAGTGCAGACCCTGAAGGCCTTGCTCTGCCGACTGCACTATAAGGATGTGGTGGTGGCACTGGAAGATAAGGGTGCCTGGGACACACTGCTCTGTGCTGACACCCTCCACTGTGCTGTAGGTGTGCTGGCCAGGTGAGATCTCCTTATCCCCAGCTGCCCCCGGCATTTGTGCCCTCTGCGGGGGTGCCCCACACAGGCCCCATGCTTGTGGACCAGAGGGCTTTGTCACCAAGGGACGTCCAAGGAGGCTGCAAAAGGCTGGGAGAGGAGAGTGCCCAAGAGCAGAGCCTCTCACAGGGCCCGGGTCCCCTTGCAGGGTGGCTGGGGAACGAGCAGGCCTCTGAGAGTCAGTCCGGGGAGAGGTTTGCCCTCGCTGGCTCAGAGTTTTGGTTCCCGTCTTCTCCTGACAGAGAAATGCGCCACGCATCCATAGCCTTGTGTTCCAAGATCGCCTTCTACCTGCTCGGGCTTCTCAGCAAAGACATGCCATGCTGGGATTTGGCCACCATGGCGTTCCTTGTCGAGGTGAGCCTCAAGGCCAGCGCAGCCTGGCTGAGCTGTGTCCCAGCTCTCTGCCCTCTCACAGCCGCAGCTGCCTGGGATGCTGCCTGGGTCCAGCCCCGTGCGGTTCTGGGCTCCTGCGGCCGGCTCCCCTGGCAGCGCCCCGTGCCTTTCAGATCCTCGAGTGCCTGGCCTGGAATGAATGGCATGAGCGCGTCCTGGGCATCTTGTCAAAGAACCTGCAGAGCGAGTGCAGGGACAGGCATCGCCTGGCACTCACAGGCCTCCTGGTGCTCGGCAAGAACATCTCCATGGTGAGAAGGCGGCAGCGCCTGAAGCCATGCTGCCGGCATGGGTCTGGAGAACACAGTCACTTGGCCTTGGCTGGGCTTCGGGAGCTGAGGCAGCTGCTCCCAGTTGTCCTGCCTCCCCCTATGGCCACCCCAGTGGTTTGGCACAGGCCTTTGCCTTCTGGGCCCTGCGGCACCAGGGTGGCCTTTCACACACTTGTGTTCCACACAGGCCATACGAATGTGGGGCCTGCACACAAGGCTCGTGGAGCTCCTGAGGGAAAATGACAGCGACGTGGTTGGGATGAGCATCATTCTCCTCAACTGTCTGTTCCCCTACAATGGCACCAAGATAGAAGCCTCCCTCGCCCTACAGCTGGCTGACATGCTCCTGCCGCTCTTTGACAGCGTAAGGCTCGCTGCCTCCAGCCACGGGCACTGGCTGCTGCCTCACACTTTGTGCCCTGTGCATTTTCAGGCCTGTGCCCAGGTGGGGGTGAAGCAGCCCATGACGAGGGCTTTTCCTCTTCCTTTCATACAGGAAGATAGCCAGGTGCAGTTGAGCTCCATGTTCATCTTCCGAGACATGATAGATTTTTCATCGGAGAAGATAAAAACGGCCCTGAAGTCACATGTGCGCAGGAGCCTGCTCCCACTCTCCTTCCACTGCCACGACGAGAACCAGCGTGTGGCTAAGGTGAGGACTCGGTGGCTGCCGGCAGACCCCTGGCAGGAGGCTCTGCTGCCTCCTGCTCTGGCACCGCACCGGCTGCAGCCGCCTCCTGGCCGTGCTGCGGGGACGTGGCTCCTGGGCCCTGGGCTGTGGTGCCATCTCCCCGTCTCTGCTGCTCTCCAGACCTCCCGGGCAGCGCTGCATTCGTCAGCCACGTTCCTGCAGAGGAAGGACCTCCAAGAGGTGCTGCAGCTGGAGCAGACCTGGAGTTTCGGCGTGGTAAGGACGGCCGGGCAGCGCCGGCCTCGGGCCGGAGAAGCCGCCTGAGCGCGCTGCTCAGGGTGTGCGGCTGGCAGCCGCGGCCCTGCCCGCTGCTGCAGCACACGCTGCTCCCCTCCCTGGGCCGCGCGGGCTCTGCTCCCGGCTCCTGCGGCCCCGAGCCGGGTGCCGACGGACCCCGGCCCCGCTGGGCTGTGCGGCGGTGCGGCTGCCCGGGCAGCAGCCGGCCCTCTGCCCCCTCCAGAGCTCGGCTCCAGCGGCTGCTGGCCGCCTCTCCGGGCTCTGCGGGCAGGGCAGGCCGCTGCTGGGCGCACGGAGCGCCCGGCCAAGGGGCTGAGCCTGCACCAACCGCACCCTCCCGCCGCTCTCCGCAGCTGGCAGAGGACAGGAGACGAGCGCCCGAGCACCTGCGGCGGGCCCTGCTGTACCTGGACAGCCCGCAGGAGCCCCTGCGACAGGCGGCCATCAGCTTCATCGGTGAGCCACGAGCCCGGGCTCCCTCCCCACCCCGCCCCGGCGCAGCTCGGCCCCAGCCCCGGCTGCGGCCCCGGCAGCGCCGTCCGGGCCGGCGCCGTGGAGCCCCGGCTGCCCCTGGGGCTGCTGCCGCCCTCCCGCAGCCGAGCCTTGGGCGGCAGCATGCGGCAAGGGCCCGGGCTGAGCCCTGCCGGCCACGAGGGCGAGTGGCCACAGGGCTGGCAGCGCCGCGGGCAGGGAGCTGCATCGCTTGGGCTCTGTGTGTTCCCAGGGATGGCCGGGCGGCACCTCAGGGGGCACAAGCGAGAGCTCCAGCGCGTCTGCCAGGGTGAGTCGGGGCAGCGGGCTGTCAGCCCCGCCTGCCGGGGGCAGCGGCAAACCCTGCCCCGGCTGCCGAGGGCTCTGCTCCCTGTGCCGACCAGGGCTGCCGTGGCCAGAGCAGCCACAGAGATTTCAGGGCCACGTGGGGCAATAATGTTCCGTAGCTTCGAGCTGATCCCCTTGCTCCCTGCTCCCGCGTGGCGATGGCCAGAACCGCCTGGGATGGGATGGCCCCGGCATGGGGTCTCCTCGCGTCCCCGCAGATGTGGGATCTGACCGTGGCTCTGTTCCTCTCTTGCAGCCCTTGAAGACAAGGCGGAGGACATCAGCCCTGCCATCAGGAGTCAGGCTCTCGAAACAGCCTTTCTGCTGCGGGCACTAGAGAGACCTTCGGGCTCCATCTTGGGGAAGCTGCTGCATGAGTTCCGCGGGGCGCGCAGGAAGCGGCCTTCTCTGTGGTGCTGTGTCCGGCTCTGCTGCTGGACCTCTGAGGAGAGCTGAGTGGAGAGGCTCTCTGCCAGCTGGGGCTACCTGAGCCAGGGGGCCTTTTTCTTTCCTCCTTTTCAGAGTCCCACAAGCTTTCTTTTGGTGCTCAGAGTCCACAGGGGAGAGGGGATAGGGGAAGACGGGTCCTTGTGCTGAGCAAGCTGCCCAGTCGTGCAGTGGGGAAGGGAAGATGGCCAGAAGCCCCTTGGCCTTTGGTGGTTCTGCTGAATCCTTAACACTGCAAGCTGAGCGGCTGGGCAGGATCCCTGCGAGACCGGTGCCTGGAGATGGCCACAAGGCCTATCCCGGCCGGGAAGCGCCATCTGTGTCCTCCTGCCCGAGTGCTGCCGGCTGGGTGGTTGAGGGCTGTAGGGAAGCCCTGAGGCATTGTGTGCCAGGGGCCATAATCAGCCTCCAGGGGCCATAAGCAGCCCCCAGGCAGCCGCCTTGTTCCTGCCACCTGGCTACTCTGGTGCTTCCCCAGAGAGCCTGCCGCGCCTGCAGCTGAAGGCCTCGAGGCCGGGCCTCAGCAGGGGCCTCTCAGGCACAGATATAGCAATTAGGAATAACTAGATTCTTTACTAGGAAAATTCTGATAGAAATACAATATTACAAAGAACAATCCCAAAAACACTGACAGAGTCAGAATACAGCCTGACACCCAGTCAGTCAGTCAGGGTGTTGGTAGCAGTCCCATTAAATGGTGACTACAGTTCTCCTGCAGTGGCAGATGTGGTTCAGGTGAAGCAGTGCTCCTGTAGAAGGGTGCAGTTTTCCTCTGAAGGTCCAGGGATGATGTGGAAAGGTCCAGCTTTCTTATGGAATCCAGTGGAAAGATGGATAACTTGCTGTCCAAAATCTCAGGTTTTATCTGGGTAGGAAAGGCTTGGCTCTTTCCCCTGACGAGCATCTCCCAATGGGATGATGTAATTTTATCAGTCATACAATGGGACTTAAAGGCTCCACAGCAAATGATATCTTCCTGGAGGAATGATGGGCTGTGGAAAAGATAAAGATGATTTCCACACCTGGTTTTAAAGATCGCCCATTAGCAGAGAGTATATGCCACAGATGGTGATAGAATACACATTTCTGGCCACATCAACCCAGCACAGTCTTATAAAATGTTAAAGTGTGGATATGACACTTAAAGAAACCATAGTGCTAAGTTGATGGTTGGATTTGATGATCTTGGAGGTCTTTTCAAACTTTAATGAGTCAATGACTCTATGATTTGAAGTCCATCTCCTTGCCAAGAACATTGATTTACAGGAAGCAATGAAGAGAAACATCTGTTACACCTACAGAGAGAAAAAGAGCTACACATCCTTTACTAAGTCATTTGACAAGGGATTCTTCTGAAGATACTCTTGATCTACCATGGTCATCAGTTAGATCTATACTGAGATTTATTTTAAACTTTGAATGATTAATGCATAATTAGTATAAGCAACAATCAGAGGAACCTGAGAGTTGACTCACAGCTGTGTTGATTATTCCTCTGAGTACAGATGCATTTGTTGTGGTGTTTCACTCAGACTCTTCTGCTGGCAATTAGGGGCAGTGCCCTTTTACAAGGATGTAACCACTTTCTAAGCTGTGCTATAGTAACTGCAATAAAGGAAGGCAATGTGAAGATTTTAGTCATGAAGGAGTAACTAAAACTTTTAGTTTCACAAGGACTCTAATCATGCAATATCTATTGCATGAGAAGGTGTCCCGGGTTGGTGTTGTGTCTGCTCCTCTCCCTGCCCCCACACCTCGCATGGAGCTGCCGCCGGTGCCGCTTCTCCCCCACCCGGGGGATTGGGGCCCCGGGCTGTGCTGCTTGGCTTGCCTGGCTGCTGCTGTTTGCTGCCCCCGCTTGCTTGCTGCCCAGCTTGCTTGCTACCCCGGCTGCTGCTGCTGCTGCCCCGCTGTTTTCTGCCCCAGCTTGCTGTTGCCCCGGCTGCCGCTGCCCTGCTGCTGCTTTCCCCACCCCACCCCTTCTCTCCTTCAGCTCGAAGATCTGTACCGGCTCCAGACGGGACCTGAACATCAGAGACTGCATCTGGAGCTTGCCAAAGAAGCTTCTCACCCTTCCCAGCAGTGACTGTCTTTTACTTTGGTGAAAACGTTTTTTGTCATTTGAGATTGTACTTTCCTGGTGCTGGGAAGTGGTTTTTTTTGTGTTTGTTAATAAATAGGTTTTTTTCACTTTCTTTGGTTTCCCCGTAGGGGCCACCAAATTATTTGTCCAAGTTTAGGACAAAACTGGGGGGGAAACTTCCAAGGGAGGCCCCCAGAGAATAAGCCCCCCTCACAATTCCTCCCCCCACTGGGCTCGGAAAGAATTTTACTCAGCGGGGACAGTAGAAAAAACCTATTAACAAACACAAGAAAAATACTTCCCAGCACCAGGAAAGTTCAATCTCAGATTACAAAAAATGTTTTCACAAAAGTGAGAGACAGTCGCTGCTGGGAAGGGCGAAAAAGCTTCTTGGGCAGGCTCCGGAGGCAGTCTCTGATGTTCAGGCCCCGTCCGGAGCTGGTACAGATCTTCGAGATGAAGGAGAGAAGCGGGGGGAAAAAAAGCAGCAGCCAAAATAGCACTAGCAAGGCAGCGGCAGCCAGGGCAACAGCAAGCTGGGGCAAAAAACAGCGAGGCAGCAGCAGCAGCAGCTGGGCAGCAAGCAAGCTGGGGCAGCAAGAAGCAGCAGCAGCAGCCAGGCAGCACAGCCCGGGGCCCCAATCCCCCGGGCGGGGGGAAAAGCACCGGCAGCAGACAGCTCCATGCAAGGTGTGAGGGCAGGGAAAAGAGTAAACACAACACCAACCTGAAACAGAAGGTGAGCCCATTAGAATCCTTCATTCTCACAAGGCTCAGCTACACGGCGCTTCTTGCAAGTGTATTTGAAGTTTGTATTTGAAAAATAAATCTTTTTCTGATCCTATGTCCTTGCTTCATTTTGCTGTAGCATTTGATATCATTTCAAACAAAGATGACAAAATAAAGAAATATAGAATTCCATTGTTGCAGAATTCAATAACCATAATGTCTTTCAGAGATGAAATGTTAAACCCATCTTGATTGATACACTGTGGAGTGAAGCAAATGGCTAAACCCAACCTTTGTTCATGAATTTATTATGATATTTAACAGCCTTAAAGGACTGAAAGTTTCACCATCTTGAAAAATTTGTTGCCTTTTTAGATACTTACTACTCCTTCTCCAATCCTGTCCTTAATGGCAGTAGGTATTTTTCTACGTCTACCCTGTTCCCCTGTTGCATAATGTTGCCTGCACTTCTGGTAAATTAATTGAAGGAAATAAGTTTCAGAGCACATGCACATCCACCATCCAAACAAGCAGGTTATTGCATGGACATAGAGGAGCTGGTAAACTCACTGGGTAAAGGAGCAAGAAAAAGCAGGATTGTTAATGCAGGAAAAGATTATTGAGTCCAACCACCAAGGTAGCACCGTGTTCCCCACTAAATCATATCAAGTGCCACATCCACACATTTTTTAAACACTTCCAGGGATGCTTAGTCTGCTACTTCCCTGGGCAACCTGTTCCAATATCTGCTGGACAATTCCATTTTTAATGATTAGTGTGCTTATTGTCATGCTTATGAACCAGAGGGATCAAGAACATAGTTTTGCAATGCTCTTCCATAAAGCATTCAAAAAATCCAACACAGACTTTCCCTTGGAAAAAATAAAATCACAGTTCTGGAAAAGAAGGAGCAAAATGAATGCAATATAATCTGCAACTACAGCTATTTTTTGCAGCACAAATAAAAGGAATGAGTTATAAGTCAACATTGTCAATCATTTCTCAAGGCTTGGTGAATTTGTCAAAGAACCTCAACATAATCCTCTACCTATACAGATTCCTTAATTTCTTGTGATGTATATAATATGTCACTTTTACCACAGCCTCACACAATGGGGAGCCTGCTCTGAAAATAGAATAAATTTTAGTCTTCAAATCAAACCTCTTGAAGTATATTCAAAAGCATAAAGTCTGAATTTCACTTTATAGAAGAAGAATCACTTAAACAAATATAAAAAAAAAAAAGCTATAATTAATTATCAATATTTGGTGCATACAAAAAGTGTAATGTTAACAGTAAACACTGTAGTTTCATGTTTAATTAAATACATTGAAATTTTTCTAATACTTTATTGTCAAGCAAATAAGGTTTGAAGCATTATGTAGTTGCATAGGCCTGTGCAACAATTTACTTATATACTCTTTCTGTATTGGTTTAGGAAAACTACACTTTAAGTGGTTTATTTTTTTTTATGTGTTCTGTGTAATAAGAAGGATTATTTTGCATAGATATACTAAATTTCTAAGCAATGAAAATAGTTTTATTAAATAGTATCACTCAAGGGACTCTGGCCCAATTCTGACAGCCATAGCATACCCCCATACCAGGGACAATCCCACTATTTAACTTCACCTGTTCTCATTATGAAGTTGTGTGAGAGTCTCTCCCAAGTGATAAAGAACTGTCAATTTGTCTTTTTAAAATTTAATTCTATTGCTAAAAATTGATATAATACTTTAGGGGTCACTCTTGTGTTTTAAGCACAAATATTGGTGACTTCATGTATTTGCTTGAATGAGAAGATAATGTAATTTCCATAAACTTCAGTTTTTAGTAAATTACGTGTATTTAATCTACATCCTGATGTGCCAAATATTTGATAGAAAAAACTTGAACACCACTGAAAAGAAATAGTTTGAAAAGACTGCAAGAACAGAGAAAAAATAACTTAAAGAAAATGCAAAGGAAACAAATAGATTCTTTGGCTGATTATTTTTTTCAAACGGCCATGAAATCTTAAAACATAAGTTGCATGGAAGGGACTCCACTGCTTAAATCATGACAAGACTATATAGATACCATACAGAGAATCAGCTAGAGATCATAAAGAATTCATTGGTTATGTCAGTGTATTTAGAGTATCCTGCAGAGTGTAATTTTATTGTGCGAAGAACAGAAAACCAGTATTACAAATACATTTTTTTCTACAAAGCTGAAAAATTTCAGTTTCATGAACTGCTGCTACATGTGCAGATGAGCACCTGGACAAGATTCTCTTGATTCCAGCTACACAGATTCAGAGTAAATTAGCTTCCCACTGTGGCCTTTTTCTAGGAATAATTTTTTTCCCCCTTGCACATGCATTGGACAAATATGCTCTCTCTAGGAGCTAGAATTTTCTATCTCACAAAGAAAGAATCAGAGATTTAATAACTTGTCAATGCAAAAGTAACTTAATTGGAAAAGGTTGCAGGGTGACCTTACTTTACTTTGGCTTAATCTCTCACTCACTACAAAATTTATTTGAAAAAGGCTATGCTGTCTGATTTTCCAACATGGAAAAAAGTACAATACACTGTTCAAGAGTTTTGAAATCGATTGGTTACTGTAACTGTTGGTAACTGTTCTCAGGTCTTTAGTTGAATCTTAGATCTTACACCTAAGCAACACAGACCCTTGACACTCTTGTTTGGATCCAAATAAGTTATCTCAGCAAGGAAAAACTATGAATTTTTGTTGTATATTACATCACTGTTTGTGATTTTCCTTCACAGTATGGAAGAAACCAAATCAGATCTGTCATCCACAGTGATAACCTCCAAGGATGCATCTTCCTGACTGCATGCTACTCCACTCTAACTCAGAAGTAAACAGAGACAGGATTATGTGAGCAGAGGCAGTGCTGCCAGTAGCTGCATATTCACAGTCATCAAGGGGAAAACCACAAGGATAAATTATAATAAACATGAGAGATGAGAGAGAAATGGAACAATTTTATTTGAATTGAAAGGGGAAGTAGAAATGTGTGCATTTCCAGGGAGAAATTTCAGAGGGGTGTCAGCATGAGGACACAAATATATGAAAAGATCTGAAAGTCCTGAGATTGTTGGTTACTAGCAACACATGACAGAAGAAATATCCCACTACACGCACCCAACTTTACATCCTGTCCTAATGCAGGTGTGATGCAGCCAAAATCAGAGAATTATGGCATCATCAAGGTTGGGGAAAGCTTCCAAGATCATGAGGTTCAACCTTTGACCAAACACCACCATGTCAACTAAGCCATAGACCTGAATGCCACATTTCATCACTTCTTGACCACTTCCAGGGATGGTGACTTCACCACCTTCATGGGCAGTCCATTTTGATATTTGACCACCCTTTCAGCAAAGAAATTCTTCCTGCTGTCCAGCCTGAACCTCCCATGGTACAGCTTGAGCCTGTGCCCTCCTGTTCTGTCACTGGCACCTGGGGGAAGAGGCTGACCCCCACCTGGCTACAGCCTCCTTCCAGGCAGGTGTACAGAGCAGCAAGGTCTGCCCTGAACCTCCCTTGCTCCAGGCTAAACACCCCCAGCTCCCTCAGCTGCCTCTCACCAGCCTGGTGCTCCAGATCCTTTCCCAGCTCCAACACCCTTCTCTGGACTTGCTCCAGCCCCTCTTTCTTGCTGTGAGGGGCCCAAAACAGGATAGAGGAACTGAAGGTGTGGCCTCACCAGTGCCAAGCAAAGAGGGACTGTCACTGCCCTGGTCCTGCTGGCCACACTATTACCAATAGCAGCATGGATGCCATTTGCCTTCTTGGCTGCCTGGACACATCTGCTTCACGTTCAGCCACTGCCAACCAGCACCTCTAGGTCATTTTCTTTCTTGCTCCCCAGCCACTCTGTGCCCAGCCTGTAGCACTGCCTGGGGCAGTGTTTAGTGTCAGCAAAGTTCAGGACCCTGCACTTTGCCCTGTAGGGCCAGTTGGCCTGAGCCCATCAATCCAGCCTGTCCAGATCCCTCTGCAGAGCCTTCCAGCCCTCCAGCAGATCAACACTTCTACCAAAACCTGTGTCATCTCCAAACTGCCTGAGGAAGAGCTCGAGCCCCTCATCCAGACCACTGACAAAGATATTGAAGAGACCTGGCCCCAGCACTGAGTCACCAGAAACACCACCAGCACTTACTACCAGCTGGATGTAATTCCATTCATTTCTACTCTCTGAGCCCAGCCATCCAGCCAGTTTTTAATCCAGTGAACAGTGCACCTGTCCAATGAATATTTGGCTAGGCAGAATTTTGGTGTGAATCAAAATGGAAGAATCTATTTTACAGCCTTCCTTTTGCTTGCAGTTCAGGCTATCACATCTCGGTACCAGAACAGATATGAAGCACTGTAATAATTTACTTTTCATTGCTCAATTTGAATGAAGCAGTGTACCCAGCTTGTGGTCACTGATGTGGAATGAAGTCCTATGCTGAATTACATTGTAAGGCTGAGTGCTTTCCTGTGCACACCCTTTACAAACCACAGTCAGCCACAGTTTTCCTTTATTTGCAACACAACTAGTATGAACAGTTTGCGAATGATCAGCGTTCTGGTGAAAAAAAGCCAACAAAGCAAATAAAAAATCTTGGGGGCAATTCAAGAGAAAAATAACCAACTTTATTCTGCATTTGCCTAAATATTTACAGAATATGCCTGCTGTGAAAACATGTGTTTAATTTATGGAACGTTATTTTCTAAAAGCCTCTTCTGGGGGTAATGCACTTAAAAAAATAATAGTTATTAAAAGCCAAAAGTAAACAGACCCATACAAATAGTGTTCTTAAATTTTCTCTGCTTCTCTGAGAAAAATCTCTGTTGACAAATGCTCAGCTACAATAATACAAGTAAGCCTGAATATAATTGTCAGGTTTAGTATACTTACTGGGGTATTTATCCATAGAATTCTGTACACATATAAAACACAGAATTTATCTCCTTATTTATTATAATGCAGTAATTTGGGGTGGGGTGGGAAGCAGTTTTATATCAAGTAATTTTATTTCTTGAAAATCAAACCTGAGGTGACTTTGGTTACTAGTAATCAGAGTAAATAGCAAGAACAGAAAGATCAGGTGGCAATTCTCAATAAGTTCAGGCCTTTTTAGAACCTGCAACATTTGACAGTCCTCAAAGACTTCAAAAAGGCAGAGATATCAGGGTCTGTAATATTAGAAGCATGCATTCAGGACATGACAAAAAAGAATTGTATCTACACAGAATTATGCACAGCTAGTGCACTTCTGTTCACATCATGACTGTGCAAACACAAGCATATTGAAGCATGGGGCAAAATATTTCTTCATCTGTACAGTATTTGTCTAGTGATCAGTCCTTGTCAAATCAGGTTGGTACACATACAAGATAGTAAAACATGCTAGAATTTTTTCCTTTCCAAAAGCAAGGACAAGTTTGAACTTACACTGATTCTCTGCACTGTTGTGTTAAATAGTGCACCTGGCAGTTAAATGAGTTGGTTTATTCTAATGAGCTGCATGTAAACACAGCACAGAGAGAAGCAGGTATGACATATCCTGAAGAGAAAGCAAGGCCTTTACCATCCAAAATCCTTTCACTTGAGACATGTGAGAAGAGACAGACTCCCAGCTTGCTGCACCCTCTCTTCTGGCAGTTGTAGAGAGCAATGAGGTTTTCCCCAGTCCTTTTTTTCTCCAGGGTAAACAGCCCCAGCTCCCTCAGCAGCTGTTCACAAGACTCATGTCCAGACAGCAGCTCCATTGCCCTTCTCTGAACTTGCTCCAGAACTCCAATGTCATTTTCAAGTGAGCAGCTCAGAAATGAAGACAGGACTCGAGGTGTGGCCTTACTAGTGCCAAGTACAGGGTCAGTCAGTGGCCTGGTCCTGTTGGCCACACTACTCTTGATACAGGCCAGGCTGTCATTGGCCTCCGTAGCCACCAGGCTCGCTCATATGCTGCACTTGAGACCTCCAGGTCTCTTTCTGCCAAGCAACTCTCAAGCTGATCCTTCCAGCTTGTAGCACTGTCGTGATCCAAGTGCAGGACCTGGCATTCGAGCTTATTGAACCTCATGAAACTCATGGTCTTGGGCCACTGATCCAGCTTGCCCAGATCCCTCTGTAGAGCCTTCCCACCCTCACCAGATCAACATTACCCAACTTAGTGATATCTAGCAACCTGCTGAGGGGTTGTTCATGTCCAGCTTATTGATGAATATTTTAAACAGGAATGGAACAATATTGTGCCCTGGGGAAGCTCTCTAGAGACTGACCTCCAGCTGGTTTTAGCTGCATTCAACATCAGTCTCTGGGCCCAGCTATCCAGTCAGCTTTTAAACCCATGAAGAAGTGCATGCATTCCCACCATGAGCACTTAGTTTCTCCAGGAGGATGCTGTTGAAAACTGGAACTTTTCTAGGTAAAGTCTAGGTAAAGTAGTGTCTTAGGTTGCAATACAGGATGTGACCAAAAGTATGTATTCTAATGTCATCTGTTGAAACCAGGTGGGGCAATCATCTTTATCTTTTCCACAGCCCATACTCCCTCCAGGAAGATATCATCTGCTGCTGAGCCATCAAGTCCCACTGTATGACTGATAAAATTACATCATCCCAGTTGGAGATGCTCCAGCCAGGGGAGGAGCCAAGCCTTTCCTACACAGATAAAAACTGAGATTTTGGACAGCAAGTTATCCATCTTTCCACTGGATTCCATAAGAAAGCTGGACCTTTCCACATCATCCCTGGACCTTCAGAGGAAATCTGCACCCTTCTACAGGAGCACTGGTTCACCTGAACCACATCTGCCACTGCAGGACGACTGTAGCCACCATTTAATGGGACTGCTACCAACACCCTGACTGACTGACGGGGTGTCAGGTTGTATTCTGACTCTGTCAGTGTTTTGGGATTTTCTTTGTAATACTGTATTTCTATTTGAATTTTCCTAGTAAAGAACCTAGTTATTCATAATTGCCATATCTTTGCCTGAGAGGTCCTTAATTTCAAAATTGTAATAATTTGGAGGGAGGGGGTTTACATACTCAATTTCGAAGAGAGGATCTTGCCTTTCTCAGCAGACACCTGTCCTTCAAACCAGGACAAGTAGGATATCTCTAGGTAGGCATACTAGGATCATATCTAGGTTCAAACATCCACAACCTTTCCATCACACTATGTATCACTTTGTCTTAGAGGGAGATGTGGTTGGTCAAACAGGACCTGCTTTCCATAAACCCATAAATAAGGGTTTTGGCTTTGCCTGAACCCTGGCTGTTCTGTATGTGCTGCATAACAGCACTCAGGATAAACTTCTCTGTGACCTCTCCCAGCACTGCCATAAGTTTGAAAGGCCTGGATTGTCCTCCCAACCCATCTTGTGAATGGGCATTACACTGGTAATTTCTGGTCAACTAGGACTTCTCCAGCTAACCAGAACTTCTGGTAAATTATTGAACATAATGTTCAAGTAGGGGAACAAGTTCACTACTTTTTTATGAAACTACATTTTTTTCAATGGACTCAGTTGGAGATTACTACCGTGATTAAGTTCTCCTTTGTGACTCTGTGTCAATACAGAGAGGATGAATATAATGCTTATAAAGAAATAAAATTTTAAATATATGTAATTAATAAAATATGTGGGGGTGTGTATGGATTATCCTCAGAAAACATTGAGTGGCAGAATTTACAATAGAAAGCTAATGAAATCTATTTTATTAGCCTGCTGCTCCTTACTGCTTGTAATTAAGTGGTGAAATGTTCCCATGTTATTCAGTATTAGCCTTCAGGCAGGGATAAACTGGTGATACTTTGTTTTCTTTTAAGATTATTATCTAACAAGCAACCTAACATTGAAGAAGGCAGAAGTAGAAATGCACTGTATCTGATGGAAATCAGATGTTCCTTGCTATATCAGAAGAAGTATATCCAAAAACATATGTGTGGAAATTTTCAAAAATGTTTGATTCCACATTGGAAGTAACTGGCCTGAAAACCCCTGAAAGCTGAAGAGGAAATTGTTGTATACCAATGTGAAAGCAGATTGAGGAAAAGAATTTTATATCCTTTTCTTTATTGTGACAAAGACTCCAAGTTTTGACAGGACCCATCAGTAACTCTTGGAACTAACACTATTTCCAGAATCTGAGCAGATGAAAAAAATTATGGTCTTAGAAAATATATTAAAAAATAAAATTGAAAGGAACCGCAACTGTATTTAGCCTAATATTTTTTAGCCTGTTTTGTTAAAGACATTCTCAATTTGTAATGAAAAATGGATACTGAACCTACTACAGTGTTGTACTAACACTAGTATAATAAATGAAGAAATATTGACGTGTCAAAATCCATGATCTCTGCTTGCTGACACATATTCACTCACAAACCCACATTTCAATATGTCTTTCGACTATTTACTCACAGATAAGTTTAAGATTGAGAAATGGTAGGATTTGACATTTTTTTCTTGTTAAAACCATGATGATCCATGTCCTGAAATGATGATCCATGGCATGAAATGAAAGATAATCCTTGGTAATTGTTCAGAATGAGATATTATCCCATATTGAATTATTTCACTCAGTATTTCAGAAGAGAAGTTCCCATTATGAGCTTCTTCTTTCTTGTATGTTAGCAAGTAGTCATTTCAATTCAGATTCTTTTCTGTATTATAACCAGGAGAAAAATTTCCATTGGGATCCTAAGCTTCAGGACCAATATTGTTATTATGGTCCTGTACTTTAGGCAGTACCAAAATACAGAAAAAACAAAACCTGACAATACCTCTCACTTATTAATTGCTTTCTGGGCAGAAACAGGCTTAAAAACATTATATCCACAGAGAAATCTTGTTCAGTCTTTACTGAAGGACCTGCTAATTCTGATCCTTCCTGTAGTATTGTGGATTTCTTTTGATGAATATGTAGGAATAGAAATGCTGCACAAGAGCATTGTTTTTATTAGCATTTTTGGTCATGTTCTGTGTGTAAAATTGTATTTTATGTTGCCAAAGTTTAATCTTAACTGGTTTGTGTCTTTATTATGTATGTACTTATTGACAATGCAGAGTCAGGGATCAGCAGAAAGAATTTCAAATTAATTAAAGAAGACTCCATGGGAGTATTCACTTAATGGTGGTAAAATTCATTTTCAGCTGTATTCAATGTTATCTTAAAAATTACACAGTAATAAATTTGGAGAGAAAGTAATTCTTATAGTTTGTTGGTCTGTTAAACTGATAATACACTGGGAATCTGACTTGTAAGTGGCTTATTTTATGGTGCAGTGAACTGATGATTCTAGAAAACTTAAAGCTAGCTCATAATTAATCATGTTGAAACTACTGCAGGATTAGAACTCTGACATTGTTAATTAAAATTAAGTATTTTTCTTTACTTGCATGCTTGCTGCCATTGGCAAGAGGTTTTACCTGCCTTCACTTCTGAATGGCTGAATAAAGTTTTGGTAGGTCTCCTGTAATTTAATGGACAATTCTGTATCTCTGTTAAAAAGAAAAGAATAAGGGAAAGCTAAAATTTAGCATATTTTGATCAATCTTGTAAAGATATGCGCATTTCTTTGTCCCTTGAATTGCTGAATTGTGTTAGGTGTTGACTCTTTCTCTTGCCTGAAGTTATGTTTATTTCATGCATCTGCAAAGGATGGACGAGAACCTGACTCTTGTCTACAACTTCGAAGACTTGTGAAATGTGCACTCCAGTGGAAGTACAGTAAATGGGGAAATAGAGCATTTGCATCTTTCAGGAGATTTGTGAAAAATGAATCCGCACTGTGGCAATTTGATTTGAAAGTTTATAAGGATTGTTTGCAAATGTGTTTGGTTTTTAGGCTTTGCAAAAGGAACTTTGTTGAAGATATTTCTTTCAGGACTTCTTTGTCTGAAAGGATTGTGACAATTGAGTTCAGCAGTTTAAGGGTCTTTTTTCAGTCCAGCAGACTTGCATTTCCTTTGTTTCTTTGATTTATTTCTTCTGTAACTGTTGCCCCATGATGTAAGAGGAAGTGAAGTTATCTAATTCCTTCCAGCTTAAACTGAACTACCAGAATTTCTCTTCATCATGTCACATCCATTTAACAAAAAAAAAAAAAAAAAAAAGAAAGAAAGAAAAAAGGAGAAAAAAAGGAAAAATAAGAAAATAACAATGAAAGCTTTTATCCTTAATATTTTTAACACTCTTAATACATTTTAATATTTTCCACTGCTCTTTAGAAATTCTGTCAGTATACCTATAAATCTTGGTCCTAAAACACCTGTGAGTGTAAGGAAGTTACTATGGAGACACAAAAAATTGTCGGCTGTATGTTCAGGCTAATAATGCAGGCCCTGTAGGGTAAAAAATGTTTGAATCCTTTACTCACAGTAGCATAAGCATTGACATTAAGAAATTTCAGGCAAATCAACATAAATATTTGATACATGAAAAAGAAAACTATCTGTTACTAAGGTGGGAGATTTTGGGCAAGTGGCTCTGCAGTTTTGTAGTTTACATTACTATTACAGGTTCAGTGACACTTGTTTAGCTTTATGGATTCAATAATAGAATTAAACACTCAGAGTAAAACAAAAAAAACCAGGAATATTTAGCTACTGAAGTTCTGTCCAGAGGTGGTGGTGTGCAATTTAGTATATACAAATAAAAGTACAGAAAAGAAAAGCCAGTTGGGCAAATTACAAAGACCTTCGTATTACTGTAATAGCAACTGACACAACCATTCACTCTTCAAGAAGGAGATATAACCTCTGTACCTTTTGGGTTGATATAGAATAGTAAAATGCTATTACTTCAGTGCTACAGATTTGGTTTTTAGGTTTCGTGACACCAACAGTCCTTTTCACAAACACATATGTAGTAGTGGCAAGTCTCAGTTTTCAAAAACTTGTGAGGACATGTTAAGATAGCCTGCACTATTTTACAAATGTGTTTTAGTTCAAGTATCTAACTCACAGAAAAAAATAAAGCTTTTTTCAAGAAGGCTTTTTTTTGGACAACAAATTTGATCATTTATGATGTTGACTGTAGGAAACCCTGGACAAAGCACAACTAGTAGTGTATGAGAACCACAGGGCTGGCCACTCCTTAAAACTGCCTGAAAGGAGGTTATAGCCAGGTGGGTGTCAGTCTCTGCTCCTGGGCAATGAGTGGCCAGACAAGAAGACAGAGTCCTAATCTCCCCCAGGGGAGGTTTGAATTGCAGTTTAGGAAGAATTTCTTCACGGAGGGGGTCATTAGATATTGGAATGGACTGCTCAGGAAGGTGATGGAGTCACTGTCCCTGGAGATGTTTAATGAAAGAGTAGATGTGGCACTCAGTGCCCTAGCCTCGTTGATATGGTGGTGTCTGGTCACAGGTTGGACTTGATAATCCCAGAGGTCTGCTCCAGCCTCACTGATTCTGTAATCCAAAGATATATATATATAATCAAAATTTTTTTCATCCCCAAAAATAAACACATAATTTTAAAGTGTAGTGTTTCTAATATAGTTTCTCTACAAAGTTATTAAGTAGTTCTGCTATTCAGAAGTATTCACATTCTAGAAAATCAGAGCTCCATTGCAATCAGTTAAACTGATAAGCCTTGTTCTTCCAAGTTACCTCTTATTACTCAAATAGAAAAAGATAACACTTCAATTTTAAACAGCATAATAAGCCAGCAATGACAATCTCAAACAGTTGCACAGGTATAGTTTTGCTTTGTGAGAATTTCAACAAAGTTAAAAAAAAATAATAATATTTACTTAGCTTCCAGTTTTAATTGATATGCCTGGTCACTGAATATTTAATCATAGGAACCTAAAACAAAGGTAGTTAGAATTTTTGTAAGACAGAACCCTCCTCTATTCCAGTCTGGTTGCAAAAAGAAGGAAGTACCTCAAGGTCAAAAGATCAGAATTTAGGAAAGTTTTGAAAGTCCTCCTGTCATCTTTACACAACCTCCCACCAACAACTAGAAGCAGTAAATATGGCAAAAACAAGAGCTACAAAACCAGGGCTGCCAAATAAATTCTTTAGTACCTTCAAGCAATTTTATAAACCAAGTCTCCAATCAAGAATTCACAAATTACAAAGAAAAGAATTCCATTGGGCCAATTTACCTTCTAGACCTCCTCTATCTAGTCTTTTATTCTGCAGTTGTATTCTTGTGCACATCGATTTTCTGGAACAGCTCTGAAGGAGTATCAGAAGATAGTAAAAAGGAAGAAACTCTTCATGAAATCTTGCTAGAATGATTGTGGTTTTGGGGGGTTGTTGATTTTTTGGAAGGTTTTGTTTATCTTATTAAGCTAGGCAAATGGCATTCTCAGTTGAAGGCTCATAACAAAATGAGGAAAAAAAAACCCATTGAGAAAGGTTCTCAGCTAAACCACTCTGATGAGGAAAAGCACTGTCTACTTAGAATCCAGAGGATGTGCCAAATGAACGTCAACATCAAATTTAGAGTTGCATTTGCCTATGAATTAGCTAAAAATAATGGTAATTTCATATGAAATCCAAACATTTTTCAACCATGTTCTCTGTTTTTAGCCTATGTCCTCTGTGGAGGAGCAAGATATACAAAAAATAAAGTATGTTTCAGCTGCCGTAAGATATTTTGTTATTGTTGTTGATATGAAAACTAAATAAAAAAAGAGACATTTGTATGTGCAGAATTTGAGTTATTACAGGCAGTTATCATATTTTAAAAACTCCTTTAGTAAACATTTCAATGATATGTATTTGTAAATCACTTTTAATCTTTTTAGACAATTTAATGGCAACTTGAAGGCTGACCTAATCTTCCCTTACAATGGTTGTCTGGGCAACAAACAATTTTTTATGCTTCTTGGCAACAAAATAGTGTACTAGTGGGAAAGACTGTACAAGGGTAACTTAATTAATACCATAAGATATTGATTATTTTTGAGATGAATTTTTCTCAGGAAAGAAGTCCGGAGTTTATTGTGGAATTTCTGCCTGTTTCTTGTTTTGGCTTTCTTGTTTCTTTTCCATCAAGGAGCACAAACAACAGATTTTAAAAAATCTATAGGAAAATCCACAATATTTAAATATTTAATATTTATTCTTTTCAGATATTTAAAGGTCCTAAAGATCTAAGTTCTTCTAGTCAAGATATCAATGTACCTGCTTTTCATCTTGCAGAATGGTTGATGATATCACACTTAATTTACCCAAGACCAAAGAGTCTTGATAAACTATTTAGTGTTCTATATATTTTTCTTCAGGTAAATAATGCAGTGTATTCTCTAGATCATATCATTCACTTACAAAACTGGAGTGAATTATATTTTCCCCATGGCATTATACTTAAGATACCTAAGATGGAAGAGCAAGATCTTATTCCCGCTGAAGAACATCAAACAACTTCTTCCAGTTCTAAGAGACTGTGTTACTTAACCCTTCCTCCCAGAAATGCTTCATTTTGTACAAAATACCTGTTCACTTAGAGGCTGATAAAGGGATGTGGTGGTATTTTCTGTCACTCTTGTCTGACTGTAAGCTTTTTGTTAGTCTTATGCCAACTCTTTCTTTGATCTGGCTAATATTTCATTATTCACATTGATTACTCTGTATTATTCCTTGAAGCTCATGGAGCTATAAAAGCCTAGCCTTAATTAGCGGAGGAGCTACAACTCAAAATTGAAATCTCTCTCCTGGACTACTATATAGTAATTAGAGTCTAGGCAAGTCACCTGGATCGTCAGCCCCTCATGTGTGGAAAGGTGTCAAAAATTTGGTGAAAAAGCATAGAATAATAGAGCACTAAGTTTAGCATATTCCATTAAACTAATATCTCACTTACTCTAAATAGAAATCTCAAGAAGCATGAGGACCTTGTACCAATAAGCAATAAATGAAACTAGAGATGCACCTGAGGTTTTTTGTTTTTTTTTTTAAATGGTTATATGATTGATGTATAATTGCAATATAAGTGCATCCTGAATTATATCCTGTCCTGTCCAGCATAACTTATATTGACATTCAAAACATCAGGGTATGGTTAAAAAAACAAAGAAAAAACAAAGAACCCCTCCAAAAAAAGTCAGCACAGCCCCACCAAATACCAAAAAAATCGTTAAAAAAAGTAGGAATGTAAGATGAAAATATTCAGACTCTTACTAAAGTAGTGGAAAATATGCAGGATGTCTGCGGATAAACCTCCAAAGTTAATTTTTCAAAACCAATGAATATATTTTAAAGCAGTTAACAGGAATACAAAAGTAACAGAAAATGGCTGTTTTGCTGTTAAACTCAATATCTGAGTGACTTTTGCCATGGTTCTTCTTCTAGTCTTTTTCTATGACTTCTCTAGCTCATCATGGCTCTGGCAGGTACCTGAGGAGGGAGGTAGCTCACTCAAACACTCACACAGATCAACCAAGAGGACGCCGCTGCACTCATCACCATAACCTAGAAGGAAAGTGCCTTCATTTCTTCTTATTGCTGGCTGCAGGAGGTTGAATGTGCCTGCTCTAAACGGTTTCTATCCCTAGTGATTTCTCCTTTGAATAGGGTGAGTTCTATACATTCATTTGTATACCACAGCTGTGCAATGGGCAGTAACCCAGAGCTACTCAACACTACTGCAGACCTTGTGCACAGGTACAGGAAGGAGATCACTCATTCACTGCAGTGAGCACCTTCCAGCTGTGACCCTTTGCTGCCATGTAGAACTAGATTGTCATTCACAGGCTTGACCACCATGGGACTAATTATAAATGAGATGACTCATCTTGATCAGCTTCTGTGTAATAAGGATAAAAATAGGGCCAGCGGTATTACAGCGATAGCAAGCTGATGCAAAAACAGCTCTCAGAAATCACTGCATCTGCTAAAATAGCTCAACACCAACACTTTCTAAGAGGAAGCAAAAATGTCAGCTTTAAGAAATGGCATGAAATTTTATTTTTCTTTTAACTCATAAATTACAATAGTTTTCCTAATAGAAATACTAGAAAATGTGTTTGAGTTCAAAAACAGACCACTCAGCTGTGTAGCCTAAAAGGGAAAATTGCACAATAGGTGACATGCACAAGGTTTCTGCATGTCAATTCAAGTTTTGTGCACCTTAAATTATAAACAGATGTTATAACTAGGTACCTATTTTAGAAAGTGTTAGTTATAAAAGAGAATTTCCTCCATTTGTTGTACTTTTTTGAAGTGAACTAACTGGTGTTTGGATACAAAAATTTGTGTCCCCTGAAATTACAGAGAAGAAGAAATAGAATTTTCTTCTAAGCTTTAAATGGTTTAACAATACAAGAACAGCCTTCAGCTGCTAAAACCTAGGGATGGGGAAACAGGCAGAGTTTTGACTTCATTACCTAACAGGAAAGAATCAGATATAGTTTAAAAGTGTCTGGAGGGTGAAGAGCTGCTTACCAGATGCATATGATGTATTTCAAATGCTGCATAATCAACTAAACTCATGTGACCAATTTAGGGTCTCCATTTCTATTTCTTATCATGAGGAATTTCCACAGTAGCCAATTCATTGTGCCTGTAGCCTCTGAATGACTGTATGACATGATATAGTTATTTTCAGATTAAAGGATTCTCAGTCTGAGCCACTGGGGCTTGAAGGAAAATTCTTCCATTTGACTGCTAATGCTGTGAAAATGGGAACTAAATGGGTTGTGGATGCCTACATTTCCTAAATGAAATCTGCTTCCAACCAAAAACTAGACGTGGAAAAAATATTTCCTATAATGTGATTAAAAAAGAAACAAGGGGAGAAAAATGTATCAGTAAGAGATACAAAGTTCACATTTCATAAATCAGAAAATGGCAATTTTCAGTCAGCTCCCTCCTATTTTTAATAATGCTCATTTCCATCCATTATAAAAGTTGCTGAGATATTTTTGTATTATCATGTTTTAATTCTTAAACCGTCTCTTTTTTTTTTGGGAAAGCTCTGTTTCACTGGGCGTTAGAAGCATTGAAGGCACATCTGTTCTGAACAATTCAAACAGATTGCTTCCTTAGATAGTGTAAAGACACTCACAAGTAGATTCATACTATCCGTTCTGTTTCTGTTTGAATGGGATGATTTCAATCTCTTCCTCCCTCCTTTTCTCTCCTTTTACTATCTCAATCCTCCCATTGGCTCTGTTAACTTTATAATGATACAGGCAACTAGTCTGAAAGGTTTTGATCTTTCCATGGATGAAGTAAAATGCAAAAATTTATTTTGAGTTTACCTAAAGCTGTCTGCTTGCTGGCAAATTGAACTAGCTGTTATTTGTGTATGAATAGCAGTCTAGAAACTCTGTGTTGATTTCAAGAACAAATATTTATAGAAATTTGAATTAGCCCCTTTAAGAGTATCTAACTGTATAAGTGAAAAGAGGCTGGTGCCTGAAAGACAGAAGTCACTCTAGTGTTTTATAGAATTGTGTTCTGTTTCAGGAAAGAATATGTGGTAAAAGACCTAGTCTAAAGATAAACTTTAAAATGAATAGCAACAAAATACAAATAGTCCTATATTTTGTGAAAAACATATTGTACTCTTGAGATTATATTTTTATGGAAAAATGTAGCTTGAAACAACATTTTATGGCCATACTGCAAATAATTAGAAGAGGAAAGGTCTCAAGAGAGAAAAAGAACTCACACAACAATGGTACAAACAGAATTGGCAGTTGTCTTCTGTAGTTTTAGAGAGCATGTGGAACTCATTTGTTTATTGTTGAAAACTGCCAAGATCTAAGACTAGAATGTAGGGGGTTTGACTTCTATCAGGAAAGAATAGAACTAATATTAAAGAAACATAATCAAGCAACAGCAGTGAGTTCTGCATAATTTACAAATGTATTATTTTTGCTGGTACAACTGTTCATTGCTCTAATGCAGTCTAACTAAAAATTGGACTCTTAATTATAAGACAATAAATGTCAGATGTATTCAAGTATAACCCATTCTCATCAATACCACTAGAAGTACCTTTAGCAGATACTATAAATAAATTATTTTCTTTTTGTTGTAAACACTAAGAATTTTAAATATGGAGGATATAATTGTATAATATTGTCTTGTATAATATAGAAAAATATGGCATAAGGTTAAGTAATATTTCAGTACAAAAATTATCTTCTTAGAAGAAAAGTAGACTAAGGGATAGATTATATAAGCAAGAATTATTCTCTTCATTAAGGGTACTCTTCATGATTCTGCCACATCATTTGTATGGTCATTTAGAAGCTTTAGGCAGCTGTAAACTAAAAACCTCACCAAATAATCTAACGTGCAATAGGGATGGTCCTAAAACATATCTCAATTTATAATGAGAAAAAAACCCCCACACCTAAAGATTACCTTTACAATTTCTGAGCTGTTTTCTTGAGTTATTATTGCAGACATAACATAAAGATGCAATCTGGAATATAATCTGCTATGAAATTTTAACCTAGTATTTCTATTTGATCTCATCTTGATATTGTACTCTTTGAGCCAGAAGGAAAAAAAGCTTGGTGGAAGACACTAATTATCCAAGCAAGCCATCCAAAAAATCCCCCAGAAAAGTACAACATTCTATGCTGATAATGCATTTTGAGACAACTCCTGAAAATTTCTTGTTTTCTCCTCTTAATAACTTTCTACACTTTTCTAAGAAATGTAGAAACCCACAGACTGGATTGCAAGCTAGGACAAAGCCCTCGAAATGTATTGTTCGTTTTGTTTCTGCTTTTAGATAAGCAGGTGCCTGTGATCCTGTAACTTCCTAATAGTACTGTGTACATAAAAAGGAAACATCAATGTTGAAATTTCACATGATTTTTCTGGGTAATCACAGCTGTTATACTGACAAAGATGAAGACAAAAAAAAGCCAAGGACATAATTCGTAATATCTTATTTATTCATGTGTGCTTGAGGAGGCTCTCATGAGCTAACTGAAAGAGTGGCACTTGCATATGTTTTCCGGGGCACCTTTTTCCTCATTCTTGCATACAGCTTTTTGTCAGCAAGTAATTTCATTGACTTCAACAAAAGTGATTTGTAGTTTTAAAAAGCATAACTTGAGTTGGATTCATGCAAGTAAGGAATAAATATGGTGCTCCATATAATCACCCAGGGCAGAAAATAAAACAAACTCTTCTGCTATAAAAAGAGGGGGTTGAACATTTTTGTATTGGTTTTCCTAATGTATGGGGAAATTTTCCTAATTAGTGGGAAACTAACCTATTCTTAACTTGAAACGTGCATACTAAGAGTTACATAATTAAAGAATGAGCTGAGTTGGAAAGGACCCACAAGGATCATCACAGTCCAGCTCCTGGCTCTGCACAGGAGGACACCCCAAGAGTCACACCATGTGCCCGAGATCATTGTCCAAACACTTCCTGAGCTTTGTCAGGCTGGTGCTGTGACAGCTTCCCTGGGGAGTCTGTTCAGTGCCCAAACACCCTCTGGGTGAAGAACATTTTCCTGATATCCAACTCAACCTCTCCTGACAGAGTTTCATGCCATTCTCTTGAGTCCTGTCCCTGTCCCCACAGAGCAGGGATCAGTGCCTGCCCCTCCTGCTCCCTCACAAGAAGCTGTGACTGCAGTGAGGTCTCCCCTCAGTCTCCTCCAGGCTGAACAGACCAAGTGCCCTCAGCCCCTCCTCACACGGCTTCCCCTCCAAACCCTTCACACCCTCACGGCTCCTTTGGACACTCTCTGACAGCTCAGTGTCTTTGTGTTGTGGCACCCAGAGCTGCCCCAGCACTGGAGGTGAGGCTGCCCCAGCTCAGAGCAGAGCAGGACAATCCCCTCCCTTGCCCGGCTGTGATGCTGTGCCTGATGCCACCAGGACAGGCTTGCTCCTCCTGGCTGCCAGGGCACTGCTGGCTCATATTTAACTTGTCATTGGACAGATAAAGTTTGGATCAAAAAATTTACTATAAGTTTTCAACACCCAAAACAAACCAAGGGAGTCACAGGAAAAAGAAATTTAAAAATCAATACTACTATAATAGTGATGCAAACCAGAATAATGTGCTTTTTACAACCCTGAACATCTGGAATTCATGTGTTTATGCCTAGGCCAGTAGGAGACCATACACATTATTGTATCCAGTCGTTGGTACTTTTTTCCCCCTCATTAAACTGACTACTCACACAAAAGAAAAAACTCCAAATTAAATAAAGCAAAACAAAACAAAACAAAGTATTGTCCAAATTACATAATAAAAATTGAGCATCTTCTTTAGAAAAGGACAATCCTGGTTTAAAGATTTCAAACACTTCTGAACTTACTCTCTCCTTGTTTGTTCCTTTCTGTCTTTTTCATTTCCCCTCATCCTACCAAGGCTGCTAAAGAGACCCAGCCCAGATTTATACCCTCAAGCAGGTACACACTCTATCACAGAGAGTGCTCTATTTACAGAGCACTGTAAAGCTATAATCATCTATGCAGACATAGTGCATACCTATGTATGCAGTGTGTAAGCTGCAGTCCTGCAGACTTTCTTTCCATTGCTGAGACTTCCAAGGGTAAGGAGGAATATTTCTCAGCTATTTCAACCGTTAGCTGAGAACTATGTTCCTGTTTTTCCTAAACACAATTGCTGTAAATTTTTCATTGTCCCAAAGTAAGTGCTTCGCAGAAACAGGAGGATGAAAACTGTTCATGTAAGCAGAATATACAACTAAAGGAGCATATTAATGTTACACAGAAGAGGAAACATTCACATAATTTCCAGAAACTAAGAATGCTAATCAGTTTTAGTAATAGCCTCAAGCAAATTGGCTTTTAGGAGAAATAAAAAAGTATATGATTAGTTTTGTTATAATTAAATGCTATTTCTAATGATATCTGTGGTAGTTGGAGGCATACATCTACCAGTGCAAGTATTATTTGAAAATAGCAATGTATGTTTTGCAAAATCGTTGTAGAAAATGAGGTTGTTTCTTTAATTGGTTTAGAATCTTCTAGAAAGTATTTTGGGTAGGGTGTATGGTGTTAGTCTTCATTCACTTTCTCTGCTGTGATTCCATAGATTATCTCTGATTAATAGTTGCATAAAAGCTAGCTGTTACAGGGTATGCAATTCCCAGTGCTGCAAATGCAAGTGACTAAAATTGACACTAAGCCTGGGTGCAGGAAACACTGCAGCTGCTGCAGTGGAGGATGTCAAAGGAGATAGGATCACTCTGAATAGTTTTCATACTGTTTTTATATAGCTGTGGCTCCAGAGAGCTATTGACACTGTGTACTAAACTCTGCACAGCCCAGTGGAACCTGCTGAGACTACTGGGACTAAGTCAGATTTCTGTGGTAAGAACATACATTATTTTTAACAGTAGAATGTGATCTCATGTCAGGGACCCACCTGTGGTGGGTTGATGCTGGCTGGATGACAGGCAACCACCCAAGCTGCTCTATCACAGTCCTCCTCAACTGGACAAGGGAGAGAAAATATAGCAAAAGGTTCATTAGTTGAGATAAGCACCCGGGGAGATCCAAATACCCTCATGGGCAAAACAGACTTGAATTAGACATATTGATTTTACTACCAAAAAAAAAAAAATCAGAGCAGAACAATAAGAAGTAAAACCAAATCTTAAAACAGTTCCCCCACACCCTCTCACAATCACAGCTCTACTTCCTCCTTTCTAGTTGTGCAGGGAGACAGGGAATGGATTATGGTCATTTTGTTGTTCCTACTGCTGTTCAGGGTAGGTGTCCATCCTCTGGTAGGCAGTTCTCCTTGAGCTTCACCGGCATAAGTCCATCCCATGGACAGCAGCTCTCCACAAGACAGTTCAAGTTGTGTCCCTTTTCCATAGGGTGCAGTCCTTCAGGAAACAGGTTGCTCCAGTGTGGGTTCTCCACACGAGTCCTACCAGGAAGCTGTTGTGGGTTTCTCTCCACAGGTATGCAGGTCCTACCTGGACCATGCTCCAGCACAGGATTCTCACAGGTACAGTTTCTTTCAAGCCACCTGCTCTGGTGTGGGACTCCTGATCCACTGCAGGTGGATCTCTGCATCCCTGTTGCTCCATGGCTGCAGGGGCAGAGCTGCCGCTCCAGGGGCTGCACCACGGGCTGCAGAGGAATCTCTGCCCCAGCACCTGGAGCACCTCCTGCCCCTCCTTCTCCACCAACCTTTGTATCTGAAGACTTGTTCCTCTCTCATGTTCTCACCCTGATCTTCTCTGCCTGCAATTACATCTTCACGATAACCTCTTTCTTTCTTCTTAAATATGTTACCACAGAGGCTTTATTATCATTTCTGTTTGGCCCAGCCTTGGCCAGCAGTGGACCTGCCCCAGAGCTGGCTGCTATTGGCTCTCTCAGACACAGGGGAAGCCTCTGGCAGCTTCTCCCAGGAGCCACCCCTGTAGCCCCTCTGCTACCAAAACTTGACCACACAACACAGAGATTAACATTGGCTGAATATGGGACAGACACTGACACAGTTAATGAAACCAAAAGAAAATCAAGGAAAAAAAGAAAGCTTGTTTCTTCCTATGTGCTTGCCCAAATCACAGCCATGTCATCTGTTTCTTGATTCCCTAATTAAAAACTCCATGTCAATAATTTCCAAAGTCAGTCCTACAGTGTATGTGATCTTTAACATATACTGAAAACAGCGACTGTGCTACAGGTATCCATTCTCCTGCAACAAGCATGGCAACAAAGGAGACAAGAAGGACATTTTTTTCAGAGACCTAGATGAACTTATTTCATCAACATATCAAATATATAAAAAATACCAAACATATTGACCTCATGGGAAAATTTAATATCTGACTAAAAGGAAGATCAACAACAGGTCAGGTATTTCTGTATATCCTTCATCTGAACAAAGAATTAAAATAACCCATTTTTTAACAAACACTGAAGTATTAAATTAATAATTCTCTCTAACAAAGTCAAAAAGTCACCAGCTGTATCTTATATTTACTTGATGGCATCTTGTTGAACATGTGATACTTCAGCAGCCTAGGCTGAATGACTGAGGAACATGAATGTAACATGAAGTTGCAGTACTGTCTTTGATCTATTATGAACTATTAGTATAGAGATATAATTTTTTCTGATGAGCAACCAAACCTAGTCGAATAACTTAAACTAAGGCCTTCAGCAGCAGAAGATAAAGAAGTCTTTTCTTTAAGAACCTATGACTAACTTTATAAAATCATTTGGAATCTTGTCATCTATAATGAACACTGCAAATCTGTAATGTTACCCTTTTACAAATAGAAAAATGAGGAGAAAATGCCTTCCCACAGCACATTTCTAAAGAAAAATCACTTCTGAGTTATACTATTTCCTTAACAGAACAATCTATGAGATAGATATCCATGTCCATGTTTGATAAAGCTAGCTAGGTCAGTATCCTCACCAGTTCTTATCCCATTGCCTTTAGCACAGAAAGGAGCAAACAAACAAACAAATTCGAACTTAATATAATTCTGTCCTCCAGTTATGCTACTCTCAGATAAAGCAAGGAGCTTGATCTGGATACATTTTTTATAATGTGGAAATTGCTTTAACTTAATGAGCTTGAAACCCTCAAGTGTCTTTCTAGAGAATTGTGAGGTGTTGTATGTTAAACACTTTACCTTGAGGCTGTCACTGATTATTGGCTTTAGTAGCCTCATTTGTAAAGGGGTAAGGAATCATTATGAGCAGTGGAAAAACACTGAAGTGATAGATATGCCTCCACCAGGTAAAGTTTAAACAGAAACATATGGTGGGAAGCTATCAAAAAATTTTGTCGCCTTAGTGATGTATCAGATGACAGCTGTTTCTACAAGTGCCTGACAAAATGCACTACTCGATACAGCATGCCTTTTGGCTGATTAGCAGGAAGAGTTTGGAAAGAGCAAAGCAGAAAAACTTCAAACTAAATAAAACATCTACGTCATGGCAGTAGTATCTAGTTTGCTATAAGGGTGTGAAAAATTGCCATACTATTGATATATATAAAGCTTTTAAATGGGTTTCATCTGCGCCATCTGTGTGCCATATTGTGCACAATATAGCAAATGCCGTTTGTAACAATGAAATTTTGAAACATACTGCTCTTTGGGAAAGTAAAGAAACAATCATCACAGAACAGCTGTGCTAGGCCAACCACGCAGCTAGAACGGAAGACACAAAATGCCACTGCAGATGCTAATTGGTGAGCCATAGGAATGGGTGAGGTAGATAGGCAGGGATACACAGGAACACAAGCTTGAGCAATATGAGTGTCTAGACAGTGATTAATGTTTACTGTCAACACAGAGGTAACACCAATACTTAGGAGTCTGAGTGTGAGTCTTGGTTTGAGAAAGTCAATTCAGCCAATGTAAGAAAAAAATTTCAAAAAAAGTAGTGAGATTAGTAGGAAGATGCTCCAGTCTAGGTAGAAGAGACTTCTCTTAAATTCCTCCATCAAGCCTTATATCAAAAACATTATACTTTTTTTCTTTTTCTGTGGCAAGACGCTACTTCTCAAAACTAAGAAAATGCTAGTTTACAGTGTTTTAATATCTTATTTCATGTGAGGACAAACACATGCATCTGAAATGTAAGTAACTATTCCTATTCTTAACAAGTTCTATGAGAATTAAAATCTCTGAACACATGGTTTGTTTCAGGGCCCTAGAGAGCTACAGTCTTATTTTCCATATGGTGCAAGTACTCCAAAGCTAGCCACAAGCCTTTTAAAAATAAATGATTGAACAAGCCTTGCAGACTATAAGAGACCAAGAGCAATTATCAAACACAAGTAATTTTTCATTTTGCTTTTAAAAGACATATGATGTTTTAATAAAGTCTTTACAAATTACAGGAAGTATACTGTCTCAAAAGCAAGGTATCATTAAACACAGCTCTTTATACCCTTTATATTTTGCTTGAGCTCATTAGAAAGCAGGTTGTCATAGCAGCTAAAGTGTTTGATCATGTTTTTCTTTTAACAAATTGTGAGCTCCACAGTTTTTTTCCTTGTTACACTCTCCTACTAAAAGCTAGATCATTACACATTTATAAATCAGTTATGTTTAAGTTTATACAGAATGCTATTGATGTTAAAGAGAGGCTGAAACTGTTAACACGAGCTGCTTACATGAACAAAAAGTATCCTGGCATCACTGAAAAGAAAAAGGTCTCTTTTGTGAAAACAGCCTAGTATCATAAAGAATCAAGCAATATTGTGTTTTCTTCGAGGAAAAGGCAGTGGGATCTTAGAAGATAGTGTGTACCTGGCTGATCCAGTCCATTGTAAGGAAAAAGACCTGGGTAAAAAGAGTGTCCTATTCTAGGGCTTGTAAAAAAAAATACACCTATGCCTCAAGTCCAGAAGCCTCTGGTAAGTGGGACATATTTCTTTATCTAGAACTTAACCCCAATTCAAGTCCATGAATCTGAATCTTTACAAATGTAGGGGAGAAGATCTGTGTTCCCAATTAACGCTTAGATTCTAATTTCACACCTGGATTTTCTTCTTAAGAAAACTCGGTGAATCATATTTTTGTGCATAAATTGGAATTTTCTCAATACCAAATCTGGGGAGTTGACACTCTTTTAACAGAGGCAAGTATATCTCACAAACCATCACATCATGAAAAATTATTCACTTTCATGTGACTATATTGAAATATATTGAAACAAAAGTAAAGATTTGCTTTTCCACAGAACCCAAAATAATACCATAACAGCTAGAGACTCCAGAGTATTAAAGGTTTAAGTCCTTCAAAACAGTTCATATCCTTCAAAATAGTTCACGATTTTCACTTTGCAACTTACTATTTTAGAAAGAATACCAAGTAAAGAAAAATGCTGTTATCAATTCTCCAATTACTTTTCATGGGAGAAATGTATCTAGCGATGATTGCTACAGCACTGATGAGGGTACTGCCCTATAAGTAGTAGAAACATGCTGGTTTCAAGAGTCTTTTATAAACCCCTTGATAATGGAATACAACATTCAAAAAACTACTATTGAAGCATGAGTTAATGATTCAAATGCAAAAGTTTTAGCATAAATCTGGAAATTACTGTAGAAGTCTTAAATTCAGTTGTTTATCCAAATTTTCTGAAGCAGCCAGATATCTTGTCTAACACAAATTTTGATCTCTTCTCTCATTCAGGAATAGTACCTAAATAACCTCCAGAATACTAGCTAAATATCCAGTCCATTCAAAAAAACTATTTGTTTGCTGGATTTTCTTTTAGAAGAGCAGTCCTCAAAGAGGAGAACTGTATTGAACCAAAACTGGAAAGATGGTTTACTGGCATTTGACACTAAAGGAGCCCAAGCTTTTCTTATTTATGTGTACTTAGGAGAGTCATTGCTTTGCTTGTTTGAAACAGTTTTTATTTATTATTATGAGAGATTTTTCTGGAACAACATGCTTTAAACCTCACAGCATTTCCATAGGTATTACCTCAGAGGAAGACATAAAGGCAAGATGACAGACCATCTGTTGGTCCACGTTTCTTCTAAGCTAGTACTACTGCTGTTGAACAATGTTTTGTCAGACAGCCAAAACATGAACAGCATTTTGCATTCCATCACTGCAGCTTCTTTTACAAGGTACATGCATCACAAGAGGAGGCCTACATCTTCTCAGCTTTTTGTCTTCCTCTCAAATGATGTGAATTTTTCTCACCAGTAACTGCAGCTGAAGAAGTGCTATCAATTTAATCCCAAACAAGTCCAATTTCCAGAGCTGAAGACTCTGGGAATTTGGGGCGCAAGTGGTGAAATTTAGAAACTCACTACTCTGTAATGTTGTAACACAAAATATTATTGCCAAAAAACTATTATTTGTTAATAAATCCTGTCTTCAAGTGTTACTAACACTTCTCACATATAAAGCATCCACACTACAAAGAACTTTCAGTAGCTGTTCTCTGAAAACCTGGGTTATCAGTGGCTGGTTTCTGCAGATGATTTTCCTGCCAGAATCCTGGATCCTGCCATCCTTCAATTCCCCTGCTCCTCTGCCCTGTCATACTAGACTTTGGAGGATTTAAAGCTCCATCCAATGTCCCTCATCACCAGCTGCACAAGTGGCATCACACTGTGGCTGGCTTTGAATTAAGTGTGTGATGGCAAGTTTTTGTTAATGAGCTAGCGAGCAGGCCAAATGGAAGCAATAGCTGTCGAGCTCAGGCTGCAGCTAGTCTCTCTCCATGGCAGTCATTTGGATACATTTTCTCTACTTATTCAACAGTTTTATGTTATCTCTCTGTTTTATTTGATGCAAATTAAGGAATATGCTTAAAAGTTAGTTACAGGATCCAAGGAATAAACAAGTGGGAAAGTACAAGTAGTGCAAGTATTTCTATGCTTTACTGCCTCAGGAAATAAGATTAATTTTCTTTTATCTTGGATACCATTTTTCCAACATGAACTATTTCATAAAGTACTTCTCACACCTGCTCAGTATTATGGTATCACTGTATTTAAAGACTACTGGGGAGAAACATCTTGAGCACAGGAGCCTGAAGGGCTTAAAGCCTTTATGATATTCCTAGTCCACAGGTCCCATTCATATAACAAACTCAGAACATGTAACTCAGTACATCTGTCTGGTTGTTCTATTTGCCTAAACCATTATAGACCCATAATCATATTTCAAGAAATATGTTGTCCTCCTATCAAATGATTTTGAGCATGATGTTGTTGTTTTAGAAGATGACAAATGTAAAACTTTTCTCCATCAGAGCAGTGCAGAATAATTCCATGATAAGAAGCAACAAAAAATGGTGTGCAGGTTGTTGTGCACTAAAAACTGTCTGGCTGAATATCATATTGCTCCTTCACAGTAACTCTGTTGACATTTGTAACTTTGCATGCATCCAAATCCCTTTGCATTTTAAAACATCAGTGGAGATTTGAGAACAACTGTAGCCTGCAGCCAGCTCCAGGGCCCCACTGTTTTCAGGCCCCATTCATTATATAACTGTCAGCCAAGCATCAAATCTTCTCTTCAGATCTAAAATTTATTAGAATAATTCTAAGAGATTTGCTGCAAACATCATTTTAGGTGATTATTTTCATAAAAGACACATTCTGCTTTGCACAGATCATCTTGATTTTTATCTGGCCTTCTAAATGGTGAATGCTGCCAGTTCACCTCACCTCTGTCTGCTCCTAAGGATGAACTTTTGTCACACCATGCCCAATAACATCGGGCTACAGAGTGGGAAAAGTGCAGCTGAAAGTAGCTGTGGCATCAGACTGTTTCTACTAAATAGATACTTGTATCTTTCCCTTTTGACACAGATATATTTATTCAAAAATTACAAACAAAATTCAATGAATTTAAAATGTATAAAGCATATATGAGAAAACTAATAAAGATTGGAAATCTGCTTTCAAAATGCAATGAAATCTCCCATTATTTTCAAGAAGACTGTTTACACCCAGATGACATAGAAATATAAAAAAAATGTAGCAACTAATCTTTATTTTTTATGATTGTGCATTTCTGTGCAGAAGTCAGTAGTACTATTGCAGCAATATCTTGAACCTCTCATTTTGCATGGATGTTTACTCAGAATTATGAAAAAAACCCAAACCCTGACTTTACTTGTGAGTAGCATATGTAAAAGTTTGATTCTTTATTTGTTTTATTTAGAAACAGAAGGATAGAAAAGAGAACTTACACAGTATGTGTTTATGGATTAAGTAGACTAAATTTGGAACAGAATACAGAAAAGTGTTTGAAATGTAAACCGCAGAAACAGGTAGAATTTACATTATAGTATCAAATATTGTTTTTTGAGGAAAAAACATACAAAATGCAATTTTTTTTCTGTTTCTCTATTCAAATCCTCTTTTTCAGACAACTGGGAATTCCCTTGGTTGTGCCATGCCAAAAGAGCTTGTTTTATGCAGAATTGCTGTCAAGTACAGGTCAAACACAATCCAGCCCTACAAAGACAGCAGTACTTGTAAGCTAAAGCTTATCTTTTCAAACTGAATGTAGTGGAAGGTTTCAGGTTAAAAGATATTAAATGACATATTAGCCAGAAATCCAAAATTTATAAGAATTTTTGAGCTCCATAAAATTCTTTGAGCTTCTCAGAAATCTGTTTTCTCAAGCAAGATCTAGCATTGAAGCTAGCTCTGCATGTAGCTCTGCTTTCAGCAGTAGATTGCACTAGAGACCTTGGGAGGCTCTTCCAGTAGGATTGAATGGTAGAAAGCTGCTTGCTGTGGATGGTGGTGGGATGGAACTTAGGAAGGAGATATTTTAGAAAAGCAAGTTTAAATTTGTCTGCCTTATTGTATTTAAATATTTTTAGTGCCTGCAGGTGTACTTAATATATTAGAAAACAAACAAACAAACAAACAAAACTAGAAAAAATTGTGAGTTTAAGGGAATGTAGCATGCTGCATGGAAAAAGGAACACAATCTCCAGTTTATTGAATCTGTCCAGAAAACACCAAAAGAATTCCTTGATTATCTAAAGCAAAGGCATAGTAAATAAAGAATACAAAATGAAGGGTATGGCATCAAGGAACTTACTGTGTTTTGGAAAAAAAGAGAGAAACCATATCAGGAACCAGGTAAAGTTATTATTTCTTCAAGCCATTCTTCAGTTTTTGGAGAGGCTTTCTAATCGTCAAGATTTTGTACATTGTGGACTATTAAAATCAAAGGCCATAAAATTCTGTAGTACTCTGCATATTATTTGATAAAGGAAGCATTAGAAAGCAGTGAAAATAGCAGAAATAAAACAAGGTGCTAACAAGGCTTGCTTTTATCGTTTTCCTTCATCTTTCTTTCAGGAAAACCATTCCCTTTTTTCTCAGACTTTCCCTGCAAAATGTGCTTCCCATATGTCTCTTAAATATATGGCATGCAGTATACATACATGTCTAGTATATGAAGACTAGAGGGGGTCATAAGGATTAAAGGAAACTGAAATTAAAACAACATGCATTAGCTTTTCCATTTACAGATTTCCAAATGGTCATTTGGAAAAAATAAATTCCTTTTTTCTGTCAATGAACACCATATTTTATATTTGATCTTTAGTTTGATTGCAGCACAGTAGATTAAATCAGCATATGGCCTGCAAGGAAAAGTAAATTTAAATGAAATATCTCTTGTCTTTGCCATAAACTTAATTTGGGACATAATTTTTAAATGTTTCTCAAGGGAACACAACAGAAATATTAGTAAAAATTACTCTAGATTTTAGGCTAGCCAGTTAAGGATAAATCCCTAAAATATTAGATTATGGAGATGTGTTGAAACTTATCAAGATACATCATAAATCAAAATAAGAGTATTACTGTCTTTTGATCAAAGCTCAAAAATGGCTAACACAGAAGCTGATAACTATGTGAACTGGGCTTTTATGCCAAGGTTTTGGTAGTAGGGAGGACTGCAGGGGTGGTATCTGTGAGAATATCCTGGAAGTTTCACCCATGTCTGATGGAGCCAATGCCAGCTGTCTCCGTGGTGGGCTCACCACTGGGCAAGGCTGGGCCCTTCAGCAATGGTGGCATAGAGTTAATCAGAGTAAGAAAACCTGATGAATATCAAAAGCCAGAGAAAAGAGGAGTGAGAATATGGAGACACAGCCATGACATCCAAGGAGAAGGAGGGCAGGTCATGCTCAGGTACTGGAGCTGAGATTCCCCTGCAGACTCATGGTGGGACAGCCATGCCCTTGCAACCACAGAGGCCACAGGAATGCAGAGATACACCTGAAGCCCATGGACAACCCCACAACACAGCAGGTGGATGCCCAAAGGAGGCTGTGAACCCCTTGGAAAGCCCACAATGGACCAGGTCCTGGCAGATCTTGTGACCCTGCAGGGTGCAGAAAAGAAAGTTAAGAAGGGATGGGTGGGGCACATGTTTTAATTTTTAGTTTTATTCATCATTACACCACTCTGATTTGATTTGGCTTAAATTAAACTAATTTTCCCCAAGTTTAGTCTATTGTGCCTGTCCTCATAATTGATGAGCAATCTTCCCTTGTCCTTATCTCATCCCATGAACCCTTTGTTATATTTTCTCTTCCCTGTGCTGCTGAGTAGGGTGAAATGATAGAGTTGCTTTGGTGGAAGCCCACAACACTATGTCAACTTGTTCAAGAAACAGTAAGTGTCCACAGAACATTGCAATTTCTGTTGGCATACCTCTTCCTTAGACTTGGTTTTTTTCATTTTCAGCCTTCTGATCCCTTAGTAAGACAAACTCCAAAGAAACTACCTATATCTTTAAACCAACAGTAGGGGTATCCCATACCATACACCATGCTCAGCAATAAAAGCTGGAGTGCAGAAGGAAGATGGAGAGGACATTCGAAGAAATGACATTGGATTTTTCAAGTCACCCCTCCACATGATGAACCTGGATGTCCTGGAGATGGTTAAACACCTGCCTGACCATGGGAAGTGGTGAAAGATTTCTGTGTTTTACTTTGCTTGTGGGTGCACCCTTTGCTCTGCCTGTTAAACTGTAATTGTCTCAATCCACAAATTCTCTCCCCTTTGCCCTCCTGAGTCTCTTCCATGCTCTGCTGGGAGGTGGGAGTGAGCAGCTTTTGAGGCTCAGCTGCCAGCTGGGGTGAAACCACCACAGATATTTGCAATGTCTGGAAACATTAAAAAAATCTAAAAATGTAACCACAAGATGACAGCAAAAAGTATTAATGCTGGACAGAATGGCATAATTAGGAAAGTGTACTACAAAATTATTGCTGTATAATTGGTGTTCCAATTTATAAGCGTAAGAGTATTTGATATTAAGTTGTCATGAGTCAGTTAGCAGTCATTAAAATAAAGCCATACAACCAATTTTGCCAGTTTGCTCTCAATTATACTAGCAGGTCCTTTTATCATCATGCCACACAGCAGCTTTAAAGAAGTCATTAGGCCTTAATTTACTTCAATGCTGGTCACAATCTTCAATATTCTAATGTATTTGGGCAATTTCAAGGTACAAGAGAGATATGTGCTTCCAAGAGGACTTTTCATCATTAAAACCTTCAAGAACATCTTTGCTTTTCAACCAGAAAAGGTAGGAGCAATTATATCACTTTATATTCACTTTATAGTACTTGCAATGTGTGCATTTTATGCGTAGCTGATAATGATGACTGAGTTTGAGGACCATAAAGGAACTTGGCAATAATATATTTTGTGTTTTGACTATATAATAACATAGTTAAAAAGCAGAAATCATAGTTTTGCATTTACTTCAAGGCAATTAGAAATCATCTTCCATTTAATTTTAAATATCTTGCCTCCTTACTTAAATAAAAATCTTATTATGCATTTAAAGTGAATACTTACATAAGCAAAAAGGCTTTTGTGGCAATAATCATCAATTTCATATTGTTGAATTGGTTCAGAACTGTTCTACATTAGCATTTGATTACCATATCATTAACATGAAACTTAATAAACTACGCCATAAAAAAGTGCTCTCAGAATAGAATGCAAACTGGCTAAGGACCTAAAGATAGATATAGATTCTAGCTGAAATTCATTTGTTATGATTTTTCTTTCTGGTTAAAATTTTGCTTTTTGGCAAGTTGCCATAATCTAAATATTTTTAAAAGTATTTAATTGAATTTTCTGTAAAAATTAATGTTTCAGAAATGAGAAAAAAACAGTTTGATAAGTAAAAAACTGTCCACAGTAAAATTAATTTCCTAGAAAGGATTAACTATCACTTCTTTCATCAGAGTACATACTCCACATAAGTGTATTTGATATAATGTGGAATCTAGGGTGCATCTACTTTGATAAAAGTCTTAAATGGTATCAAACATATAGTGCATAATGCAGAATTGCTTTAATTTTGAAAGTATAGAGAGGGATGGAACATGTTGCTGTCTGTACTTTGCAGATAGTTTCCTCCTAGCTTGGATTTAAATGTCACTAGAAATCTTGTTGTTAATATGTCTTCTGTTCAGGGGAAAAATCACCATTTTGAATAATACCTGTCCAGGTGTATGTGACTGGCAGGGACTGATAAAAGCAGAATTCATGGAGCTCATCATGGGCAAAGTCTGCAGCTCACACAACATGCCACATATTTCACATCCAGGTTGTTTTATGCCCGTAAGAGGACACCTTTCTGAGACAATTCAAGCACATGAGAGCCAGAAAGGATTACTTTACTATATTGTGTGCCTTACTATAGGCAGCTGTGGTAATCTGACCAACTATCAGAACAGCAGCTATCAGAAAACCAAACCCTGATGTGCAAAGAGCTACACATTGTTTGTTTGTTTTACATTATAGAGGCCTAAAATTCCAGCTCTTAGGGTGACACTTGTGCTGTTAAAGCAGTATAAAGTGTGTCATACTTAAAGATATACTTCGACCTGTCACAATATCCAAAATTATAAAAATATTTTGGAAATTAATAAACTTTACAGTATCTGTAAGAAAAGGCGGAGACTCTATCAAAGCCATTTCACTGTTTTTTCCTGTTAAACTTTTAACTCTAAAACTCCCTGAGTAAATCTTCAGGACAATAGCATCTAGTTGGTCTGGCTAATTTTGCAGAAAATGAGGATTTTTAGAGATAGTCTTAGGATCAGTTTTTCAAGTACATAATACAGATTGATGTTAATATGCATACTTTCAGTTGTACACTGCAGTACACCTAACTTTATTTCTTGCAATCAAACCATCTAGCTAAACATAGCACATTGTAGGTTTATTTTGAAAATAATTACTTTTCTATAGTTGTCTTTGTGCTTCATAACTAAGGAAAAGTGCAGGAAATCCAGTCCCCTGTTCAAATAAAGAGCCTCTTACTTTCAACCCAAAGGCAGAAATGTACTGTTTCATCAGATAAAAAGTCAGTACCCAGCTGTGCAATCTTTTTTCTTTATTGTAAAAGTCTGGGAAGCATTAAAAATCAGATATTAAACTCAAAGGTCTTGACAATGTCTGTTTACTCTTCTTGCTAAAAATAACTTGAATTAGGCATATCATATTCACCAGGAGTATCCTCTTTGATGTCCCTTCTATCCATAAAATTATTTCAATGAAATCTGTACAAAATAACAAACTTTGATAAACCTCTATAACTCTGCTTTAACACTCAAGTTACATTAAAATTACATTATTGTAAGGGAAAAGAAACTTGTATTTGTTGTATAAGCTTTATTAGCTCACCTGTTACAAATTCCACCTTCACTATTTTTCTGCTGATGTTTACTGGACTATTAAGTACACTTCATGTGGACCCATGTTATTTGCTGCTGTTTATTGCAAAAAAGTGCACTGTCTTTCTCTACAAATAGACTTCCATTTTCTGTCCACAGTAAAGAGTACTGTAGTTTAGGCAAGCACACACTTTAGTATGTCTACATTAAATCAAAGATCTTCAGGATCAAACACAACTGTTATGCCAAAGTTAATTTTGAATAAATTTGGTAGGTATGCTGCTTTGAAAAAATAAAAAAAAAAATAATTCTAGAAGTCAGAATATTCTTGCTGAACTCTCATTTACAAGGATAAATTCAGCTTCCCATTTTTTAGGTTTTTGACCCCTTAGTCCAACATACCTGCTGCCACTGTACGAAGCTTTGAAATCCATCACACAGAGAACCCAAAATGTAAATTGTGCTCATCTCCAGTGATGAGAAGGTGGACTACAAAGAATGCTGTTTAATCTCCTTCACAGTGATCTAAATATGTATCTGCTACACCTACATAAATTAGACCATTTTAGGAGCTGGCTAAATTGGCATGCTGTGGAACCTGTCTTTTCCTTCCCTTCCTACTATTTAAGAATAAACATGCCAGTGAGATTTTGCATTAGAATATGAGATATTTTTATGAGATAAAAAACCACTTCTTATAATTTTCTTCTCTCCATTCAAGCATGTTTGGACCTTGTTCCAATGTGTCTTATCATCCTTTCAACAACATGAGTGTTTTTATATCGATCTATATTTCCACATGAAGAACTATGAAGGCTTAAAGAAATACTTTGCAGGTTGTTCCATTGTAGTCTTTGGAAAATCTTTAATAGATTGCTTGCAGAAATGTTTCAAGATCTACATTTAAGAGTCTCAGAGCTCATACTGAAGATTTTTTTTTTCTGTATCTTAATCTATGCTAACCAAATATATTCTTCCATTAAAGTTGTTTGCTTTCAATACATGGATGTTGATAAGAAGTCAATACATGCTAGGTATTAATCATGGTATGCAAACTGAATGAGTTTGTGAATCTTCCAGTTAGACACATTTCTGTATCTAAATATCCATGTTCATGTAAAGGAAAATTGCATTTCACAAATTTATTAGATCTTTGTAAATGTTTAAAAACAGAATAAATTAAAGAGATTAATAAAATTTATTTACCATTGTGTGGCGGGTTGAACTTGGCTGGCAGGCAGGTATCCACCAAGCAGTCATAGCATTTCTCCTGTATATACAGCAAAAAGGCAAAAAATAACATGAAAATATTTTTCTGTCAAGATAAAAATAGGGAGAAATATACCAAATATGTTGGGCAAAGCAGACTCAGCATGGAGAATATTAATTCAATTTAGTATCGGTTAATCACAGGGTAGCACAACAACTCACAGAAATTGAGTAATGAAAATAGAACCGAAACCAACTTCCCTCCACTCCTCCTTCTCAGGCTTAATTTCTGCTTTTTGTATCTCAAAAGCTGTTCAAGGGCACAGAGAATGGGGATTTTGGTGAGATCATAATTCTTCATCTCTGCCACTCTTATTTCCTCATACTCTTCCTCTGCTCTGGGATGGGAGACAGCTCTTCACAAACCTCTCCAGTACGAGTCCTTCCCATAGGCTGCATCTACTCAAGAATACTCCATTATAGGTCCTTTCCCAGGAAACAGTCTTCAGGCATGATCCAGGCCTCTCCGTGGGCCACAGCTCCTGCTAGGAAACAGCTTCTGAAGGAGCTTTCCATGGGCTTCAGCTTTCTTCAGGGCATGTCCACCCATTGGGACATCAAAATCATGAGAGATGGGGCAACTGAGAGATGTTTTGAAAGGTTTATTGCCTTACGGCATCAGTCTCATAGAAGGGTGAGATGTTAAAGGTGTTACATTTAGTGCCATAAAACCAGAAGCTGTCCAGCTCCTTGTTACAACGCCTTATGTTAGACTTTTAGCCAATCACATACTTATACAAAACTTGGTAATATTTTTTATACCAATTGTTAATTGCTTTGCTTTTTGTGGCTTTTCCTCAATGTGTCATTTTTAACCAATCACATAACACTTCACAAACCTACATTGATATATCTTAAACTTCTAACTAACTTTATAAGAGGTTCTATTGCTAAACTTTAAAACCTTTTACTATCTCACTTGACATACTCCTTTGCTTACATAATACATATCTCTATTTGCTTAAAATATATTTCTACTTAAATTATGAACTTATATTCTTGTTTTATGTCGGTTTCATTTTCTCTGTCCTGATTCTCCAAGCCTCCTCCAAGGCTTTAGGTCAGACATTGTACCCACCTCTATCTCTGAGCCTGTATGCACAAGGCCCCTAGAGCTCTCTGTACTTGCAATTCCCACGTCCACCTGCTGTGTCCTCCATGGGAGGCATTGGCTTTTTGCTGGACATTTGCTATCACTGTCTTCATGGCCGGTAGAGCAGCAGCCTGCTTCACCATGATCTTCCCTTTGGGCTGCAGGGGAGTGTCTGCTCCTGGAGCACCACTTCTCCCTTCTTCTTCCCTGACTTGGCATCTGCAAGGCTGCTTCTCTCCCAAGTTCTCATTCCTCTCTCCCAGCTGCTCTTGTGAAGCATTTTTACCCTTTCTTAAATATGCTATCCCAGAGGTCTGTCAGAATCACTGATGTTCTCAGCTGCAGCCAGTGGCAGCACTCTCTTTGAGCCAACTGGAATTGGTTCTGTATGACATGGGCACACCTGCTGGTGGCCACAGAAGCCACCACTGTGTCCCCTCTGCTGTCAAAACCTTGCCACATAAATCCAGTAAATCTTTCAAAAGACCTTTCACAGGTCCTTAACAGGCTACTTAAGAAATATGTAGACATTAGATTAGATGCAAAGGGTTGATATGGATCAGGAGCTGACTTGGAGTCAGAAAACAAATATTAAATTACCTATTTTTATCAAAAAATAATTTGCTGCAAAATACAAAAGATCAATAGCAGAGTGTGTAGGGATTCTGTGTTATATCCACTTTCAGTATTTTTATTAATGTTCCAGGAAAGGAATTAGCAATGAGGTAAAAAATTCCAGATGACTCAAAGCTATTTAGTTGAGGAATGCAAGAAACTTCAGTGGATTATATTAAAAGTTAGACACATTGGTAATATGTCATCAAATAAATAGCCAAGTTAATTAAAAAACCTGCAAAAAATTATCACTGAAGAGGAAAATATCTCTTGTGTGGTCCTAAATTACCTGTACAATTGGATGAAATAGTTTTAATAGCCACAGCTCAGCTGTGATGATCTCAGTTTCATAACCAGTTACAGTCCAAACCAAATCACAATAAATAAAGGCAGTGTATGGAATTGCATACAGTGTATAAAAGCCTTCTATCTATTAATAATTAATAAAATATTACACAATTTTACAGCTCAAGAATGTTAATAGTAGTTTCAAGCAGCTCAGAGAAGGAACAAAATAACAAATGTTTTGAAAGATCTCAAACAAAAACATACTGAAAAAATTGATGCTGGTGATATCTATGAATAGCAACTTCTTTTCAGAAGGTAAATGGAGAGATTCTCTTCAACTCCAAATGGATGTCAATTAAAAAATTATTTTCAAAAATCCTTACAAATTTTATCATGCAGAATAACCTAAGAAGGTAATTGTCTCGCATGTCATGAAGATAAAGAATATTGCGGTCTTCAAAATAAAGGAATTTTTTACAGACAACAGATATAATCAAAACTATAACAGTTAAAAATATCAAATGCTGCGGAAATGGAAACTCTTACATCAAGGTTTAAACTTTAACCCAGTTAAAGGCAATTACAAAAATGCTTAAGGTTATCCTTTTAATTTTAGTGAGACTATTACACTCTTAGACACAGACACTACCACTTTTTGATGGAAGAAAACATCACTAAAGACCTAACCCTAACCCTATATGTTCTCCAGAATGCCAGCCCCATTTTGCCATCAATATAGCCCTAGCTAGGACTGAAGAAGTTCTACTCATTTAAATTAAAGCAATGAAGTACACTTCATTGCTCCCCATGTCAAGAAATCAAAATATTCCAAAGTAGACTAGGAAATGAGCTCAGGCTTCTACACTAAGTCTTTCAAGTTAAATACATACCTGGGTGAAAAAAAAAGTTGAATTTTTAAAATGTTCTCCTGGCTGGATTTACAGAACAGCTGAATTGTTCTAATTTTTATGAAACTCTTCTACCTGCTTTTTTATGTGTTTGTCAATGTCAATCCAATTGCTTTTAATGATGTTAGTCACAGGACATCTGTTGGACCTTCACTTTTAGACACTGCATTACATACATACCTGTTGCGGAGGGTTTTTATCACAAAACATACATTGGGCATACAATGGGCATTTTACAGATTTCAGATTTTTTAAAATTACTGTTAGTTTATGAACATTTCATTTTGAAAATTAATTATAATAAAATTGCAATACACATTCAGCTGAAATTTTGTTATCTTGAATATAGTTCTTCAAAGATGCTGGTATGTTTTCAAGTGGAAATATTTGCATATTGTTTCAGACTTAAAGGCAGGAGTCCTGGAATTCTCCATTTTCATAATAATGGCACATTACACACTACATTGTCAGTAAGTCAATCTCACTTAATGGATAGAATAGACAGTTTTGCAAGCTGAAAATTAAATAACAATATCATAAGTCTGGTTGGGTTGATATGGTTCATATCACTTTTTTTCACAGTACAATTAAAATTGTGACGTAACTACTCAGAACAGGCCTTAAGCATTTAACACAGAAGTGAAACAGGCAGCCTTGGGGAGAGAGTAATCTCTTTAATCATTTCTGGCTGAAGGAAACAGTGGAGGACAAAAAGAACATAATTTTTAGCCAAACTGTTTCTTTATTCTTCTTCAAATGGAAGGAAGAACATACTATCAGAAAAATGAGTTTTCTCCTTTTCTCCTTAGGGTGAACTACTCATGGCAATTTAAAAAGTGCTATATATGAAGGATTAGTTTAGAATAATTCTTGGTATGATTCTTACCATCCATTACCACTTTATATTCACACAGCAAAATAGTATTTCTTATTTGAACACAATAAATCAGAACAATAAGTCTTTTCCTATTCTTAATACATTTCATTGTTTTCAATTACCTTTAGTCATGGCAGTAGATTACCTGGAGTGATGTCATTTAAAGCTGCAGTTTGTAGACAATGAAGTTTTGAGTTCAAAATTGGAGTTGGTATATTCTTGATGGTCTGTGTACACAAAAAAAATTAAAATTTATCTCAACGCTATCAGTGATCAGTCTCAAAGATTTCGGTGGAGCTGCAAGCATTTCGCACCAGAGACCTTTTAAGCCTGGTAAGATTACAAGGCATATGAAGCTATTCACTGCAGGTCCAGGATGTGCCATTTTACAGAGCTTGCAAGACCTGACACTCAGAAAAGCCAGTGCCATTCTGACAGCATCATATTTCTTGCTTCTCCAGAGCAATCTGTGTTACTTAGCTGAAGTAACACTGAACCTCACTCTGGTTGGCAGCAGGAGCAAACCTGAGAGACAGTCAAGCATGAAATTTTTATCCATCTAGATCCTGTGCACTGCAACCAGCATACCATAATCTTCATGGATTCTCCCAAAAATTAAATCAAGCTTCTGCATGAGTACATGCCATTCTCATAAACTGGGAAGGATAAAATTTTATGGACTTCTGTTGCCCATAAAGCAGAAGGAGTTACAGAAAAAACATGCTGAAACACTTTAAAAAACAAGTACCTAAAAATAGGGCATAACGTGCTGCTTAAAGGACTGCACGCTTCCTTTAGCGATGTCTTATTTGTCCCTAAATTTGCCACCCCTCTCCCAGTGTCTTTTATGTATTCATTTATTCTTTGCCTTGATAATCTTGTTAAAATGTCTAATAATGAGAGCTACACATTGATGTCTTTCTCGGTCCTTTCTTGTTAGAACTGCTCCCATAAGACTATTGCTTTACAAAATGAAGATATAAGTACAGATAACAGAAAAAATTTTTAGTGTTTACATGAATATTGCCTGATTAAAACACAGACTTTTGTTAAAGTATTGATTGAAATCAAGGGGTTTTTTATCTGTGGGAAAGCAAGTGATGAGAAAGAAAAGAAAGAATGCTCTTTCCAAAGCATGTTTTCTTCACATATCACTGTGACAGCATTTTAAATCATCCTTCTGCTGTGGTTATATATATTCTGGTCCTTATTAGAAACACTGCAAATTTGGGTTATCAAACATGTCCTTGAATAATCAGATCAGGCTTTCATACATAAAGTTAAAAAGATCCAATCTAGGAGAGTCTGCCATTTCAAACCTTATTTAAATTGCAGACAATTTCTCCCTTCCTACTCTTGTGCTCATAAGAATTCTTACACCCATCAGCAGCTGGTTTCATTTAAGATATGGTGATTGCTTTGCTTGATGAAATATGCACACAAGGTGGATGATTTATTGCTAATGCTTGTAGGGTTTTGTGTTAATTGCTGAAAAATAGGGAATATACAATTGGCTTCTTAGATGCCACTGCATTTTTATGCATAATTTCATAAATAACAGATATTCCAATCACCTTTATTCAACTGAAACACAGGCAGTTTCTATGTCAATATTAATACTTGATTCTTCTACAAACATTCTCTGTGCTTTTGAACACATTAATATAAAATGTGATGGACTTAGCATGATAAGCTATGACAATAATAATTTTAAAATACAAAGAGAAAAATTGTTATTGATTCAGTGTGTCAATTTTTTCTGCTTGTGCTTTACTTATTATTATTTCTCCCTACTTCAGTTTATTTTCTATAGCATAGATGTAGATTTAAAAACTGCAAGTCAGCTATTTTCCAATGGAGTATTTGGATGGCTTGTTCAAATGCTCAAGAGGGCAAGGATCTTAGGCTACAAAAATCATCACAGCTACTTCAGAGAGAAAAAAATTAGTAACTTATTTGCATCCTGAAATACTCCACAGAAGCAGCATCAGCTAGGCACCATCTGTTTTAGAATCTTGCTAAACATTCAGTCTGGAAATAGAAAAAACTATGCATTTGAAAAGAGTTTCAGACGGAATCCGTAAAACAAATAGTTACAAGATATTTTGCTATTGTATGTATGTTTTATGTGAGCAAGAGATTTACATTGGCATTGATGTGTTGAGTAAACAACTTATGCTGTAACAGCAAAGTCTAGAATTGTATGTGATAATGGTCATCTCTGTCAAGGACAAATGTAGATTATTTGTGTGTAGAGGTACTGATTGTTGGAGTCACTGACTGGGGATCAAGGCTTACACTCACAGACTTTGATAGGTTCTTCACTGTGTGGGAGTGAGCTGATTTGCAAGGACAGATCTCCAGCCAAAATGAAATGTCACAATTCTTCTGCTCCTTGGTTCTCTGAGCTGACTTGAAATGTCAGGACACAGAGACTCAAAATGGTGTGTGCACAAAGATCATTCTGAATTTTTTTAAAATAAATTTAGTTAGAAACACATTGATATTCACATATTGAAATTTTTTAGTGAAGAAATAATCTTTAACTCTGCTAATAATGTAACTTAATAAGTTTATTAGCAAATATATACATATGTACTAGGAATTTTAAAGACTCTCACCATCTGGTTGCAAGTACTTTTTAAATATAATGAGTTTGAGGAAACTGTAGTACATGGAAATGAATAATACAAATTTCACGGTGTTATTTCTATCATTAAGTCCATGATGGAATGTTCTTACATATTGATCATCACTCTAATATCAAAGAAATTAGTTCATTGGCATATGGATGTTTATTACAGCAGCCACTACCCCAGAATACTTATATTTTATCTATAGAAAATTTACTCTTTGAGGTTGATAGTGGAATCTGGTAATCAAGGGGGCGAAATGCTGGTTTGGGTGTTTACTCTTAGCTGAAGGAAACAATCTTCAGTCTAATCTTTTGCATTCTGCTGTACAACTGTAGCAGCTGAAGCAAAGTGACACAGAGCCCCTGGTGCATCCAAAGGAAATGGCTTTATTGTAGAAATCACACCCTTTTGTACATCTTTAATCTCCACCTGAAATCGCTGAAAACAAAGCGAGAACTAACAGAACTTTACAGAAGGAGGGCACCTATTGCCTGGCACGTGCTGCTGTCTGTGCAAATTGTACGCTAGATTTATCACATAGTAACTATATACCATCAAATCAGGACCATGTGACAAAAAGTCAGGAATAGGGTGAATGAATCCATTTTACATGGTGGCCTGTGGAGATTAAGGCATAGCCAGTTCTCCATGTTACTAAGTCCAGGGATCCTTTCCATTCTCCAGTAAGTCCTTCACTGTTACAGGAGGTCTTAGACAAGCCTTTGTATCAAAGGAATACTGCCTTTCATGTGCAGTTTGTTGCTTCTCATGCGATTTAAACAATTAAGAACGTGCAAAGATTTAGCAAGTCAGTCATGTGGGCACCCCAACTTCCCCCTTTTGTTTTTCAAGCATGGTTTTTAGGTTTTTATAGGCACACTTGACAATAGCTTGCCCTGTGGGAGAGTGAGGAATGCCCATATAGTGAGACACACCCCATGGCTGCAAGAAGTTATGAGTTAAGGCAGGTCCATTGTCCATTCTGATGGCATGTGGAAAGCCTAGGGTGGCAAAACGGGTGAACCAGTGCCAGATAGCATCACAGCCCTGCTCCCATGTGAGCAGCTGCCATTAGGAAACAGGAAGAAGTATCAATAGAAACATGAACATATTTTAGGCGACCAAATTCTGGAATATGGGTAACATCACTTTGCCAAATTGAGTTAGCAGTTAAACCTTGGTGTTTAGTGCCTTCGGCTAAAGGAGCAGGAGCACCCCTACGATAGGAGGGATAAGGATATCACAAGCATGTGAGGATGTCAATTGAAATTGCCTGCAAAGAGAGTGAGCATTTTGATGAAAAAAGTGAGATATTTTGGCCTGTGCAAAGGTATAAGGTTCCACACCTGTCATTATGGTAATATCTGCATAATTGTTACCCTCTGTAATAGGCCCAGGTGTGGGAGCGAACATGTAACCCACAAAGATCATGCTGCCAGCTGTTAATCAAAGTCCACAATGTTCTTAACTCTAAAAATAAAAGATGGTAATTAACACATTTTAAATAGGCAGATTCTGAATGGAATACAACATTGGCAGCCTATGAGGAACTAGTTAGGATGTTAAATGGTTCCTGTAAAAATAACTGAAAGGCATATTGGATAGCAGCCAATTCTAAAATCTGCACGGAGACATCCTTTAACATTAATACCCTTTTATGACACTGGGCAAAATAATCTCAATGCCAAATCAGTGCAGCTTTGTTGGTTTTGCTGGATACATCTGTAAAAACTGTTGGTCTGTTGACAGGGGTCATGCCGCAGCGACACTTTGCATACAGGTGGAGGTTAGCCATTGCTGTATGTAAACAATATAAGGGATAATGGATAGATAAAATGAGGGATAGACGAGGGATAATTGCCCAGAAAAATCTGCAATTTGAAAGCTGGTGTCTTCTGATAGCAACCATGCCATATTGTCTTTACTTGCAGGTATGCAAGTGGTATGCAGATCCTGTCTGTTGAGAGTTTGCTGTTGCTGTCTGCCTTTCTTAATTGAATATGAGATCATTAACAGTTTGTTGCTATGTGAGGTTGAGTCTATTTGTACAGTTGTTCCAAATTGTCCCTGGATATTTCTTCCCCATAACATGCAAGGTATAGGGGTAATGAGGAAATCTGGGCAGTTTGCCTATCAGGGCAAAGGACAAGACGAAGGTGAGCACTTTGTCTAGGGCACTGCATTCGTCCCACCCCAATTAGGGTCGATTTGAGACTAATTGTGGGCCATTTACTAGGCCATTCATTGTTTTTAATAGAGACATCAGCTCCAGTATCAACAAGCCCTTTGAATTTTTTGCTACCTATACTGCATGTTAAAGTTGGCTGTCATAATAGAGCTTGTCCAGAAAAGTTGTGGCTGACCTGTGCTACCAAAGTTATCTGTGCCACGTTTGCCTTTGCAACACCTGGGAAAATCTTTAGACGGTATTGTTATCCCGTCCCTCTGTTGAGGGCAATCCCTTTTAAAATGACCCATTGAACCACATTTAAAACACCACCTCCACCTGTGTGTCCAGAACCAGCCACTGTCAGAGAGTTAGTATCATCAGCAGCAGTTCCCACATTTTGGCATGCCCTCACCATATCTGCTATATCACAAATATGTGGGTTACCAACAGTGAGCAATGCCTTTGTACAATCTTTGGTCGAGTTTGTAAAAGCAAGCTGCCACAACAGAATAGCTCTGACTTCATCATTATCGACTTGCTGTGAGAACACGGCTTGCAGTCTGTCCAGGAACTGCACAAACGACTCTGCTGTAAAATCTTAGTGAAGGCAAGTTAGACTCAATACCCATCCCCAGGAGTCTCTGCGGGGCCTGCAGGGCTAGGTGAGTGATGATATCATACACATCACACAGGTACCTGCCTGCCTGACCCTCTCCAGTCAGCTGTGCAGTGGTGACTGCTGGGTTTCTGCTCTGCAGTGCTTCTGCCTGGGTCGTACACAGTTCTCAGCGATCGGTCAGCCAGACTGAAGAGTGCGACGCTGTTAGAACCATTCCCATTGTGCTTTTCCAGTCATGGGCTGTGAGGATGTATGAGGTACTGACAGATTCTAGGTAGCTTATGGTGTGATGGGAGGATCTGCTGCTTCCTTTTACTAGCATCCTCAGCGATTTAATTAATTTATAGTGAAGCTCTCAGCACGCCGGCCATTGGTTTGACGCATTACTGGGCAGGCTGTAACAACTGCCAAGTCGCCCTCCCTCATGGTGGCTTCCTGGCATTTCTGCCAGCACTGGACTACTGTGTTGTCATTTTGAGCAGGGAGTGAGTCTGCCAGCTGCTCATGATACAAGAGTTCTCCATCGAGGGGTTCCAATGCACTGGGATTTTTATTGGCAGTTCCATGGGGCTTGGGTTAATCTCGGGATAAGGCGATTCTGCGGTGTATGGGTTGATCTCAGGGTCGTATATGGGTTCTGGTGGTGCTGAGGGTTTGGGGGAATTCACTTCTCAAGCCACACAATGGCCAACATTCGTGCAAGTTCATTTAATGGCTGCCATGATTGTCCCCCATGTACCAAGTTGCCCGCAAGCTTCAGCATCACCATCCCTGGCAATATCCAAAAGTCTCTGGCCTACTGCTTGCCAGGCCTCTGATTGAAGGAGCCCACTAAAAGGAAAGTCTTTGGCACGATTCGACACACAGTCCAGCAGGGTGCTTAGTTTCACATTAGCCACATTAATAGTTTGCTGATGTAGGAGCTGCCTTATCTGGTCCAAGCTCCTGCTTTGTTTCAGGGATATACCACCCCCCATATTTGCCCCCACTGGTCTACTCACCCTCCAGGTGAGGTGCGGGCACTTTAAATTACCAAGTTCCTTCCCAACTCTTCCCAGATCCTTCTCAGATTCTTTTCCCAGACTCTTCCCATCTGGTTCCTTGACCTAGTGGGAATTGATACTGGAGCAGCCCGCAGACCTGCGCTGCCTTGTAGGTCCTGATTCGGGCCCAGGTTGGGGTGCCCTCATGACAGGCTTGTTAAAGCCTTGCATGTTCTCGATTTTTAAATCGCGATGAGACAGGACAAACTGCACGTGAAAGGAAGTACTCCTTCCACACAAAGGCTCATCTATGACCTCTCATAACACTGAAGGACTTACTGACTGGAGAGTGGAAAAGATCCCTGGACTTATTAGCATGGAGAAGTGTCTGTGCCTGCGTCTCCATAGGCCACCACATGGAACAGATTCGTTCAGGGTGTGCGTGACCTTTTGTGTCACTGTCCTGATTCTATGGATATTTAGTTACTATTATGTTAAAAGCAGGTGTTACAGCTTTTGGGAAGTTGTTATGGTTATTATTTGTTGTCACTGTTATTAACGCCTTAGGAGTTGTTTAGGTTTTTTCTAGTAAGCTTTCCTTACTTCATAAGAAAAGACGGGCAGGATGTAAGATATGGGCTTATAATTGTTACAGTGGTTAGGGCTCATGCTCACCAGAAGTCCCTGTGGGAAAGGCCCAGCTGCAGGCTGGAGGGCTGGAACTCGGCTGAGGGGCGAGCGAGCGGCTGCTGTGAGGGAGGGGAGAGTCAGTGAGGGACAGCTGGGAGCGAGATTGTGATTGGCTGGAGGAACATGTGGACGGTGAAGGAACAGGATGCTGATTGGGTGGAAGGCCATGTGGACAGTGAATGAGCAGGAAGCTGATTGGGTGGAAGGCTGCATGGACAATGAATGAGCAGGAAGCTGATTGGGTGGTTGGCCTCATGGACAGCGGCATGGCGGCTGTGACAGCCAATGGGTGCCCTCCTTCTGTTAAGTTCTGTTAGGCCTTGGTTTAGTTCCAGCTATTTCAGGTGGAGATTAAAGATGTACAAAGGGTGTGATTTCTACAATAAAGCCATCTCCTTTGGATGCATCAGGGGGTCTGTGTAACTTTGTTCCAGCTGCTGCATATGCTAACTTCTCCAACAAAGGTGGTGTCTCCCAAAAGAGTACAATTAAACTTAAATGGAGTCATAGTATTTCTTCTCAAAATATCACAAAAAAAAATTAAAAAGGGGTTTTCAACTCTAAGGTAATGAGTTCAGCCATTTACTTTTCACAAAATACCTCTATACCTTAGTTTATTAAAAGCTTTATGCAGCCAATACTTTTCCAGAACTGGAAAAAATTGACTGCAAAAAATATGCTCTGCACAATAACAATTTCCATCATGCGTTCGACAAACCTGAATCTGTACTCTCACTCTTGAAACGGGTTTTTCTCTGCAGAGCATAAGCCAATATTCATTTGGTTGTAAAAAGAGATAACCTGTTTCTGTTATGTTGATAAAATGACAGACAAAAACCCTCCAGTACTCAGTCCTGAAGGACTATCCTGAAGGGATAATTGGTGTACTTTACAGAAAACAGAAGACTTAATGAAACAGGAAGACTGAGCAGCCAGTCTTTCACTTAGGTTTTAGCACTTAAGAACAACAAAACAGGCTCAGACAGTGAGGCCTGCTGTTTGCTCACCTGGCTGCAGCTGTAGAGCTGTATGCTTTCCTGTAGGCTGCTTTTACCACAACACACACACACTCATCATCGTTTTGTGATCATTAGTAACGTGCTTGTTTATTTTTAAGCGCTGCCTAAGCTTTCCAAGCAATCTGTTGAGGTACCGCTGAGTTCTGGAATTATTGGAATTGGAATTGGTGTTGCAAAATTTAAGTCTCTCTTTAGATGCAATCTTTGATACTCTGTGTACCATATGAGGGTAGGTACTCATTCAGCTGCTTTGGTGGTGGGAAGTACAAAACTGCTCAATGACTCTCAAAATATGAGACAAATGATGAATATGAGTGAGAAAGGAAAAAGTCACAGCATGGCAGAATGGTGGGAAAAGCAGTAGGTAAGCACAGTCTGCTTCTGTTGCCACTTCATTCCTTAAATTAACCAGTATTTATTGCAATGCTTACATATGTGCTAATTATTTCAGTCATAAAAATACCCTTTAATGTAAGTCAAGCGAAAAACAGCAATAAATGCAAATAGAATATGCAACAATTTTTTTAGTCTTATCTGTTCTTTCTATGTATTTTCCCAAGAGAGTCTTTTTAATGTAAGTTATGTTCTTCTGATAGTGTTGCTTCTGTGTGTAGAGTGTGCACACATCAAACACTGGGGATATCAAAAGAGTAAAGATTAGTTTTGAAGTCACTAAAAGACCATATTAATGTAAAGTGCTCTCATGGTCAAAAAACTAGTCATGTTTTTTTGTTTTTTTTCTTTGGTTTGGTTTTTTTTTTTATGATAGCAAAGAGCCTGTCATATTTGTTCATTAAGTAGGCTATATTAAAATATACATAATTATTAAACCATGCATCTTCACATTCCACTTAAATTTCATCATTAAAGCACCAATCTAGAAAGGATGAAACTTTCTTGTTTTAAGGAAAAAATTGAAAAACTCATAGTGCTTTGAATCCATATGACTCTTCACCATACTCTCATACAAAGATAAAATTATGCTTTCTTTGCTTTAGAATAGAAATAAATTAAGAACATCAATGAAGTGCAAGAACTTAGTGAGGATTTATGGTAGAACTTGCATTAAGTAGAGATATCTGCAGGAGATCTGTCAAGAAAGCTAAGCAACAAATGGTCTAAAAATACAAGATGCAAAAATGTACTTGAAGACTTTTAATTTCTGAGAAACACTGCATTTTCTTTCAAGGTTTTAGGGGGGGAAGTGATTTTTTTGAATTAACTAGGTGACATCACTGTCTCTAAATGTAAGTACCTGTTACTTAGTGACAGTTCTGGCATGTCTGGCAGAGCAATACCGTGCCCAGCTCTGCAGCAAAAGATTACTCACTTCCATGCTCAAATCAGCATCATTTTGATTACTAGGATGGAAATTAATTGTTTAGAGGGTTTGTTTTTTTGGTTTTTTTGTTTTGTTTTGTTTTGTTTTTTGGTTTTGCTGTTGGTGGTGATTTTGGGGGTGTTTTTGGTTGGTTTTTTTCTGGTTTGCTTTTTTTTTTTGTGGGGTTTTTTTTTTTTTTTTTTGCTTGTTTTGTTTGCTTGTTTTTTGTGGTTTTTGTTTGATTTTTTTCATGAGAAGGGTGGTTTGGAATTTGGCTTTTTACCTATCTAAGAAGAATAATTTGTGAAATTTTTGTATGTAATTTCAAATCAACATTTTTAATGCAGCAGAACTGTGGCTGTACATGATTCCAAATCCAACAGGGACTGCTAGCATAAAATTAAATCCAGGATATTTCTTTCTTCTAATACTGTATAAAGTAATGTGGGTTAAGTAAATTCTATTTCTGTCTGAATGACAGGTCGGTGATCAGTGATTAACATCTCAAGATCATTCAATTATAGCAGCATGAATCTTGCACAGTTCAGCAAAGAATGCAAACAAACATTCTAAATGTGATTCTGAGAGACCTAATTTGATAAAAAATTCAGCTCAACAAAAAAAGCCAGGCCTAAGCATACATAGTCGAGGGCCCAGGATGTTAATATGAAGCATTAAACAAATCTTTCAGCTTAAATACATTGTCCATTGATGGAATATGTTTTTAACTGTTATAACTGTGTTATGATAAAATAGTACTTCTTCTGTACCCTAGACTGTGACTGTACCCTATGTGACCCTGCCATTGGAGCAAAACCCATGATCCCACTCCTAGGGATGGAGGCAAAGGGGAAAGGTTGTTAAATGTTTTGGTTCTCACTGAAAAGAAAAGAATCGGAGAGTGAACTTAAGTGCTCGAGAGTGCATCAAGCAATCATGGAAGTAAAAGGAATGAACAGAAATCAAAGAACATTCTAAAATCCATTCCCACATAGATTACTGAACTTCTTTAGCCAGTTTTATTGCCAGATTTTTCACCTCCAGAGGATGTTTTTGGGGAACTTACTCTTAAAAATCATGTGTGAATGATACTAGGTTTTGCAGAAGTGCTTCCTGTATCTAACAGGGACAAAAACGTTCATTCAGAAAGGGTGTAGAGATAGTTATACATTAGTTAAAGGCCATAAAAGAGCTATTCTCATTTTTAAAATGTGTCCTGTGATATATGTAGTATACTTACACCTCATTGCTGCCACCAATTTTAGATAGCATTGTGAATTCCTCTTTGCAAAATGGCTAATCTGTGTGGGAAGGTATGGGAAATTGGCAAGAACAGTTACATTTGCCTCTATCCCCATTTTATTACTTTTGAAGATATTATTCTGCATAATTGTAATTTGTTGTTTCTCACCTTTCTGTGTGGAGTGATGGAATATGGGTTAAGCATGGTAGTTTCTGAAAGAAAACAAAACTGGATTCCATAGAAATGTGCCATCAGTAGGACTACTAACAGAGTAAGGTGATATCTCCAAAATAGTTATCACCTAAAATTTCTAGAGGAGATTCAAAGAGGATTGCTGAATACATGCAGACAATTTTCCAGAGACTAAAAAAAAGTAGACAGAGGATTTTATATTTCCCAACAGCAGGTGAAGAAGGAACTTTGTGTCAGGCAAAACCTTCTCTGTTTCCAGACTCAAAATTCCTGCTTCCCCCTACCAGTTCTACGTGCTTCTTTGCTGAAATGTGTTTCTTAGCTTTAAACGACCAAAGATTTAAATAAGAAGAGTTTTAAAAACAACCTAAATTAACTACCGCTGCCCTCAAAAAAAAAAAAAAAATAAAGCTCAAAAGCAGCATCAGTTATCATAAACATATTGTATTATGAATTTTAGAGCTTTAAAAATAAGGAAAAAAACCCAGTGTATTAATTTGCACTGATTTAGCTTCAGTTGTTGCTCAAATGTCCTTCTGAGATTTACTCTGAAAATTAAATTGACAGGACTATTTAGCAATGCATATTTATGTAGTGGCATATATCTATATATAAATGTATATGTGTATGTGTGTATGAAACATCATATCAGAGCTGCCTGAATCTGGCATTAAAATACAGGAACGCTACAAAAGGAGAGTCTTTTACATCAGAAGCCTAACTCTTAAAAATTCCTTTGAATTCTTGAGGTGATTTGTAGCTATTCTTTTTCCCATACCCTTCTGTGACACAGAATTAGAAAAATCATGGAGGTCCAATGAAGTCCCTGCTGACTGGAAAAGGGGAGAATTTTTCCCTAATTTTAAAAAAGGGAGAAAAGACACAGGGATCTACAGACTGGTGAGCCTCATGTTTGTGATTGGGAAGACCATGGAGCAGGTCCTCATGGAAGTAAGGTCAGGACACACTCAATGCAAGGTGGAGATCCGAGACAGCCAGAACAGCCTCACCAAAGACAAATTGTGCCTGACCTCCCTGGGGGCCTCCTGTGACAGAGGGACTACAACAGTCATCCAGGGAAGACTGACCAACAACATCTACCTCATCTTCTGTAAGGTCTTGGGCATGTTCCCACATGCCACTTCTGTGTCCAAATCAGAGAGAGATGGATTTGATGAGTGAAATTTTTGTGGAAGGAGAATTGGGTGCACTCAGGCAGCAACTTGTGGTGGGTGATTTTATGTCCAGGTGGAGGCTGGTGGCAAGTAGTGTCCCTCATGGCTCAGGTACAGGACCAGTTCTCTTGAATATCTTCATCAATGACACAGCCAGGGGGATCAAGTGCTGCCTCAGAAAGTTTGCAGATGACACAAAAATGAGAAATGCAGCTGACAGGACAACTGACCAGGATACTATCCAGAGGGACCTGCCAAGCTCAAGGAGTGGATCCACAAAAACCTGGTAAAGTTCAACAAGCCCCAGGGCAAGGTTCTACACCTGGGTTGGGCTAATCCCAGACATGGCTAAAAACTGGGAGAACTCTTTTAGAGCAACCTTGTGGAGAAGGACTTAGAAGTTGTAATGGATGAAAAGCTAGACAGAAGGGTGTGCAACCACAGCCTAGAAAGCCAATCACATCCTGAGCTGCTCCAAAGCAGGAGTGACCAGCAAGTAGAGGAAAGGGATTCTCTCTCTATGCTCTGTCTTCATGAGATCCCACTTAGAGTGTTGTGTCTATCTCTTGGGACTGCAGCAGGAGAAAAACATGGACTTCTTGGAGTGGGTCCTGAGGAGGATCCGTAAGGATGATCCAAATGTGAGTCCAAATTTGGACTGTAGAGGTGAAGGCTCTGGGGGGACCATATGACAGGCTTCCAGTACATAAAAGGGGCTTATTAAAAACAAAAGAATGACATTTTATATGGGCATGAATTGATAGGAAGTGGGGGGTATAATTTTAAACTAAAAAATTAGGTTCTTAGGTTAGAAGTGAGGAAGAAATTCTCTGGTCAGAGGATGGTGAGGTACTGGAACAGGTTGTCCAGAGAAGTTGTGGATGCCCTATCCCTGAAAATATTCAAGATCAGATTGTCCTGAACAACCTGGTGTAGTGAAAGTTGTCCCTGCCTATGACAATAGGGTTAAAATTTCCAGCCTAAACCATTCAATGATTCTGTAACCTACCTTCTGATCACCAGCACTTTTAAAACAAGCCAAATAAATCAACAGAACTCTTTTAAAGACTTATAATATTTTAATTATATGGGGAACTATAAAAATTTTTAAAACCTGAATAAGGTTTCTATAATGCTGACAAGTAGAACATTTCAAGTTTGTTATATTACATGACACAGTAACCATGTACTATTACTGACACCTTGAGTAGGAGGGGAATTTCCATATCACTTCTGCACTATGTGAAATGAATGATCATTTTTATAATATTTCAGATAAATGAAACATTGAATTAACTTATTTGGCCTCATAAAGAAGCAGTAGAAACACATAAAGTCATAGGTCTTCACTCCTACTACATCTTTACATTCATTTCCCTAGCAGTCACATTCAGAGCAATAAAGAATATTAACATTTTTGAACTGAAAAGAAGATAAATGACTACTTGCAAAGCATAGATAGAACTGCACTCCAGAAAGCAAAGTTTAGAAGACAACCAACATATTCCATGATTAAATTTCATATTGCAGAGGTAGTCAATCTTTCTGTGGCCAAGAAAAGAAAGCATACAGTGTGAAAGAGATATAGAGAAAATACCAAAGCTATAGCATCACTTACACCATTCTTCACTTCCTCTCACCTTCCCCATAATAGTCTCTGAGTCACAAGATAATATCACAAGCCTGTACACTCACCACACACATTAGCTCTTGGCTTCAGCTCAATTCAGAAGACACGGTTTTGAAAAACAGTAAGAAAAATGGAGAAACATAAACATAACCTGTACATCACTCTTTTGGCCATTCCTGTCACAAGAAACTGAGTGAGAAATCAGAAGCTATTTGCTAAGGAAAAAGAAAAATCACCACATGAGAAGGATGGTCCATAAATCTTTAATTCAAACACCTGGAGAACTCAGACTTATCTGTGTAAAAGGAAAGCTGTAAACCTTTGTTTCAGGTACTGATTCAAAATCACTCTGAGATCAGTGTTTTGCTAAATATCTAATAGGTTTTTGTTATCATCAGTTCACATAGCTTTATGCCTTGCTTCTCTGCATTGTAAGGTTTAAGCTGTCTTCTGTGTGTTTGTCTGTCAGCAAGTGGCATACCATGTTTGCTCCCTCTTGTGTAATTCTAATTTGTGCTATTAGAGAAGAGGAGTGAAGGGAAGGGGAGGGGAGGAAGGTAAAAGATTCAAAGAAGGAAAAAAATACAAAAGAAAAGAATGTGAAGGAAAAAGGAGGGGCAAAAAAGAAGAAAGAGAAGTGAAAGAATACAAAACACTGATAAATCTCTGTAACATAATGAATCAGAGAAAACATAAAAATAAATACTTGGTTCACATTTTCTTCTATATTTCCCTTAACATTCCTTTTCTGAGTATAGGCTAAATTTATATCAAGTACTCACATTGTATTTTTAATTTCACTAGGAGTATTAACAAGATAGATTTTTGTTTTCTTATTAAAGAAAATGAAAATTGTGAGGATCACTTACTATTAAAAGGAACTTGCAAAGTTAATATCATCCACAATAAATAAAATGGGAGAAGATGACAAACAGGCAAGAGAGAAATCATTTCTGATGTTAACAGAAGAGTTGAACACATGCTTATATAAAAATTCTTATTTATTGAGAGAAATGCTATGTTTCTAGATTATAGTCCCAATTTCACCATTTTACTCTAATTTTATGTTACTCTTTATCTTGTAAATTTTAGAGACTAAGGCTAAAATATTGAAGCTGGTAATAAGATATTAAACTTTGCCAAGATGTAATCTAAGCTATTGGTTGGTTTGCATTGCTCAGTTGCTTCACATTCATAACTTCAGCATGAAATATTACCTTTTAATGGAAGGCAATATTTGTAACCTACACTTGTTTCAAGGATAATGCGGTCAGAATAAAAATTGTACCCAGCTTTCCATAAGAAATAATACCCTGTATATAAAGAAAAAATGGAGAAGTCAAGAAGTTTAAAGAGCTATTGTAACCATTTTTCTGTAACTCTTACAGTTTTTGTTGATTTAAAATTTTGTTTCCTCTTGCACAGACATCTGAATCTACATCTAAAAGCATATTCTATTTTTGGTCATTTTGGAAACAGAAATCACTAATTTAAGACAGCATTGACTTTTTATTATGTTCTTGAAGACTCACCAGAAAAAATTCATTATATGTCTTTCCCCTTCATATTAATCCTAATTTTCACTTAATCTGAGAAGTCTTTTGTCAGATTGCATTTACATTTTAATGAGTTTTTCTCTTTTTGTGGGTGACTTCTGTGACAAGCTGCCCGAAGTTTCCCTGTGTCTAATAGACCCAATTCCAGGTGCCCCATAGATGGACCTGCTGCTGCTGCTGCTCAGGTCTGAGCCCACCAGTGACCTTGGTGGTGCCTTTGGGATTACAGATTTAAGAAGGGGGAAAAGATATTGTGCAGGAGCATTTGCAGACAGAAACAAGAGGAGTAAAATTATGTGTGGGAAACACTCCTGCAAGGTCAGTGAAGAAGAAGGTAGAGGAGGCGCTCCAGGGGCTGGAGCAGGGATTGTGGAGATGGGAAGGCAAAGATCCACCTGCAGCCTGTGTAGGATACCCACAGTGGAGCAGGTGCACACAGCCTGAAGGAGGCTGTGCACCTTGGGAAGCCTGTGCTGGAGAGACCTCTGAGCAGGAGCTGTGTACCTGTGGGAAGAGGAGCCCATGTGGGAGCAGGTTTCCTGGCAGGACTTGTGACCCCACAGGGCACTCATGCTGGAGCAGCCCATTCCTGAAGGATTGCACCCCAGGGGAGGGACCCACAGTTTGTGAAGAGCTGTATTATGTGGGAAGAACGTGCACTGAAGAAGTCATAGAGGACTCTCTCCTGTGGGAAAGACCCTGCAGTGGAGCAGAGGAAGAGTGTGACCAGACCTCCTCCTGAGGAGGAAGGAGTGACAGAGACAATCTGTGATGAACGGACCAGAGCTGCCATTCTCTGCTCCCTGGACTGCTGGATGGAAGGAGGGAGAGAAAATCAGAGTGAAACTGAACCCAAGAGCAAGGGAGACATGGGAGAAACACATTTTAACATCCAGTTTTTATTTTTCACCCTTGATTTGATTGCTAAAAAAATTAATTAATTTTAATTTTTTGCACTTCCAGTTTATTTTGCCCATGATGCTAATTACTGAAATATCTCTCCCTGTTCTCATCTCCACCCATGAGATTTTCACTGTACTTTCTCTTCCTGTTCTCTTTCCAGGTGAGGAGTGTAGTGATAGCACAACTTTAGTGGACACCTATCAGGCAACTAGGGTCAACCCAGCAATTCATTAGATTTCTCTACCAAATCCACTAGTTCAACTATTGTTTTGAGAATTAATATACTATTTTGTTTATATCTGTCATCTAAAAACATCTGAAATTATCTCTGTTTCTTCTTTGAATGATTACGAGCACTCCTTACATGTGACAGTTTTTGTTTCCTAAACAAGATTATCTTCATAGAAAACCTGACTCCCTCTTTCAGGGTGGACTTTAGTGAGAATTACACTTCATGTTGTAGCAGCACTAATTGATCCTGTGCTCACTTACTAGCCAGAGCAGAATGAAGCCTTCTGAGGACAACCTTCCAAAAGAAGCAGCATCATTTGGGCCTCCTCTAGTCTCTGTTTTGAATGAGCCAGGCAAACCTGAAATGGGTAAGATACTTTTCTAATTTCAGTGTAGAATAATGTCCTGAAATGTTTTCTCTAACCTCTAAGTGTGAGATCTAACCTCTAAGATCAAAAGCTTTTATTATTTTCAGTCAGTGCTAGTCCTGCTCAATATAATTAATGTATTTCATGCTTTCAGACTCTCAAAAATGTAAAATATCAAGGCTTTACCAGAAATACTACTTGGTAGCAGCAGCAAGAGCAGTAAATTGCAATTTACCTTCAAAGTCAATTACATCACACCAATAATTCTTCCTTACTTTTTACTGCAAGTCTGCTGGAGAATTCACTTCATGTAAAGATTCATTTAAAAATTCCCAAATGGCTAGTATCACAGGAGCTTAAATATTAAAGGACTGCCAATAGATTTTTCAGGATTCAAACAACAACCCGAGCTGGTGTAAATGGATCACAAGACCTGCCTATCCTATTAATGTGGTGCAGCTTCAAAATGTAGAATGAGGCATACAGAAACACCCAGAATTGTGATAATTTGGGCCAGTGGTGTTTCAGGAGATTGTTAGAAGTGTGGTATGAACTCTTAAAATTGCTTTTATTTAAGAAATATTAAAAAGGAAAATACAGTTGGATTTGAACCCACTATTCACCCCTGTCTTGTAACTATGTGCCCTCATAAAAATTCTATGTTTCTTGTAGGCTTTCTTCAGGTACTGGAAGGCTCACTTAGTTCACACTGAAGCCTTCTGTTTCCGAGGCTGTGCAATCCCATTCCTCTCAGCCTTTCCTCATAGGAGAGGAGCTCTAATCTGATCACCTTTGTGCCCTTCCTCTGGACTCTCCAACAGTTCCATGTTCTTCATGTGCTGGGACCCCCGAGCTGGATGCAGGGTTCCAGGTGGGGTTTCACCAGAGCAGAGCAGAGGGACAGAATCCCCTCCCTCCCCTGCCCACACTGCTCTGGATGCAGCCCAGGACACGTTTGTCTTTCTGTCCTGTGAGTGCTCATGGCTGGGTCATGTCCAGCCTCTCACCCACCAGCACCCCCCAGTCCTTCCAGCAGGGCTGCTCTCAATGCCCTCATCCCCCAGCCTGGGCTGATGACAGGGGCTGTCCCAACACAGGTGGGCAGCACCTTGCACTTGGCCTTGTTAAACTACATGGAGGTCCCATGGATCAACTCCTTGAGTTTTTCTATATCCCTCTGAATGGCATCCTGTCTTACAGGAGTGTCAACTGCACAACTCAGCTTTTTTGTCGCCTGCACAGGTGTGAAAGTACACTTGATCCCTTTGTCCATGTGATAATTAGATAACACTGCTCCCCACACAGACCCCAGAGAGCACCCCTTGTCACAGGACTCAGAGCCATTGGCCACTACCTTTGAGATTCAACCACCCTGCTAATTCCTTATCCATCCAACAGTCCACCCTACAAATTCATCTCTCCAGTTCAGAGAGGAGAATGTTGTGGAGTGTCTGTCAAAACCTGAGCCTGGGGATGGTGGGAAGGTGCATGAACGTTTGATTTCATTTCTCATCACCCAGTTCTGTTCTGGTAATTGGTAATAAATTAATTTCCGAATATTGAGTCTGTTTAGCCAGTGATGGTAATTGTTCAATAATGTTTATTTCCTGGTCCAGTTGAGGAGGGAGAGTGATAGAGCAACTTGGTGGGCAGACAAGGTGAACACACAGTCCTCGTGGGGAATTGCTGAGGGAATTGGTGTTATTTAGCCTGGAATAGAACTGGAAGGGGAGGTCTTACCACATTTATGTCTACTTCAAAGGAAGTTATAGAGAAATGTCAGTCTCCTCTCCCAAGCAACAAGTGAAAACAAGAGAAAATGCAACAAGAGAAAATGGGTCCAAGTTGTGCCAGGGGAGGTTTAGGATTTAGATTTTAAGAAGAAAATCTTCATTGGAAGGTTTTTCAAGCACTAGAACAGGCTGCCCAGGCAAGTCATTGATCATTATCCCTAGGGGCATGTAACAGGTCTTGTACATGTGTCCCAGCCCTTGAGAACATGGTCTAGTGATATCCTTGCCAGCATTACCAGCTGGGCTCAAATCCTACAGGTTTTTTCCAGACCAAAAACTTATATAAAAGATAGAACTTCTGCTCTCTTATGATCTGAAATGTTGATATGAAATGGCAGTACTTTTTTATTAGGAAAAATTGCACAGATGATCTTTTAATGTCACATCCTAAGAAAGACATTTCATATTCTCATCAAGGAGAAGGTAATCTAAAATGCCATATTCCAGGAAATATATTTCAACCAAAAGCAGTTGCCACATCATCGATCAAGCCAATGGCACTGCATTTAAAAATAGCACATTCATGGGTACATCTTTGGGAGACAGCAAAGTATTATTGCTTCTTCTGTCACATTTAACTGCTACTACAATTAAAAATATATTTTCCTTAAAAATGAATTATGAAGACAAAGTGAAGCAATAAGGAGTTTTCATATTTCATCTTCAAAGGAACATTCTTTGATGGAAACACATCAATTTCATTAAAGTAAGTGGGAGTTAATCACAGAAGAGTGAAGGAAACTATGCAGACATAAATATACTGAGGTGGATATCTCCTGACAATGCCCTGGTTTAGTTCATTCTTAAATTTGAGTCACACCTGCTAGTTTTCCCAGAAATGGAGTAACTTCAAACTCAGAGTGAGTGTTGTTACAGTGCTGTCAGTGTGTGTAGTGCTACACACCACAAAGGAAAATCACAAGAAACACGTAATGCAAGATATAATTCTCCAATTCTTCTGGCAAAGAGTGCCAAAACAGTAATCTTTATTTGTTGAGCATCCCTGAAGATTTCAGTTCCTCAGAAGGGTAGCAATTCAAGGGCACTAGAATCAAGACCTCTATGGAAAAAACTGGCATGTGTGCAGGATGGAAATGGCATAGAAATTGTGCCTTCTAGTCTTAGATTTTTTCTTTTACCTTATTTACAATGTTTTGCATTCTGCCTTTTCTGTAGTATGCAAATTTAGCAAGGTTAATTAAGAGGCAAAAAGAGAATTGATTAAATAATAAGTTAGGAAGTGAAGAGCTACTGGATAAAAAAAGTCTTCTTTTTCTTAATCAGTTTTCCTGTTCTTACTAACAAAAGACAAGCTGAAATTCAAGCCTCTTGTGCACTGAGAAAATATTTGTCCCCTGTCCTTTAGATTTATCTCAATACTATTTCCATGCTTTGTCAAAGTATCTGTCAATCCCAGTTTAATTCCCTAGAGGAAAAAAGTAAGTTTGTTATCTCTTCCACTGAACCAACTTTGACAAATTACTGGTGCATTTTTCACTTAGAGAAAACATGCTTTTATTCCTTATTTGGTCTTCTGGCACCCTTCAGTCTGGCAAGTAACTACTTTTGTAGTAGCATTTTATTGTAAATTATAAAATTTGTTTAGTATAGATGTTAACATTGCTCTCCCAAACTATTTAAATGACCATGTCATCCACATGTTATCACCCTCACAGCTTCACCTCTAGGAAATATTACATCTGCAAGCTATTTAATATTTTGCTCTGTGGTTATTAGATAGATCAAAAATGATCCATAGGTTTTCAGTGCATAACCACTAGGCATGTTCTCAAAAAGGATATTGAAAAATCAAGAGGCAAAATGACAAAAAAAAACCCTCAAAAAACAGGATATAGAAAAGACGTCACAAAAATAAAGACTAGAAATTTTTGCTCAGAAAGAAGGCAAGTAAAAAGAGATATTATTTGACCTTAAAGAATGGCAGATTAAATGCATTTCCAGATGTCAGCATGTAGACTTTATTTGACAGATATTTTGTGGGGGGGCAGGGAGAGGGAGGCAGGTGATATCTTTATTGTTCTGGCAAATAGAAAATACTGCTAATGTTTCCCCAGGCATTTTCAAGACCCATCCTTGTTACTTATAGGTAACTGTGATTCAAATTAGGTTGGCATTTTACTTTACTGAGTGGCAGCAAAAGGAAAAACTTCAATATTCTTTATAGAGGAGGACTTCTAAGTGCCTGGTCAGTATGTAAGATAAATAGAAAAAATAGCTACACACTTTTCCTACATCAAAGCTCCAAGAAATTCCTTGTGCATTTTTGACAAGAAGGATTTATAATTCATTATTTATAAATTGAACTAAGTGAACCAGGCCAAAATCAGAGTACAGTTGCTGGTTTCAGTGAGGCATTATAAAAAATACAAATACAAATACAAAATACACCAAGAAAAACATTCATACAAGTGCTTCAAACAAAAAAGGGGTACATGAAAACTTTGAAATAAAGTGCAACACAAGGACAGAAGTAAAATACATAACACTAAAATTTACATGGGACTATTAATCTACAGTATCTAGCTATCAACAGCTGCATAGCTGTTTTTATTGCATAGAAGTTTTAGTTAGAGAAGTCATTAAAGATTTAAATTACTAAATATAGGAAAACAGTAGAAAATGTACATAAGATAGAATAAGCACCGTGATATTACAGCTGATTGAACTGCCAATTTCTATGATAACAGGATGGCAGAGAAAATTTAAGATAATCATAGGCAACTGGAGTCACTCCAAAAGACAATGAAAGTCTACTGGACCTTTACTACTTATTAGGAGATGAATGAATAGTAGAAGGAGGAGGTAGTAAAGTGTTAAGGGAATACAAGTAATTGTGACGTTATAGGAGGTATTTCTTAAAGTACTAATAATGAAAACCCTCCTGACATGCATACATGTGTTTAAGGAAGCTATTACAACATCCTGGGTAAGGGGACTTTAATATATCTCAATATGAACATTCCAGTTTCAAGGTTTTTGCTTGCACTCATTTTTGGTTTTACTTTGAGAACAGAAAAATTGTACTCCATTTCACAATGTCACTATTAACAGCTAGTAAGAAAAGTCCTAGAGAAAAGCTCTTCTACATTAATTCCAGTTAAGTTTGCTTGATATCCTACTTCAAGAAATAAATTAGTGAGGTTATGGTGCAGTGGAAGTCCTTTGCCTGAAGGACTTGGAGCACTCAGCAGGATTTGGAAAATTCATTAGAGGTATCCTGAGATCTGTAAAGATAAGAGACAAAAATGTAAGCCTATTTGATTAAATATTTAAATCCTAGCAGATGTCTACCTCTTCACACAGAAATCTTAATCCCTGATCCATGGGATATTTGCAAGTGGCATCATGCTGATTTATATCAAATATTTAATTATCAGGACATGGATAATGACTTTGTAGGCAGCACCTAGGTCTCCTTTCTGTGTGGGCCTAACAAACTGGCTGTACATTGCTGCAAAACAGGAAAACACCAACACAGCAGACACCACAAGTCTTTATAAACTGACATACTCAGATATTCCCATTTACTGTTCGACTTCCAGGACCGGTCTCATAATTGTTAACACTGCACACATATCTCAGTTTCTGCCTGGATTTTAGTATGGATCAAAAAATTTGTTCCCAGTCTTTCATGTGCTTCTTGAGAAATCAGATAAATCATTCAGGTTCCATTCCCTGCAGACTGGATATGCAGAGGCAGATGGGTCTGTGCCATTTACTTAAGGGACCATACACTGCACCTCACAAAAAAGACTACATAAGTGTTTTAATTTTTGTATATTAGACCCCCCATGTGATCAGACTGTTATATCAGAAGGAGGTGTTGGCTTCAGATCTTTTCTGGCAGAGAAAATATTTGGATCTTCATTCCTTACACCTTGCTTGTTCTATTCCAAGGCAGTTCCCATATTATATGTGATGTAGACATTTAAATACTGCCTGTTCAAATATTTTTTTCTGACATAAGTTTGATAAAATTTGATAAAATTAAGAGCTCTTAAATAATCACAATTACTTTTTGGCCGCTAAAGTTTATGTTTGTGGTTTTTTCCAGAGTTGTTGGGGCTTTTTAAACCAATAGTTATGCAGCAGTACTAACAGTTTGTCTCTTTGCCATCTGTTATTTTCATTAAGTGGTATGTTAGGTTTCATTCTACTTGTTAGATAAATAATAAGGAAAGATTTCAACTTCAATTCGCAATTCCATCATCCAGCATTTTTAATTTTCTGTGAACTTTCTTAATTTGTCACTGTTACTTTCAAATGAACTACTCCTCTATCCCCTTTTTCCAGTCAACTCAGATACAGAAAAAGACCCTCAGCTTTCACCCCTGTATCAAAGTGCTTATTAGCAGTTTGTTGCATGCAAAGGCTTTAGCTATCACAGAATCAAAGAACTGTTTGCATTGGAGAGGAACTCGGGATCCCATCTCATCCAGCTACCCTGCTCAAGAAGGGTCAGCCAGAGCAGGTTCCCTAGGACCATGTGCAGTCAGGTTTTGTGTATTTCCAAGGATGGATATTTCACAGTCTCTCTGAGTGTACAATTTTTGCTAGGGTAGAGGTTTTTGTTCATAATGACTCATGTGGTTCCATGTATTTCAGCACATGTATCTAAAAAAATCCAAAATTCCTATTATTTATAAGAATCATATGATAATTACTGCCTATTTGATAATTTAATCATATGACATGAAGGAATGGCAATAAGATTAGACCTGCGATTTTGTATATTTAAGTGAAAGAACTAAGAAATTTTCCCATTGAAACTCTCATATTTGGATACTGTATAAATTTCTGAAAGAATCAGATATTAACTGTAGCTCATTAATTTGGCAGATACTTCTAGACAAATTAAGAATCACATTTATCCCTCTGTCAGGTTTACCTCAGTAAATACTTTCTTCACTAGCTTCCTTACAAGATGCTGTATTACAATAACATCCTGAGTATTTACCCTGACAGACGTGGCCAATTTCTCATACTGTCCTATTGCACAAAATCAGTGTACTTCTGCTAAAGATGACTTTGTCTTACCTATTATGCATGTTACATTCATAGAACCTAATTCTCAAATAATTTAAATTAATGTTATGTCTTTATTCTTCAGCTACTTGCAGTGCACAGACAACTACTGGACATATCTGGAAGATGACAGTTTAGCTTTCCAGGAGTTAAAAATCTGCTTTCATTCTGCAACAAAGAATCTTTTGAGCACTTGTAGTGCCAAAACTTTGAAATATCTGTTTGCAACTCAAACCATCACATTTTAACTGTGATATTGGGAGAGCCAGAGCACCCAGTCATTTCCTGAATGTGAAATCAATTCCCAGGAGATACCACCTTTTTCTGGCATAAGGGATATCATCAATGATAGGATCTCAGTTCAACATGAATCTTTTCCATCTCAGAAAATCCTCTAGTCCAAATTCAGTGCTACATATACCATGGTTAAACTGTTCCTCTGTCATAACTATGGCACAGCTTTTAGTAGCAAAAGCTAAGCTTGCATTTATCTAAAAAAAGTTTGTAGTCATATCTAATTCCAGATGGACTCACTTTACCTCTCCAGAGCCCAGAATGATATGCCCATTTATGCCCTAGTTCTACCTGATCTGAGTTTATTCCTGCCTGGACCTGGCAGTCCAGGCTTAAGTCTGACCTGGCTCCAGACCTTAAACATGAGTTACTCTGGGTGAGCCAAGACCCTAGACTCTGGAAGTATTAACTCGTACTGAAATCTAGGTGTGGCTTTGGCTGGTCCATTGTAGTGAACACTGGAGTTTCACCTCACTCATCCTGATTTCTGAGGTGAGGAAGAGGGAAGCACGAGCAAAAAAGAGGCCACTGTGGAGTGTGCTGTTTCTCTCATAGGATGGTAGAAGACACCATGAGAGGTATCCACATGGCACTACAGACAGTATAAAGATATTAGTGTCATGCTCTGGAGGAATCCATCTCCCTTCTTTCTCCACTTATGGTAGAAAAAACTAAGTCAACCATTTTTGTCACGTAAGGGATGTGTCTTCAGTGATGCTGCTGTCTTCCTCACTTCTTCTTCTGTAACAGCAACTCTGTAGAGCTCTGTAGGTGCAAAAATTTTCAGGCTCTTTGCTCACTCTCCAAGATAAATGCTCATTTGAGGCCTTGTAGCTGGTCTAGGAGAGTGCTTAGCCTGAGCACATATACCCTGGTGACTAACCTGTACATGGAGCTATACAGCATCTGGACTGGCTCTGGCTCACTTCCAGGAAGCTTGAGGACAGTGAAAATTACGTCTCGCTGTACATCTATATATTTACAGAAATAGGCAAAATTTGGCAATTATGAATCTGCCTAATTATTAGTGATATTAGCAGATTAGAGTACTCATCCAGTCTTTTATGCAAGCCTAACATCCACAAGCAGTGTTACTGGGTGTATTCCAGGCTGAAGGGATAATCTTGGAGTAAATAGGACATTAACAAAGACAAAAAGGACTTCAATGCACAGCATGAGAATGGGTTTGAGTATTGTGACTGACCATGGGTAAGCAGACTGGTTTACTTTCCTTAAACAGGTAAAATTTTATTTTACTTCATGCATCCAATTTGTGCTATTCCTGGTGAACATTAAGCATAAGCTGGTTTAGCTTCTTCAAACTCTCTAAGTGAGGATCATGTATCTCCAGCAAGGTTAGACCAGTAACTCTTGGAATTTAACAAGTGCCTTAGATGTTGCTGTTTCACCCCATAAACCTATTAGCTGCCCCCACCCCTGCAATGACAAAATGTCCTTATTACACAGAGAAGGAGATTACTTGGTCTGGGGTATAGTGGCATCTTTGTCTACTTTACAGACCATACAAATTCTCTTGTTCAAGGGTAGTTGTCAGCTGGGAAAGTTTAATTTATATAAGCAAATTTAGTGTTCCATTAACAAAACAATGTAGCAATAATTGGGTCAAAGTTCCAGCTAAGAGCAAACAAAAGCATGAAAACAAGAATAAAAATTTTTAGTGGGGGATATTTGCTACTAAAATTATGTTTCTTGTTCCTGCCCAGGAACCAGCTATTGTGGGAGAATAAAAGCAATGAAACCAAAGATAATGCAGTCCTCTGTAGAACTCATGATGTCTTTTCTAAAGAAACATTGGTGTGTATTGTTCAATAAAATAAACACACAAATAAAACCTTGCACTTTATGCTCTCCTGGAGGTTCTGATATGTGTTATTTTTTAAAAGAGTAGAAGAAACCTGTTGCACTGTAATATCCTGAGATACAATTCAATAATAAACATAAAGGCCCTATATAAATAATTGCAACTTAAGTCAAGATTTAAGCCTTTAACCATAAATGAGATGCCTAAATTGGTTTACTGGCCCTTATTGAGTTCAACATATATAAAAATGTCTACATTTACTACAAGGCAGCTTGTAGTTTAACTATCTACAGGATTTTAAAAGCTTCTCAGAGCATGTCTATGCTGCGGACAGCACACATTGCAGCTTATGTAGAGATTTGTGAGCTAGCTTTAAATTGCTATCCATTAGTGCACCAGAATATACTGCAAAGCCAGCAGAGGAGACTGGATGAATATTATGTTAGAAATGCCAGCTTTCTTTATAAAATTACATACATTTTTGTTCAAGTCTTGTAATTTACTTTCAATGAACAGTTCCCCCCCAAACAATACTCTTGTTTTCCCACTGATTTTGGTTTAAGCTAAAGTTTGCAGATCTGTAGCTATCAAGAAAGACGTCCCAAAATTAAACTCCTATTTTTTTTGACTACTGCAGATCTTTTTTTTTTTTAAAAAAAAAAAAAGCATGTAGGTAATCTTCTGTCAATATAAAGCCATCTTAGAGCTATCTGAAACACATTAGAATGACCTTTGCTTTGATGAATATGAGTGGAAAAGGTCTGTGGTGAATTAGAAAATTCACATCATACTACAGTGATCAGAGTGACTCGTGTAAGAAGGACTTAATAGCATCTCAGAACTTGACTTTCCAAGAAATACTGACACTTGCCTCCTAGTAATTATTAACCAATATTAGCAAGAGAGTGTAGAACAAAATAAGATTTGTGCTTATACTAATTGTCTTCCCAAGCAGCAAAAATAACCATTGGAAAAACATATCTCAAAAGAATTTTGTTAATAATCCCAGGAATATGCAGTGACTATCCTTAGCCTGTCTTTTATGGGTTCTCATTTCTTCCTGCTGTCAGACTAAAACTAAGTACATGGGAAATTAGCAATGCTGCCATTTCAAGCTCTTTAGGATGAAGGAGAAATGACACCCTAGAGTAGCTAGGACATAAATCTGTTCATCATGCAACAAAAGTAACAGATGAACAGAATATTTGCAGCTGCAGGTTGGAAATAGGTCCTATGTAAGAGTGATTTAGTGTCAAGATTGGTCAAAAGACTTACTCAGTTGGGCCAAACCTGACAATTACAAAAACAACAAAAAAAATCCAGTGAATTGTAGGGGATATTTCCCAAACAACAGTTATCCATACTCTTAATATGGCTTGTCTGGCAATACAGATGTGTGGGAGAGAGTTAACAGGAGTCCAAATAGCTACAAGTCATTCAACAGCAGGACCTCACAAAATGTTCAGAGACAGTACAAGAAACATAATAATACAAAACAAGATATTTTGCTACTAAGCTGTGAGTTGGAGAGTTACTGTTTCATATTTTATACTAGTGTAAATAATATCTAAATACCATCACTAAACTGTAGAAAATATATAGGAAATACTTTGAAACTGTATTTCTAGATCCAGGAAAACCATAGTCCTCATTGCTTACCTGCACATAGCCTGAAATTAAATGAAATGTAGAAGAAATAGTAACTGTTAGAAACTAAATTTAGAAGCCATGAAAGGAGAAGTGCTTGTTTATAGCTAATGGTCCCTGATTAATGCCAGCTGGTGGTTTGCCTCCCTGCTTCAGAGTTTTGCAGTGCAATGTACCATACCCTGACATGACTCACTGCCCACAGGCAGGGCCAACCTGTTCAGAGCAGGAGAAGAGCTATCAAGAACACTGGGGCTCTGACAAGGCAGACAGAGCTGAGAGTGCCCAGTGGATACAGCCAGAGCACAGGGACAAGGTTCCTGTGTGCAGCAGCAGGGAGGGAATCAGGATGGGAAGTGCACTGTGTCCCTTTGGCTGCCCTCTGGCTCTGGTATATAGCAATGGGCTGTTACTGGGCATGTTCTTGGCCATCTGTGCTTGCTGCTTTTGAATTTTTCCATCCTTAGTTACCACTGTCCCATACCCATGGGATACTGGATTAATGCTGGATTCCCCAAGACATAAAAATTACTGAACTGTCCTTTTTGTTATATCATCCCAATGTTTATTCATCCATATACTCAACAGCATAATTAATGACACATTAGTTGTTTTGTAAATCATCCTATCTAGACATTGTCTAGAAAGTAATCATCAAAATAATTTGTCTGAGAATCTAAGAAAAGCTAATTCTTTGATTTTCTTAATTGAAAATATTTCATCCTTTCCCTTTATCTTAATAAAGATATCTGCTAGTAAGGAAAAAATCTCTGATTATATTATAAGCTTCAGTTATTCTTTTACCTCTAGTGTAATAGCAATAATGGTGTACATTGACAACATATATGAAGAGGCTTGTATTCTTTTTATATGTCTTTATATTCCAAACAAAGAAGGGTATGCTTTCATGTTGCTGCTCCTCACAGAAGTGGGGAAACCTGAATATGGTAGTTGAGAGTTCTATGTCTGAGTTTTGAAGAGATCACTGACTTTACTAGTATTGTTATTATAATTCTTTTGTCTGTGTCTGTTCTCCGGCAAGTCACCATGACATTAGAGAGGCCAAATAACTTTGCTATCAAGGTTTTAAAAGTCAATAAAAACTCCTGGGAATTGTTGTCTTGTCTCCGACTTCTTTGGGAGGAAAGTGTCTTCAGTGTCACTACTACAACTGCCTTGTGCACCATAGATTGAGTCAAAACAAGGTATTTTTCCCATTAATATGTTTGTTCTAAAATGCCAAGAACCACATGGAGAGAATTAATGACATCTCAGAGAGTGATAAATTTTTATCACAGTAATGCCTTTCAGTCAACTTCATCTCATTTGCATGAATCTTCCTTATGTTCCCAATGCTTACTTTGACAATGAGAACAGTGGGAAAAAAAGAAAAAGACCAGATTATTTGTTTCTCAATCAGCTCCAAAGGTTAGAAAAGCACTAAAAAACTGTCATTTATTTTCTTTAGGACAGATAGTACTCTTGCATGTCTCCAAACATGGATACAGACATACCTGTTATGAAAAGATCAACTTCTTATGTTCTCTCCTTTTAAGCATAGAACAGGTCTGATTATAACTAATCATATGAAGTACAAATCATTTGAGTATGATTGTGAACAAAGTCAGACTTTTCAGTAGTTCTGTACACCAGAACTTAATAGCAAGCTACTTAATAGCATTTATCATAAATGCATTTATGATACTATGCATTTATCATACTATGCATAATACTAGAATCTGAGACTAAAAGCAGAGAAGAAAACAAAAAACCTCCATTTTTTTACATCCCTGAACAAGCTTTGCATGTAGTTATTGAGAGGCATAGTTAATAATTCCTTAAGCATAAGCCAACAAAAGGGGACAAAGAACAAGAATAGCTACATGATTCTGCTCCCACAACACAAGCTAGCAAAGACAATGGGGCATGGCATTACCCTCATCCCTTGTCTGAAACAGTAAAGGCTTCACTACCTGACAGGAATGGTTGGGTGAAATGCTTCCACTGCTTAGGTAATTGCAATAATAGTATAGGTAAAAAGTTCTGAGTTGGTGATTATATCCAGGCTTTCATGAGTCCTTGACACAGAGGGTGGTATTTTGATATATGAGTCTCACATACAGTAACTGCTCTGAAACAAATTATTCCAGAGGTTCATCCATAGAGAGAAACTGCAGAGTGATAACGGGGAGTAAAATGAGCCTTGGATACTTGAACAAGGCTAACAACACTTTATATTTACTCTTCACATTTAAGAAACATTGTCTTGCTGGAAGAGATTCAGTGGCTGGTTCACTGGTTGTGAGGAACTGTATTTGTAAGAAAATGTCACAATAGCAATTTGTTTTCTCTAAAATAACAGAACAGAACTGGAACACAGACAATGAGACAGACTTGGTCAGACTCCTGGGTTCAAAACAATAACTCAGGGTGAAGATCAGTTGGTCCCACTTGTTTATAATCCAGAGAATAAATAGGGTGGAAAGAGGAAGCAATGAAAACTGAAGACTATACATGATACAGAGTAAACTCCTCTTCAGGAAAACAATAGTGAAAGGCGTGATGTTGTGCTGGGCTGGTTAATAAACAATTGCCTTGTCATATGCTTTGGGCACAGTAAATAAGTGAGATCATCATGCTTGGATGCTTCACATATACTGTGCAGAAAATGTTAATTAACCTGAGAAAATATATATGTCATTTAGGAGTGCAGTTAGACACTCTCAAAATAAGTTGTTTCCATATGTTCACCTGTGGCACAAATTACTTTCGGGAAAAAAAAAAAAAAAAAAGCAACAACGTTTCTTCATTACCACATTTCTTTATTAACAATGCATTATGGAGTATTTTTGTGTCAGTGAAAAACAGCTCAAAAAAAAAAAAAATCATACTCCTGGATGAGAAAATTAGGCTTTTACTGAACAGAGATCTAAACACTAGAAAAACACTCTTTTGTCTTTGAAATTCAACCCTTAATGTGAAACCTACACAACACACAGATACTGTATACTAATTAAAGCAGCTTTTACACTGCCAACTGACAGTCATGCTTTCCCAGTTTCCAGTTTTATTTTCAGCTCTCTCAGATTCAACATAAAAACTTCTCTTTCTGCAATATATCCAAAGAAATTTCTGTAACACCCCTGCAGGTGCTTGTCTCCACCTCTTTGCAATCCAGCTGGCTAGTCTTAAAGAAGCTTCTTAGAGAAGACCTATTTCTACCTCAGAGTTCATGAGTTTTCCCTCTAGGCCTCCCTTCAGCACCAATTACTGAAAGTGAAGTCTGTGCCAGCAAGCTTCGTTCCTTTCATGCTTTTCCTTCCTTACTGCCACAGACTTCAACAGACAAATTCATTAGAGGAGCAACCACTATAATCCTCAGCTGGTATCCAGGCAAGCATGGTGCTTTGCCTTTCTTCTGTCAGATGTTCTTATTCTTCCATTTTTCAGCTGCATAAGAACATCCAGACATGTGGGCCACATGCGAGGAATAGGAAACATAAAAATGTATAAACAGGAAGAGTGTCAAGAGAATTATATGGAAATAAATTTCCAAAAGTCCATGTTCCTGACAGAGACACATTACAGTTGTTTTCAAGATAAGGTTAATAAAGTACATCAAAAGAAGGGTTGTTGAATATACTTTTAGTCTACAGTTTGTGAAAGGTGAAAGTTGTCTCTCTTAATTTCTGACAAACTTATATGCACTTTATATCCAACCACACAGGTGGGAATTTGGGGATCCTTATTGTCACTTAGAAGTTGATGCTGACCTAAGCAGCCTTGATAAGCCTTGCAGTAGGGAATGTGTTGCAAGCATAACATCTCCACTGAGCAGTCCTTTTCTGAGAAAAGTTATAGCACCTTTTACTGTCTGCTGTTGGCACTTGGAACAACACCAAAGCACTTACCAGTGATTCACTCAAGTGCCCTTCCAAATTGTATTAAGTCTAAGGCGATAGGCTTCCATAAATTTAGGAAAAGGAAATACATGTCTTAATTCAGATTCAGATTCAGATTCAGATTTGTTTTGAACCAATTTGTTTCCATTTTATCAAAAGGAGTAGCACCAAGGTTATAAATTTCAGTATGGTCTCTTGTTTAAAACTGAGTTATAAATTCCCAGTTTTACTTATGATAATACCTTGATAGGGCATGATAATATAGATATGTTCAAATGCCAGTATTTTTCATAATGATGTTTAAGTCACACTGTTTTAAACAATGACAGGGTGTGTTTGCAACTGTGAGGCAAAGAAAGAAAATTAAAACCACTAAAATCACTGTGGAATGGTGGTGTGATAAGAGGAGAATTCTTTAAGAGAGGCTATTTATTTATGTACCCCTATATTACCTGTGTTTGGAACAGCACTTAATCTGTCTATGGCCCATTTAATTCCCCCAGTTCTAAAATTACCTGGAGTCATCAAAGTACTATGTATGTAATTTTAACAGGTGTAGTATCTTCTGCAATATATTAGTGCAGTAAGTAAACTTTAGAATGGAGAGATACATTGATTGAAAATTTGTCTGCTTCCCTGTTTTGCTGCAAATAGTATTCAAACAGAAATTTAAAATTCTCTTAATCTCAAAATGCATCCAACTTTACTAATCTTATCTTGGGAAAAGCTTTAAAGCGCTATTTGTTGAATTTTGAAACATATCAACAATAAGTAAAGCACAGACATGACAAGTTGGGCGTGAGCTACAAATTTCACATCAATTTTTATGCAAATTTTTTCTGTTATGTTTGATGTTGTAAAACTTGTGCTAACACCTGGCCTGTGCACAGATTTTCTTAAAGCTCTTTGGGTTTTATACATTTTTTTTGGTGAGTTATGCAAAAGGTTGAATGAAAAGAAAAAACCTCCCGCAGTGAAAGACTTCTTAACACTGTTGTCTCTTGAGAGATTTCCCTAATTTGTTCAGATAATGCTTTCTCTTCTGTTTTACAGAGTAATTCAGTGTAATTAGTACAAATCTCCAGTTAAGACCTGAAATCCCTGCTTGTATAACCAAGCATATCAAATGCTTATCTCTTGAGGAAAAAGGATTTATCGCATTCTTCCTTCCCACTAATACTTCAGAAATGCCTTCATTTTCATTAAATTCAGTAGATTTCTTAGCTTTATAGCAACTCACATCAAATTCCAATATTTACTTAGAAGCATTGACTTGCTTATTATGTATTTTCTAAATGTGAAATTACATTAGGGTTGTATTAGAAAAGAATACATGAGGGGAAAAGATGTATTTTTTATTATAATTGCACTTTTCATTACTTCCAGTCTTTAAATAATTCCCTGAATAAAAGATGCATATCTGGTGTATTTTAAACATTCTAATTCATATTAGAAAAATAAAATACACTTTTTTTACCAGGAATGAATTTTACTTTGATATTTCTGATTAAAATGCTGCTAGTGCATTAAAGTTAAACCTTCTCAATATAATAGCAATTTCAAGACAAAAATGTTCTGTGTTTCTCAAAGGCAGCCTTACTTACTACAAAATAAGAAGGTTTTGTTGCATGTGTAGAGATAGAAAATAATCAAAAACATTTATGTGAAACAACAGCAAACAAAAGAGGACTCCTTTATAAAATAGAAGTGACATAAAGAGAAATTGCTTAATACTGTCAGTTCAATTTTTGATTTTTCAGTAGGGTAGTGACTTCCTAAAAGGAAGAAAAATCTCTGTATGCTAACCCTCAAAATTTATCCAAAGACAACCTGACTAAGAATATTCTCGCTATTTTTTAATTAGAAATCTAAGCTTCACATAGATCTACTGGAATGTGAGGTGATGAGGAATTGACCCCCTGTGCTGAATGCTACTTCTTTGAGGACAGAAACTGAAAACCTCAGCATCACTCCTTAGCAATATGTCAATATGTTGTGCACTGATCCAATCCCTGTGATGCATCCTTAATACCCAAGTTCATTACTCTGCACATTATTTGAACTTGTTGTCTACTTTATTTATTACTTCTTTAGATGAAAAACCCTATACCTGGAAAAACAATCCACAATTATAGTGTACTTATAGTAAATTTGATCTATATCACATGCAGTCTAACTGAGACCACACCTCCTTTGGTGCCTGTCATACACTCTGGTTTTGGTTATGCAACATTTTAAACTTAGTACAAAACTATTATCATCCCTCAGTCTTACAAATTCCAGGAGAAGACACAATGTAGAAGAAAATATGGCAAAATAAGATTGCTTAAAACAATAAGAAATCATTGCCCCAGGCATAACTTTTTTTTCATATGTGTCAAAAATAATGTAATTTAAAATATTTTAAAAACATTTAACAAGCTTTCTTTATGATATAAGACTATTGACTACTTGTAGGAGACTGGCAATCAAGAATATAGATGCAATACAGATAATAACTCTCAGGAATACAGAGTTGGGAAGTGAATAATAGTGTAAGATTGTCTATTCCATCTCACTACACCAAGGCAAAAGCTAGGGTACCCAGATAATTGTCTATTGTATTTAAAAAAAAAAAAGGTATTTTCTCAGACCTGTAAGAAATCCCACTCTAACTTTTCAGTTTTGTTTTGTTTTGTTTTTTGTAATTTTCATAGGCTTTATTTTTAAATTCTTAGCTATTCCTTCTCAAATAATCATCTTTATTATCCCTTCTTTTAAAAACTTAAAAAAAAAATTCTAGGTACACTTTACACTACTTTATGTTGGTTTTCTTCTTTATTTCTGATATAATGGCTGTGTAGATTAAAACATCATGGCTATACCAGAGACAAAAGAAAACTACCCCAGAAGATTTTGCCAAGACCAGATATTTTTCAAAAATCTGGTGGTGGAAAAAGAAGTTATTTGTTTGATTCTGCACAATACCTAACTGAGCGCACTGTTAACGATGGCTCAGAAGGCTATAATTTAACTAGCTTAAATGAAACTAATAAAAACTCAGTGGCCTATTTTATTTAAGTTTTAAAAAGGTTATAATGAGACAGTTCTAGGTAAAGGTCCAGAATATTGACTTCAATGGTTCCAAAATCTTCATTGGCTTTGGTGACTCCCAGGTTTCTTTATCCAGACTGCCACAACTTTGTTTGGGCTTCACAGTAAGGGAAAAGGCCACAAAAGACATGCCTGGACCTGACTTTACCCCATTACATCTCCCAGATGATGCAACAAAAATAACAAACACAGACTGATAAAGTGTTGCTTTTATAGGACAGGCACTATCATACAATTAAATATTATTGAATTAAGTTTTGAAGCTTTATTCAATAATGTCCAAATCTTACTGCATAATTATATAAAAGTGCTGATTCCTCTGCTCTGTATACTGAGAGTGACCTAAATATGATGTTCAATAAGATATTCAAAAACTTTTTAATTGCATGCAGATGGCAAAGATGAATAAAGTCAGCATTTCAAATGAAAAGGTTCTGTCCACTGCCTTAGATAGTATTTTCCAGCTGATGAAGACATCTATACTGACACCCAGCAATGAACAAAAGAATAAATTTTAAAAATGGAAGGAATGCATTTTATAAACTGAAATAGTTCTGTAGAACCTCATATTTAATACAGAAATAAGGTAATAAAGGATTACACATAAAATTCACAAAAGAGACAAGGTTGCTCCTTTACTTGATTTGGTCTATGTCTAAAACCATAATAAATCCTTCCTCTTTTTTTTCTAACCCAATCTTTGTTTTGCCAAATTTTGGTGGAAGAGAAGTCCCATATGGCAAAATGAGCATTTGTTTTACACTGACATAAACTAGATTGACTAAATGACTGGATAATAGACATACAATTAACATTATTGTTAATATATATGTGAAGAAAAAAAAGAATTTTCTTGGTCTTATTTATAGTTTGAATATGTTTTTGTAAGTTTACTTTCTGATGTGTTCATCTAAAGCTACATTTTACTTGCAGCCATCGTTAGTGTTAAGTTATATGACATTGGGGGACATTTATTGTATAAAATAAATAACAGCTTTTAGGGAATGTTGCCACTGCAACAAAACTGATTCTTGAACATATCCTGTTTCTCAAGTGCTCACTCTTTGGACTGTTAAGATTAACAATAAGACACTTAATTCTTACTGAAGATAAAGCAGTTTTGATATCTCTTTCCTGGATGTGCTGCTGCATAAATGGCTTTGTTGTTGTCATTGCTGTTGTTGTTGCTGCTGTTGTTGAAACAATTCCTTACTCCAAAAGACAATGCAATGTGTTTTTCTTGTACTGTAAAAACTGAGCAGTAAACTGCCTCTTTATTCTGCTGTCCTCACAGTGATGCCCACCTCTGGCACCATGCACTCCAGACTATAGGAAGGCAACAAGAGATGTGTCACCCTAAAGTTCTTTGACTGGCATCTGGCACACATCAGGGTCTTTCTATACTTCTTGCTCTATTCTGTTTTCACATTTATTATTAGATTATGTTGAGCAATGAACAGATGTTCTTCCTACTGTGCTGTATGATAGTTTTAAGCCACTTTTCTTAGAACAGATGTTCTCCTGCATGCAGTTCATTTTCTTTAGTTTTTATGAGTTAACATATGACAGCTAATTCTTGCTTAAATTTAAGGAAAAATGCTCACTAGGGAATCCCACCCATGCCATGGGCCATCATTTCTAGAAATTAGCTAGCTCAGGGTACAACAGCACACCAGAATACATTGATCAATAACAACAAAAAGAAAAACTCTAATCTAAGGGGATGGGAAAGGAAATCATTGAGTTCAGGCCACAGCAAATCCACATTCAAAATTAATAGCCTGCTACCAGGCCAATTCACACTGGGAGTCAAATATCACATCAGAGTTCAGAAAAAAGAATCAGAGCCAGGAAAGGAGTTGAAGTAGAGCAACAAACAGACGAATGCATAGGGAATAAAAAAGGCACATAGGTTAGATTTTAAAAAAGTATCAGCTAGGTCTGCATCATGCACATGGTAGAAATCCCAGAAATGCAAGCTGGTCATAAAATATTTCTGGGGAAGCTGGCTCCACCAAGTAGTAGTCAAAGACAAAAAAGAGCCAAGGAACATCAACTGTAAATGGTTTCGTGGATATTACAAAAAGCCTAAAATTTCCACTAAATACTTAGCATTTTCACAGGAAAATACTTAGAACCGGTTCACTTAGGAAGAAGCTGCTTTCCAGCTGCTGAAGTTTAAGCTCAGCTGGAAATCAAGCACCATGCAGACACTTACCCAACCTTCCTCTTTTCACCCAATGGAATGGGGAGGAGAATCAAAGTAAAACTCATGAGTTGAGACAGGAACAGTTTAATAGGGAAAGCAAGATCTGTGCTTAAAGCAAGGCAAAACAAAGAAATAATTCCCTGCTTCCCAGGAGTTTGGCCATCTCCAGGAGAGCAGGGCACCATCATGTGCAGTGGTGACTTGGGAAGGGAAGAACCATCCCTAAAAATCCCTCCACCTTCCTCCTTCTTCCCCCAACTTTATGCACAGAGCAGGATGTCAGATGGTCTGGAATAACCCTTGGGTCAGTTGGGGTCACCTGTCCCAGCTGTGTCTCTTCCCAACTTCTCAGGCATCTCCAGCTCCCTCACCAGCATGGAAATAGAAAAGCAGAAAAGGCCTTGGCTCTGTGCAAGCCTGCTCAGCAATAACAAAAACATCTCTGTATTATCAACCCTGTGTTCAAATCCAAGACACAAGCCCAGACTAGCCACTGCAAAAGTTAACTCAACACCAGCCAAAATCAGCAGAGAGTGTAATAAAATAATCTCATATTGAGTTTTGGCATAAAAAGAAGTGATGCTTCTAAGGAATAAAATGGAATCTAGAAAAATGGGTGTTTGAACATTGGATAAGGTGTTCAGCTACAGATTTATCAGCATTTATCTGCTCCAATTTATCCACCCCTATTTCCTTGTCAGAATAAGATTTAAAATATTGCTGGACCTCATGTGCACAGTTCCATATGTATGTGTCTTACTTACTTGTAAGAAAGTAAAAAAAATCAAAACAAGAGAAGACAGGCAAACCGTATTATATATCAAATTAGACAATCTAAACACTGAAAAGATACCCAAACTTTTAACAAATATGTTAAAGTGTTTGACCAAGCCCAAGGCTTTCAACAACAGAAATTATTCACAAAGTCTCTTTTTGTGTTTTGGTTGGTTGGTTGGTTGGTTGGTTGTGGTTTTGTGGTTTTTGTTTGTTTCTTTGCTTTGTTTTGAATTTTTTTTTGGGGGGGAGGGGAAATGGGAGGGTGGAACAGGATGAGGAGACACGTGTCTGAATTTATATTTTGAAGAATACCAGGTCTTCAAGGGATTCATTTGTGCAATAAACCAGCTATTGATTGTGAGAGAAAGAGATCTTTCTATGGAAAATCTAGGATAGCTCACTGGTTTTGCAATTTTTCACTGCTCAGGGGTAAGCATACATAAATAATAAATATGAGCTGAAGATCTCCATATAACCTATATGCAGTAAAACTGAAGCTAAATTAGAGAATGCTTCTGAACATGGAACAAGACTTCTTAGAGTACTAAGCCAGTTTGGTTTTCTACTTTATTTAGCTGACTCACAATAGAGGTCAGGATCCCTGTAGAATTTTGTGACATTTTCACTTTTTCTGTTTTCATATTTCACATCTTTTAATCACATTTTTATTTAGCTATGATTGCTAATGTAAGCCAGACTGACTTGCTGGGCCAGCTCTCACTAACATGCATTAGTCATGTTGCAAAAGAAACAATGTCATTTAAATCCAGCTGCTTCCCTGACTGACAATTCAAGGTCATCCAAATGTCACTGATCTATGTTTTCTTCACTGTAATGTCTGCTTTTATGAATTTTCTACATCTCTTTACTGCAAAAGGTCCTGTGGCCAGTATGACAGAGACACTACTTAAAGACTTTAAAAACTAGTACAATTATTACCAAAATACATAATCTTACCATATTTTATTGTGCATTTATCTACACATTCTTATATGAAAATGAGAGTTCACTGATAGAATAAATTATGTAAAATCTTTTACTTGTATCAAAAGGAGCAAGACTTTCCAGTGTGTTAGTATTTTCTGGAAGAAGCAAATGTCCTCTGCCTGTTAATATTAGACTGTTGGCATTTTTAAATAGCTATATTTTCTGAATGTATATTTCTGAAAACAAGGCCATCATTACTATACATTTTTCCAATGTCTAAAACAGAAAGGCAGCCCCAACCCCAAAGCATCCGTGGCACCAGTGCAACTGAAAGATGGAAAGAGTAGGTAAAATGCACTGTGATGTGTGCTCTCCATGATTTCTGGCATCAAATTTTCATAGGTATTCCATCAAAGACAATTTGAAGGATGATATTAACAGGATATTTACAAGCAGATTCCAATCTCACAGGAAATCATAGGCCAAAATGTATTTAAAGTATTTAAAGAAAGTATTTTGAAATGCTACCAGTGTTGACTGGGAGTTGGAAATAGGTGTTGGCCTAGCCAAGGAACACCCAGCCCCCTCTCCACCCTCAAGTCCCACTCACAGCTCCTTTTTGAAGTACAGACACAGCACAAACTGCTCCTGTGTGTCATGTTCTTCATCCTGGAGCAAGGAGAACAGAACAGGAGGATGCTCTTCACCATGCCCATCCCATTTCTTGATGGCACAGGCACTGTGCAGACCCCAGGCAGCCTGGACATCTGGGAGATGTCTTTGGTACTAATGCACACACACACACACACTACTTCCACAACAAAATTAAAGGGTGATTCACAAATATGTTTATTTTTACAAAATAGTCTGTGGATCTCTCAAAGGAAAACAACCAGGGAGTCAAACATGCTTTGCCATGGTACTGTGTCCTGAGTGGGGGACTGCTTTGCCTTACTTCATTACTTCACTTACGTCTTCTGGATTCCACTTTGAGCACTTGGTATTTTCTGCCTTGCTTTTTTTCTCTGTTTAATATTTAGCTTTTCACCTTACTTAATAATATCAACTCCTGCCATCCAAACTCTTTCCCAACTTCTTTGTGGACTGCTTGAGAAATCATTGTTTTCTTAAGAAATCTTATAATGCTGGTTTTTGTATTACTGGAAACCATGATAATGAATTAAAAAAAAAAAAAAAAAAAAGAAAAAAAAGAAAAAGTATATAAATTTTCTTAAAAAAAAAAATAGAAAATTGATAAATTTACAAAAAAAAAAAAAACAAAAAACAACAAAACATGAAAACCAATATATTAAGTTTAAAAAGCAGCATAAGGAAGATAGAGAAAAACTCTTATTCAATTCAGAGGCTTTGTACTCAGAAACACTGTAAATAAATAAAATATAAGGAAGGTTTTGACAAAAGAGTAGAAATAAGAAATATTCTCAATTAAAAACACTGCTTCTGAAAAAGATTGAAAATGAAGAAAAATGTCTGTTCTTCAACCCAGAGCTCAGAGCCAGAGGAAATAACACAAACAGAAAAAAAATCTTTGACAGTGAAAGCACTAGATTTTCCCTAATTTCAAAAAAATGTAAAATTCTTTTTATATAAAATTTGTTTCCCAGGGGATAAATAGATGAAGAATGTGGGGACCAGACAGTTCCTAAGAATTAAAAAGAAAAAAATTCTTTTGAAAAACCCCAAGAAAAATAGGACACCTACTTCTGTCAGTCTCAGCTGCAAGATAAAAGAATGTGCATGGTTAAAAAGACTTCCAGCGAGTGCCACAACAGGCAGCTGCTGTGAGATGATAGAATTAGTTAATAAGATCTCACAGTGCCAAGAGACCAGAAGGTTCTCTCTGTGGCTCCAGTTATGCTGTATCACAGCTCGGTGCTACTCTGCTCTCAGACAGATGCTTCCAAAAGGACTGCATATGATGGAGCTGAAGGTACCTGCCTGTCTGTGGCTCTGTGCTCCAAAAGGAGCTGTTCAGCCTTCAGAAGCCAGCATATTAACTGAGTGGCCTGGCACACATTTCCTGCCAGTGCCTGCTCTAGTTCAATTTAAGGCTACTGTGGAACACCGTACATGCCTCTCATTCCCTAGATGACTATGTCTTACAAGGTTCTTACACAGAGCTGTGCAATAAAAAAGTATTTCTTTACCAGTGGAAGCAAACTCATTCATCTTAAGGCATTTTAAACTCAATAGGGTGCTAATTCTTGTCCATAATAATTATGTTAAGCATAATGTGTAGGGAACAGAGTCACACTCCAGTGGAAAAAAGAAATAATCATGAGTCTCCTTCCAGTAAAATGACAATTCAAGTGTGAAATGAGAGAGAAAAGGTAAATGTAGTCTAATCAGAAAGTACTGGCAGCAAAGAAATCATATATTTCAGTTTAACAGATAGTAGACTCAACATATCCCTGTTCAGGATGCCTTTCACAAGTGCTCCAGCAGACCTGGACCTAACAAAAGATAACGAGGAATCATTACAGATGTTTGCAGGGAGTACTCCCAGGAATGATGAGTTATTTGCTAAAAAGAATGGAGATGACTCTGAAAAACTAACACCTGGGGGAAAGTAGACTGATAAGAAGAGAAAGATTGTTCCTAGTATGAAGCTTGTCCCTATTTTGTCTGAAGGTGATTAAAAGCATCTTATCTTTTGTGCAGCGCAGCAGAGCACAGAATACCTGCATTTGCCTTCCCCAGAGTAAAGGACCAAGACAAAAGAAGCTGTGAACTTTGCCAAGTTTTATGTCTGGGCACAGGGAAAGAAAAGGCAATATTTCAAATATTGCCAAGAATCAGAATGATTTAGCTATGTCAGGACATAGGACCTGAAAAGAGTTTTAAGCTTAAATACCACTCAATTGTCAAAGCCAATCAATCAGTGAGTAATCTTATTATCTGTCATCATGAGAAATTACAGGGTTAGTCCTTAAAAATATTTAAAGATTTATTTAAGGTAGCAGCTGGATAATTTTCAATGGGTAACAGACAGAGGGGGAAAATGGTCACCATGTTGCAGTTTATCACTATCAGAAGCTCAGGCTGGAATGAGAGTCAGTGGAGAAACGTGAAGTCATCCAGGATTTAAGGAAATTTGGTGAAAATCTTACAGAAGCTGAAAAGATAGAAAGTGCTTAAATATTCCTTCTGCACTGGACACTTGAACATGTCTGTGTGGGGATCTTAATGGTTCAGCTCCTCGATAGTGCAGCAGGGGCAGCAGAACATGGGAGATTGGTGGGAGGTTTGTCTGTTCCGTTTTGGCTCTCTTGGTAACAGAGCTGCCGTGCAAATAAGAGTGTATTTTAATTGTGTGTCACTGGAGGGCTGTAGTCATGGAGCTCAAAGGCTGGCAAGTCACAAATTCAAACCCAGTGACTTGGAGAAAGAGGGATGATCAGAATGACCAGATCTCCCCATGTTACAGCAACTAGAGAGAGAGAAGGAGAAATAAACAAAACAAAACAAACAACAAAAAATATACCAGAAATACATGTCACCTGCAAATAGACATGAGTAAAATATAGGCTGATTCTGCTGTTCCCATATTGCAAATAATTTTATAGTCTGATCCTAGGAGAATCACAGATGATGAGTCATTTCTTGCCAGCTTTTTAAAATTTCCCAATTAATTGGCATCTAGAAAATGAAGATATTTGGATCATTCTAGCTATCACATAATGTAAAGCCTACATATGACAGTTGTATTAGATTATTTTTCCTAAGCAAAACACCCTATGCTAGATATTGTCAAATCTAAAAATTCCTATTGTAGTCATTGATTAATAGTTCCAAGATATGGGGAACTTTGAAATTTTTTTATTTATTTGAAGAGGAGTAATATTTTTGGTACTTCTTGAAGTAACTAATTGAAAATATTCAGAGAAAATAAACTCCCCATGTAATGTATTTTATATAACAATTTTAATTTTTTTAAAAAGTTGAATCAGTGGTTAAACATCATAATTTTAACAGTACAAAGACAAAACCAGCGGCTTTTTGAGAACTTTTCTAGTCTATGAATTATCAAAACTTACCTTTTATAATAGAAATACTTGTAGTTTAGTGGTCAAAGAGAAAAGACAAGCAAACAAAACACAACTGTTTCACTTTAGAGATATAGATTTTCTTTCTGTTATAGTAGTGACTTTTTGGCAGCAGCTGCTCCTCTGGCATCCCCTGAGCTTTACTCTATCTATTACTATTCCTTTGATATTCTAACTTTTTCAATTTCTTGAAAGTTCAGCTATATCCCTGTTTGTGAATTGTGGTCTCTTCTATGCTTTTCTGAGAGTACAAATACACTAATAGCATCTTTTTCAGTGTTTTGGTAACTCTGCTCAATCAGAGCAGAGATTCTATGCTTCTGGAGTTTAATTCCTTGCTAAAAATTGAACATATTTTTGTATCAGATAGTAGATATAAGCAAACAACCTTCAAATTAGTAAATAAAATGGCATTTTCAAGTTATTTTATATATCCTATACATATCATTCAAATAAGAAATCATCATTTTAAATCACAAGACTACATTCGAGCTTATGACTCACAATAGTAAACTAAAAGAAAATTCTGCTGATGATGGTCCAGTTTTGAACCTCTGGCAAACCCTGAGATTCGATAGAAACTGCTGAATGAACATACAGTTCTATTTATAGTAATTAATCAAAACTTTGTGTCACTGTAACTCTAACTATGAATGAAATATTCATTAGGACTGGGTATTAAAAATTCTGTCACCCTAATCCAAATGAAAGTAGGTACTACAGTGTGGTTAACACAAAATTTTGGAGACAGTACAGCTCTCAGTTTGAATTAACAAATTGTCAGCCTAACTGGACAAGCATTGAAACATGTCAAGTACAGCAGTCTTTATGGTGAAATACCCTAAGAGTAAAGATCACTGTAGAAGTAGAAATGCTTTGCAGAATTTTTCTGGAAGTGAAGGTTTCGTGCTTAAATTCATGTATGAGGTTTTGCTTGAAATATTTTTGGGGTTTTTTTGGAAACATATCTATACTGCAGAAAGTTTGAAAAAATAACTACATGGATGCTAAAGATAATTTTGGAAGTTTGAACTCTTAGGAATAGGCATTCTGAAAGGTAGGAGAATAACCTTCCAAAAAATGCAAAGGATAAAGTAATATCAACAAAAAAAAGTAATATCGGTAGTAGATTTTCAACTGATACTTGAAATTGTGCTTTTATGAACTAGATATCCAAAGCCTCAAAAAAAAGGGAGAGAAGCAAACACTTTTAAAATCCTACTATCCATTTTCCAACTCCAGAGTAGATCCCAAATAAGTATTTGACTTGCATTTTAAAAGGGGTTTTGATTTCTGTCTTAATTGAATATTGATAGTTTAAAAACAACATTGAAATTTAGCAGAAATGCAAGACATGTGAAGTTGCTAAATCATTTATATGAAACCACAACTGAAATTCACATATACTTACATTATTATTCTATGAATGAGCTCTCATTGTTGTTTGAAAGGATATTTAGCTTTTTAATTGGTAGCAATAAAGCCAGCAGAAGCTTCTTAGTTCTTAGTTAATGTAAACACTTCTGGTCTTGGATCCTAATTGCAGTTCATCTCTTACATCAAGGCAGACTGCAGAAAAGGAAGAAAAAACATGACTTTGGCTCTGTTTCTCTTGCACTGTGTCAATTCTTCTATTGTGAGGCCCTGCCCATCTTGATGTTACTTAACATGCATATATTAAGCATCTCAGTAACTTAATATGCATATCTCTCTCATAATTTCCACAAAAGTCAAAATCATACACACATAATTCCTGGGAAAGGCAAGCCATACAAAGCTTATGAAGCTTTTCCCTGCTGTTGTAGCTCCATTTTGCTTTACTCACTCAAGTTGATGTTAATGTGAATAATGCAGAGTCAGAAATTACTCACCCATTACAATGGGGTGCAAAAAGGAATTTGAATTAAAATCCAGTAAATTTACAGTCTATTATACTGCTGCTGTGGACATAAAATCAGTGTCTTGAGTTAGATACTGACACTATAAGCACTTAGCAGGAGCCAAATTTCTTAGGGAAATCAGTCTTTGAATTTTATTTCTGGAGAATATTTTATGGTCCCCAGAAAGAAAATGAGGGGATATTCACTCCAAACATAAAGTTTTGAAGATACAACTTCTTTTGGGAAAAAAAAAAAAAAAAATGTCTCTAGTAGGATATTCATAAATCCTTTGTTCTCATCTTCTTGGATGATGAAAAATACAGCAAGTAAATTGGTAAATATTGGAGAGTCTATATATTCCTTTACTTATGTTCGTATTTTTTTTACACTGAGAACCCAGCGAGTTCTAAGTATCATTTTTATACACTGATACTACAATTGCACAGAAAAAAAAGAAAAAAAAACAAAACAAAAAAGTCTTCTTTAGCAAATGGAAGAGAAATTATAGAAAAAAAGCTGCACTATTTTCCTCAGAGATGCAGTATTTCTAGTGTGGTTTCTTGGCCTAAGATGATGGTTTGTGACAGCTGTATATTAGATTCTTCCAAATGCAATCCAAATCATTTCCTCCAACTGAGCTGCAATGGCTAGTTCCTCATGCCTCCTGTCCTTTCTCATATATTTACAGCCTTGGGGCTGTGGCCATGCCAGAAAAAGATAAATTATCAGGATAACAGTGGAGACAAAAATGATGTCTGGGTATCTGCTCTGATGGTTTTGGCTGTTGGAAAGTGGACTTCAATGGGTCTTTAACTGTAGGACTACTAAATCAGGAAGTTTCTATAGAGCCAGAAGATGAAACGAGGGAAGAAAAAGACAGAGTGATTAGTAACTGCTTAAGTTTTCAGAAGCTTATCCTATCAAATATATACATCCAACCTGCAGCTTCTCTCTAATCTCTAGTCTCCATTTGAAATAGTTGAATGAATAGCATTTATATTTGATTCAGTTTTATGTCATGCCTTCATTTATAACATATTTGAAACAAAAAATTATTTTCTTTCCAGCTATGCAGAACATTTACAGACAGTGTTCAAAAATTCAAATTATAAACTGATAAAAATTTTTGAGTAAGCTGATGAGCCACAGACAAACCAAATGTCTATCTGTTGGAGTTTGGAGGGTGCAAGGGCCAAACCATGCTGACAAATCCTACATGACATTGAGTCTTGCATGCAGCAGGCAGCCCACAGCACAGCTCTCTGTGAATTTTGTATTGTTTTGTAGGCTGAGACCACAAGTCAATCTGCAAAAATTCTGGCTTAATTCAATAGCATATCTAGTTTAATTGATGGGCAAGGGCCACACAGAACCAAACACTGTTCTCCTCAAGTCAGAAAACTTGTATTTTATCCCAGTTGAACAAGTAGAGCAAAGGCATAGGCTCAATTGAAAGAGTTCAGAAACCAAACAAACAACTTAAACAAAATATTGAAGTATTTAAGGCACTATTTAGGCTTCTGGTTTTATTCTTTTCTAAGGAAATTCACTTAAGAATATGAAAAAATATCAAGAGAGTTAAAATTAAAAAATATATAACTTAATTAAATCACAGCTGTGCAAAACTTGATTAAGTAATTGAAGGGATAGAATCAAGGAGAGAAGAGATTATTTTAGGCAGTCAGAAGTGCATAATTATGAGTAATGGGCAAAATCTGAGCAAAAGAAAAACTTTAAAGATAAAGCCCAGAAACAAATTCTCACTAGTCAGCTCAACTCATGTACAAAATAGTTTTTGCTGGTGTAACCAGAAATCTAAGTTGGGTAAATGCATACTGGGCCATTCAGATATCATAATCAAGAGAGAGATATGTCAGCTAAAGAAGAAACTTGAAGCTGGGTACCTGATGCTCAGCCTGAGAGAATGTTCAGATTATCCTTCAGTTCTGTTAATATCTGAGGCATTGACACTTCAATGTTTCTACCATTTCCTGATGTTATTTAAAACAGATGATCTATCATGTTGGTGCTATGGGTTTGAGTTTCTGCTGATAAGAAACTGGAGCATGGCCAGACAGAGCAGGACTCAGGAGTAGGAGGCACCCAATATTCCATACTTCCAAGGGAGCATTCAGTTACTCAAACTAAGTAAATCCAGGGATCAGCCAAGTACAGAAATATTCTGGCTTCAACATTTCTTCTTTGAAGTAGTAGTCCAGAGACACCATGCCTTTTCTTTGGCTTTAACAGTTTATATTATCTGGCTCTTTTGTCCTACCCATGTCACTAACTAAATACTCTGTTCACATGGGTACTTCACTCAAAGTCCAAGTCTCTGTGTAAAACTCTACCTGTTAAAGAAAGCATACAACAGTTTTTCACACTATTCTCCAAAAGGCTGGGGGGAACTCAAACAACTCATGAATTTGTAACATGAGTACTAGCTAAACACTTTCATAGTAACATCAGAGACACAAACTGCACTCTGAAGGGCTGCCTACCAAATCTTCACAAATACCTGATTTCTCTGGTCACTTGTGAGACAGGAAAGCTTTGCAGAGGACAGAAAGCATATGAATGTGCAGTGGAAAATATGCTATGCTGTATTTTGGATGGTCACTGCATTCATTAGTCTCTCTGGTGCATGAACCAGAATTTTGGACATCTCAAGAGGCGTTAGCACATCATGTCTTTTAGACCCCACATCCACTCAATGGCAGTGAAACAAAATGTCCAAGGTCTGCTCTGGTAGTCCCACTGCCATCTCTTCCACAAATTTTTATTTTCTCCCTTCACCTCTGGACATCTCAGGCCTTAGCTGAGGTATCGTTTGCCAGAAGTTCTTCATTAGATAACCCAACAGTCTTCACAGATTTTTGAATCACTTTCTGTCTTTTTTTTTCAAGGAAAAAGTGGCCAAATGATAGTCTGTGTGAAAGGCTACTTCACCCCCACACTTTTCCTGTCATCTTCAAAATGTGCTATTTTGACTGCTAAGAATTCAAAATTATAGTTTGAACTGATAAAAAAAATACTCACACTCTCTGATAACTAGCCAACAGCTCTTGTGAGAGTGAAAATCATGCAGCCACCAAACAAGCACACAGTAATTCATGGTTTCAGTTCTGATTATCAGATGAAGTAATTCAGGCTGGCTATTCAAAAGCTTTCACTAGCAATATTGTACCAAGGGGACTGCTTAAACTGGGATTTACAGTACATCTTGTACATTTAGGTAATCACATTTCAGTTTAAACCTTGCCATGACCCCAGATTCAAGGGAATGTAATGGTCTGTACACGTGATAATCCTGCTGGGTTATGTAAGAAAATGATTAAGGGTTTCACCATGTCCTGTCAGCTCTGAGCACTAATTCCAAAAGCACATTCTGCTTTCTCTGACAGATTTTAAGAGTGTGCATGCTCTAAATGGCAGTTGGTCTTCATAATAATCTGAGCCATTACACTCAATACTTTTATATAACACTGCCAATAGTGTTTTCTTAAATATAATTCTTTTAAATTATATCAATGTTTTATATTACCAGTCTGTGTGTTCATTAACAGTTTTAATTTTTGTAATTTCCCACTCCTCCCCATGTACCTCCATTTAGGCAAACATTCAGTGTAACATCTTCAACTTTCAATATTTAGTAACTAAATTAGATTCTAAATTCAGAAGGTCTCCTTTGTAATATCCAAAGACTTACACAGATATAAACTGAGTAGTGTAATGTCTAGGTATATTAACTGATATGGCAAACATATATGATTCCAGAAGATCTAATCTCTGAATCCCTGTAAAGACTGAATAATAATCTCCTGTAAATAGGACACAAAACCAAACATACTGTTTTAGTTTGCAGCTCCTTAAGAATTTTTGGTCCTCTAGTTATTTTCATTCTTTCAAATGTGTAGAATTTTTCCTAATCCCATCTTCAGCCTTCAGGCTTTGCATATACTAAACATCTGCATACAAAACTGGGAATACTTGCCTCTTGGATTTGTTTCTTTTCTGAGCTCTCATTCTCATGTTCTTAATTTTCACTTGTTTCTTTGTTATATTTCATTTCAAGGGTTTTTTTGTTTTGTTGGTTAGTTGGTTGATTTTTTTTTTTTTTTTAATTTTGTAAAAATATACTCAGAGTACTGGATTCCATTGAGTTTGCAATTACAGGCAAACTCCAAAAAATTGAAGATTGCGTGGTCAAAATGTGGCAGTACAGCACTTCAGAACTTTGTTATTTACAAAGAGACAAGTAAATATTGAGCATCTATCCTAAGAACCTAAGGATTAGAATCCTTTGTTCAGGTCTGGCAAGTGTGATCCCTATATCTTACCTATGAATGCTCTCAAGTGAAGTATCTTTATCCACAAGTATGCTTTTACAGCACATCCAATTACTTGGTGGTAATCTAAACAAAGTAGGGCTGGAAGCAGCATGCAAGACAACCTTAAAATGTGGAATCACACTTAGCACCTTGGGATTCCTTCATTTTCCTCTCCACGCTGAAAATGCTGATCTGTGCTGTGCACTTCCTTTAAAGATTATCTTACAGCAGATAAGCTAAACCTTTGAGGGGTTCTAGCAATTTGAGCTGTGCTAAAATGTATACATTTCAGTCTGAAATTGAACTGAGGAACTTTTTCTCACAGTCATGGAAGCAAAGTTTAAAATATGGATCAGCATACGACCAAACCAATTCTCAGGGCAAGAGTTTCTGCCTCATCCTCAAATATTTGGAAGCAACCATTGATTCATTGCTTGGAGCTGAGATTGTATCAATAGAATAAGTGACAGAATAACTTGCTCTTGCTATTAGCTTAAATTTTGAATACTACATCAGAAAGATGTTTTTCTCAGTATTGAAATAAAATTTCCCTTTTGGGGAAGATTTTTTTTTTACCATTGAAGAGTAAGTCTTTGAATGAGTTGTACACATTGAAACATTTTGTTCTGTAATACATGCAAAATATCTGTGTTTCATATGACTCTCAGTTTTGCAAAGAGAACATAAGACTCAACATGGAAATTTGACTTAAAATAACCTTCTCTTCTTGCCTTGATTTTTGTATCCATCTCCTCCTCTTCTCTCCAAAAATCTGTCAAAGAGATCAATTTTGTTGAATTTCTCCCTTCTCACAATGTGAAACATTTTCTAGATTTAAGATACTTGAAAGTTCCTGAAGACTTCAGGAGAATGGCTTTTTTGTTGTTGTTGTTGTTGTTGTTGTTGTAGTTGTTGTTGATTCATACTGGAGGTTTTTTTATGTTTTATCAAACTGTGAACAAATTCCATTACCTATTTTTAATGTTTTGTCTGATGAGTAAGATAAACACACAATTGTATCATTTAAAGTTCTTAGAGTTTGGTTTTTTAAAAAGAGATTGAAATGTTTTTACCCCTACAGCCTCTTTCTCATAGAATTATGTGAACATATTCTTGAAGAATGGTGACTTGTCTGATCTATTAAAAACATAATTTGACTTATTGTTTTATTTATATGTTCCTGTTGGCATTAATATTTTCTACCTTATATATGAATATAGCTGTGATGTGACAGCAATTCCTATGAGATGCAGATGTATCTGAATGCCATCTGATTCTGCCAACTGGCTCAGCAATAACAGAAGATTTGCACAGTATTGATATTAACAATAAACTGTTTTATTACGGAAAAGTCAGTATTAATTTTTTTTCCAAAGTAGGTTAGCATATTTTCCATTTTTTTAATAAAATAAATACATCTCCAGAACCAAATATAACAGTTCTGTGTGTCAGTCTTTCCTCAGACATATCCACTGATAAACACTTTACTCGTATGAAGATATATATTTTATTTTGCAAACATTAAGTAAGATAAACTCTACCATGCTCTATCTAGATCCACTTTGACAGCATTAATGTGTTTTTAAAAGATTTACCTATATCTTAGCAATATTTTTAATACCAGATGTAAGCAGGAGTTCTGGTAGTGAAAGAGTATTCATATTAACAGATGTTGATGATAAATAGAACTAAAGGCCAAGTATAGATACATTTATGCTTGAGTCCAAAGTTAAGTTATCACTCAATATCATGATGGAAGAAGATGAAATAAAGTGTTAAATAAAGATTATGTGCTGAAGTGTGAATGGCAATTGAGAATATAAGCAAAAACCATAGCCATTAGAGAACAGTTTATGCAGTTTTATAATCTTCTTTCAAAGAATAAGATATACACCACAGCTTTTCTGTTTCTTCCTTTTGGGAGTAACAGAATTTTGTAAACTTGCATGTTTTTCTTCATCACATGTGGCTTGATTCCTCTGTTTATATAGAAGATACAACCAAATATCATTGTACATAACTGCAAAGCCAGGGAAACAGGCAGTTGACAAAGTAATAAAAAACTAGTCTGTCAGTGAGTGTTTCAGGTGCACTCCTTCAGTTCTGAAAATGAAAGACCTCACACAGACACTCTTATTTTAAATTAATTTGTTTCTGTAGAAATACAAATGGAGCATGAAATTTCTAACCCAAAGAAGCAATAAAGACTTTGAGTATTTCTATTTCCTATCAATTATGTATGTTATAACGGAGATATTTACAGTCTATATATATTTATCATGCTGTTACACAGATGGCAGTTTGAGATGCTCTCTGGCAACTTCCTGAAAGCAAATAAATAATATAGAAAATTATCTACAGCATCATACTCCTAAAGCATACTTCAGGTAATCTGTGAGTTTACATCATATCACCAGCTTTGTAATCCCAAAGGAGATGCCACAGACAGAACAAAACCCATCAAAGTGCTGTGCACTGCTCAGTTCTGTATGCACAGTGTGAATGCAGACCACAAGCTGTTCCTCCCCTATTGCCTTTGATAGCTCTTGAGACAGTTTGGGTGTTCTACTGTGAAGCGGTGAAAAATTTATGGTCAATTCAAAAATTGTGCCTATCTGACAGACATAAGATTTTTTTTCCCTAGACAGATCTGAAACATACTGAATATTTTAAGACTTCGTTTTTCAAGATATCTATTCCACTAAGCAAAATGAAACTTGCAAGGCACGATCTTCAAGTGGAACTGGCTCACTGTTTGGGTATATTTAGTGATAAAACTTCACTTGTATTTAAAATGGGTGAAAGTTATAATGCCACAAAATTATTTTGGTGTTTCTTTTTTTAAAAAACCTCATCATTTGTTGTTTAAATTAACAAAAATATTCAAATGCCACTCTACTTATAGTTTTACCACAAAATACAGTATCATGTAAATATAAAGTGGCATAGGTTGCAGAGACAGAAAAATAAAAAGCTGTAAAACCTAAACCCACTAACTACATTATGAAGACTTTTCATGGTCCTTTCACATTTCTATACCTGGCGTGAAGTATGGATGATCATTCCGAAGTATAGATGATTATTCCAACCCAATTGAGAAATCTTCAGCACAAAGAGAGTGATTTCCCCCTAATTAGCTATCCCAGTCTGGCAGAGGAGGAAATCAAGGGCTGGATTGTCAATAACCACACAACCAGAACTGAGCAGTAATTTCTCCTCTATGTTTTTAATGGTCAAATGTTCCAACTATTCAAAAATTCACACAGCAGAACCAAAACTTGCCAACATTTTTAGAGAATCAGTTAAGAAAAACGAAGCACTATTTTTTCTTTGGTGAGTCAGCTCATACTAAAACTCCCTAATGTTTCAGGACGAAATTTATAATTTCAGTGTACTGTATCCACTGCAATTACATTTTATACAGGCAGATTAAAGATTTGTTATGTGGGACACAAGACTTCCTAGCAAGCTCTAGATGAGTTCTTCCAGCAAATAAAAATTAATAGAGTTTTCACTGTTTTCCCTTATATAGGTATTATTTTTGTTCTGTGTACTATTAAGCACCAGAAAAAAAAATTTATCAGATTTTACTGAAGACTCCCATTGCCTACACAGTGCAATATTGATTATATGGAGTCTTCATATTATGCTAATAGATGGATTATGGGACTATATCAGAAACATGAGAGCATAGAAGGGAGAATAATCTCTTTCATTGAAACCAAATGAAATTTGTCTCAATCCAATATTTGTATCATACTTAGGTGTCACACTGGCTGCCAAAATGTCCACGCTTTCATATATTTAATCTGGGCTCCTTTTAGATCAGGGGGAATTAGAAATATTTGTGGATTTTCTCAGCATAATGTTAGATTTTTTCCCAGGAATTTGAACTGTCAAAATACATTGTTCATCCATAAGACTAAAACAAACTTCTGAGGTCTTAATTTGTCTATAGCCCCAGCTTTCAAGGATCTCAGGGGCAATACTCAGCAAGATGCAAGGAGGAATACCAACCAAAACTTTTATTAAAAGGGGTGATTAGACTGGAAGAATCTTGATAAAAAACTGATAAAATCACAAAAGCACTATTAATTCTTATTTTTAAATTTATAATGCTTTTCCTGAAATGATGAAATAAATATTTTGTATTCCTAAGCCATAACTATAGTGGAAGAATAATTTGTCATGGGAAAGCCACAACTATAGAGAAGAATAATTTATACTTCCTGTGTAACATTTATTTCCAGTTATATAAACTTGATGCTTGAATTCATCAGAAAAACATCTGTGTGAGTCATCAGCTTCCTTCACAGTTTGCTTTGCTGGGCTAAAAAATGTTACCTGGTCATTAGCTAGGAAAAAAAACAAAAAGAAAATAAGAAAGGTAGAATGAAAAGCATCTAAAGCTCGAGATTCTTTCTACTTAAAGCTGAGGAAAGCAAAACAAAAATTTATGCACAAACCACTCAACTCCCTAGGGTCACAGAAGCAATCAACAGAATAACTATGATCACCAAGACACGTCATCTGGAAGTCAGGTTCAAAATAATAAAAATCCAAGAGTACTTCACGCAGAAGCCATGAAATTTGAAGTAAAAAAAAAATAAATATATGTGCCACAGTTGAGAAATTTGATGAATTCTTGGAAATATATCTTGCATTTGATTATCAGAGACAGAACTTACATTTAGAAGAGGAAATCTATTGTGCTGAAAGTAGAGGAGATCTGGAATATATTGCACACGCTTTCTGAGCTGCATTTATGACTTGTCCTTGTGGCCACCAGTGAAGTCAAGTACCTTGAATAAATTAATCTCTGGTTAGGTACAGTTTGGATGTTTTTATGGTTTTCCATTTAGCCACTAGGAAATAAACATTAAATTTACAGCACTATTTGGCACTATTTGTTCCATGCTTTCAATTTGGCCAGACTTCTACAGGAGTGAATGAGAAGAAATTAATTTTTGGAATTTTTTAATTGTAATTTTGTTAATGTCCTCTTCAGAACAGGTTTTGTTTAGTATAATAAGAAATGAATTACAAGAATCTAATCTTTATCAAATGCAGTGGGGTTTCTTATATTCTCCTTACCGTTAAGTAGATCACAACATTAAATCTAGCTTTTATTCCTAGAGAAGTTTCATCAATTCTTGCAAATATAGCAAAAAAAAAAACCCCAAAAACAACAGCAACAACAAAAAATCATATAAATATGCAAACTTTTCGTAGTTTAAAAAAGTTGTTGAAGAAACTAATTTCAAGGTAAACAGCCATTACTTTGTATATGTGCAGTTGAATAATACTGAAAATTATTATTTAAGGACTTCTATGAATCATTTTTCTAGGCCAGCATACAAAATCAGCAACCAGGAAAGAAAATTTATAAATTGCAGGCATAGATCACTGTGCAACGTTTTCCTTAGGTCTTGCATTATTAAAAACAAAGCAGAACAAAACAAAACAAACCCCAACTAACACTAAAAAACAAACAAGTAAATAAATAAAACAAACACCCTCAAAACCAAACCATATTGATTTAAACAAGAGTTCAGACTACCCAAGGCCTTTATAACTAGCCAGCTAAAAGATGCACATCCTTCTCACTGAATATCCCACCGTGCACCATATTCTGCCATTCTTGCAGTTCCCCACCACAGTCACTGTGAGTGCAGGAGCATGGTAAACCCTGAGGTTTCAGAGCACCATCATCACATGTCACCATATGTGATGCTGGGGTTAGGAAAAGAAAAAATTAAAATTTTGACTCTCAGCCTCAAAATCTTTCTTCTAGGGACTCTAAAACTGAGGCATAAGCTTTTTAACCAATTATAACTAACAGTTAACTGATCTTGCCTAGAAGATAATCACAATATTATAATTGTCCCAATATAGAATTAAATGTCAATGTTCGTCATTGAATTACTGCTTAAAATCTTCTGTCTTGATATTTGATTATTATCTGTTGTTATCCCATAAGAAATCTGAAACATCATTTAATGTTTGCTTTAATAGTTTTCCTGAGAAACAGATAAGTGGGGGGGGGAAAGAAACAGCTTTTTTTTTTTTTTTTTTTTTTTTTTTGAGTAAATTTGAGCTATTTAGATCCTTGTCAGTGATCCTGAAAAAAATCTGCGACTCAAATAGAATGACTAATATTACTTTGAGGTCACATATATGACAATAAAAGTGCTTCAGCACTGTACAAAAAAAAACTTTAAAAATTTTTTCTTTGAAGAATTAGAAGCTCAGACCCTTTTACAAAAGCAATATCTGTTGTGTGGTCTTCCAAACACATTTTTTATTGCAATTGTATCACAATGGAATCATGACCATAAGCAACTGAAATTAATTTCTGTGGGGTATGATGTGAGTACTATTGCAAAAAGTGTGTACCTTCTCAGACTTGAGATTATTTTAAGCAAGAAAATCTTAATTTTCAGGTTTTTGTGTAGGAAATAATTTTGGCACAATATTCTATTTTTTTTTCTTTCAATACATATATTTAGTTCTTAGTTCAGACAAAGAAAAGAAGACCAGCCACACTTGCCAGTGTTTTCAATACTGCACAATCATTCTTTTAAGAAAAGGGGAAACAAATGCTGCCAAAGGGGTATGGTGTTTTAAAATAATTTAAAAGCGACTCTTAACTCAAGGGCACTGTTTTATTCATCATTGACAAGAATAGCAAGTGGTGAGTCATGACTCTTTTTTGAAATTCATTCACTCCCTTTACGTGCCTCTCTTTTTAGCTGCCAAACTTGCAATACCATCTGCTTTCAGCCTTCAGTAACTCAAGCTGCCTCTAGCTAAGACCAAAGCCATGAATATTTAACACCTGCAAACAGAAGCAGTAGATCACTCACGACCTAAGATCAGTGGAAATTTGGAAACCTGCATCTCTAGATGCTGTCAAGGACCCCAGTGACAAGCTCAGTAAACACAGAAGGAGATGGTAGCAACTCCTCCAGTCTCAAATCTCAGGATGAAGGTCCATGTCCAGCAGCACTCCCACCTTGGGATACACTTGCCTTTTCTGCTTGCTGTCTCCTCCCATACAACAATTTTAGGGTCCCTGATGGTCAGACAGCTTTAGGGGTAACGGAGATCAGGATAGAAAAGGGGGAAAGAAAGAAAGAAAAAAAGAAAAGGAGTATTTCCATCCCATCAGTTTCCTAGCCTCCAATGGCAGGAAGGGACTACAGACAGCAGCACCAGGGAGCCTGAAATCACAAGTGAGAAATAGCAATACTTAAGCCAAGGCTCTTTGACCAGACTAGCTTAACCAGATACAGCATTTGAGTCCAGGCTGAGTCTGAGAGAAAAGGCCTGAAAAGGACAGGATGGAGTGATAACAGACAATTTAAAAATACTTGAACAATTTCAGTCTTCAACATTTCTTGTAAAATTATAATTTCATTTATTTACTATATAATAAATCTGTTAAACCTATTCAATTATTTTATTCAATTATTATTCAATTATTTTATGTGAGTGTAAGTAAAGTAAAAATCAAAGGACTGGCCAAAGATCAAATATGATAGAGCTACATGATTCTTTCTCATTAAAAATAGGCCCAAAACATGGACTCTTTCAAAAAGAGCACCACTTGAAAAATTGCAAGGAAGTAAAAAAGTGGCATAGTCATTCTGGTCATATTTGTTCAATTTGTGACGTCTTTTCACTAATGCAAAGGAGAAATTTCTCTTCTTTAAATTTAATTTTCTTTTTCATTTGGTTTCTATGGAGATTATGGATTTCTTTCAAACAGTCTTGTAGAAATTATTTTAATATTTTTTCTAAAGCACCAGGAACATTAACTAAGGAAAAAGAATAGGAAATAAATTCTGCAAAAGGTTCTCTAATACTTAAAAGTGCATAAATCAATTTAGCACAAGATTCATGGTGATGCATGATGAGGCAATTCTGATGGAATAAGTTATGCAAACGACCTTTAGTGATATTTTGGAAAGTAATTTGCAAAACATAGTCCATACACTGTACCTCTTCTCTATTTTTCATTTGCTCCTGTTATTGAAATGCAGCCAAGTGTTTTCTTAACAGTTCTTAACTGGAGCAGTTAAGAAATAGTTTCCTAGACTGCTCTGTAAAGGCAGGAATTTGGGTAGCATTTATGAAGAAGAAAATCAAAACCTTTTTAAATTGAAACACAGGCCTCTCTTACTAAACCTGCACATCAGAGTGACAGGCATTCTTCTGTGGTGGGTTATTTAGAAACAACTGCAAAAAGAGGTCCACATTCAGAAACTTAAGTGAAACAAAAGCCATGTATTTTAATGCTCAGCAGAAACTGGTTATCTGGAATTTTAAGAGTCTCAGTGGTTGATAATTATTTCACTGCACCAGGAAACAAAACAATGTGACCTCTGAGTTAATTAATACAAAGAGGAGGAAAAGGATCATTCCTCCACAGAAATTTTAAATTTATAGCACTTGAAATTCAGTCAATTTTGTAAAACTCCAAGATTATTGTACCCATAAGACATGACCTAGATGTTGCTCTAATTGCTGAATTTTAACATTTTTTTTATTTACCCAAGTGTTATAAGAAATTATGTGATGTTAAAGGCTCATGTTAAAACATTGCTCATTTATTTTCATGACCATTGTTCTTGCTGTTCCTAATAGTTAATTTCTGTTTGACAATTTGTTAATTGCTGTTTAGAATTTTTCCAGTCTTTACCATCAGGGGCTAAAATTTCCATGCTTCTTTCCTGGTTCTTCATGCTGGTTTTAATAAATGAAACCATTCTTTAATCAGTTACCACACCACTTTCCCCTGCCACACTCCTCCCTCTCTAGAGGCTCTGCAATAATCTGGAACTCAGAAAGAAAGAGTTTTCATTTCCTTGCTGGTCCTCATTTGGTTTCAGATTCCTAACATCTGCTTTCTCCTAATCCTCATGTGATAGGCTTTTAGTAAAGGTGGTCACTAAGGCTAAAACCACATTTGTCAGAATGAGAGTCAAATTTCTTAATGCTCATAAAAACAAACAACTTACAGGCTACTACATTGCTGTACAAACTGCTAATATAAGGAATAGAGGGAAAAAAGATACCTAATACCCTATATGTTTCACGAAACCAAGCTTGTTCACTTATTTTTCTTGATAGATGGGAAATTGGCTTCACTTACTACTCTCACTGCCAAAATCCTGATATTCTACCATAATTTTCACAAAGGTACTTTCTTCATCAAGAACAAAGAATTAGTTACGTGTTGCTTGTTCTTACCAGGTATACTGAAACATTTGCACTAGTGCTTTTGAGGGTACAAATTGGTGTGTTATTCATTTTGGTGCATTACATAAAAAGGTAAAACCACTTATTTGATTTTCAATTTCCTGATTTTTTCCCCTGGATGGGGATATAACAACTTCTTTATCAAAGAAATTATGATGATACAACATAAATGAAAACTACAGTGTCAGGATGGAATTTTCTGTTGAATTTCTAAAATTAATTGTAACTCAGCCTAGTCAAAATCCCTTTTAAGATTGTTTTCAGATTAAGTCTTGCTGTGGAGGTTGAATTTTACAGAAATATTCCAAGAGCATCCAAATTTAACTGCAGTTCCTTAGTACTGAGTTCAGAGTGCTCCTTGCATTGGTTCCTCCTGTTGGAATGCTGTTCTCTGACAGTTGTGTATTTTAATTCTCCTGTCTGATTTTTTCCTATACTTTTGATAAGTAGAATAATTCTTGAGTCAAGGTGTCTCTCCAAAGGGAGACTTAATTTTTTTATGTGTATTTATGACATCACTAGCATCTCACCATGCCCAGTTCCTGAAAAAATAATTCCTTCTGAGTCTACATGCCAACTGTATTCTTTGAGGGCTTGCAAGAACTTCAATGTCATACTAATAAAAGGAAATTTTAGCACAGCTGCAACTGCAACAAAATCACCTGTAAGACATATATCACCAAGTGGTCCCCTAGCATTACTCTCCAGGTGCCAGTGAAATTATCCAACCAGAGAATTTTGCCCAGGCTACAGCTGCCAAATCAGTCTGTTATTTTTTCCTAATTCCTTATTGCTTTCAATACTTGATTCAGGAAAAGAAACAGTCAGAAAATCTGGAACAGCTAAAAATTATCTATGAACAACAAATGAGATGTGTTTTCAGATCTCAACAAAAACACCAAAAGAGAAGAAACAGTTGCTTGACATTTGTCTCCATTTCGGATGTTCCATTTTCCTCTGTTGCAGCCTCCTCTAGAGTCCATCTGCATACATCAAAATTGGATGCATGTGCACTTGATTTACTGCTTGGAGATATTTTGTGTGGGCAACATATGCAAAGGGCATGTCATACATAACCAGTACATCTACCATTTTAAAATAAACAGCAAGTTTAATGCTTTATTTTCACATTACTTTGATTATTCAGTTTAAGGTGCAAGATAAGGCCTCTCTTTCCAGGTCTGATCACAATAAAGGCCACAATGTTAATATCAGAACATTTTGATAGTCACCTATCTTTTTTTGGGTTTTTGGTAGTCTTCTCATCTAGATGGAATATTAAATATTTTTTGAAGTAAGGATTTGCTTTTATATTATCATTCTAGTGTTGTCTGGAAAAGTTTGTGTTCTGTTTCCAGACATAAATACTGTACTGATTATGGATATTTTTTGCTGCTTGTAAAACTACAGTGTAGTTTTCAACAGCATACACATTTTTCCCATTTCTTTTCCTGAACTATTTAAAATTAAACAATATTCCAGGTTTTTGTTTTGGTTTGGTTTTTGGTTTTTTGGTTTTTTTTAGGAAAAGATACTAGAAGATTATTAGATCAAATAGTATCTGGAAAAATAAAATAGAATACTTAGTGTTGCATATGGAATGCCTAGGTTACTGACTTCAAAATTTACCACTAACCTAAACCCTGCATATGCTCTACCTATCTATTGTACCTATCTAAATTTTCAAAAATCATAATCCACTCCAAAGAACATGAGACAAAATACAAATTAGGATATGAGACCTAGTAATGTGAAAGAAATTTTTTTGCTATATTGTGCTGTTCTTGGCTCCCAGACTACAAACACCACTTTCTGCCAGAGGATCACTATAAAGTCTGTCTGTATGGAGGTGTTTATATGGAATGCTATCTACTCTATGAGCAAATTGCTAATATAATTCTTAAATAAAATTAATAAAGTGAAGCATACACATAAAGACTACACAAATGGTGACGTTATCATAACTGACTCATTTAACTGGCATTATTTTTCTATATGTGTTTCATGTTCATGGGTCTCCAAATGCCTTTTGTTATCTCTTCCTATAACTACAGTGTAAACACAGACTACTTGCATTTTGATTTTAAATTTACTGTAAGCCCCAAAAAGGGATAATGGATAATGGTAATACCTGGGTCTAAAAGCCATGAAATTTATAATTTTATTTACTTCTAACCATTTCATCATCTCTGTGGCATTCCTATTATTTGCATGATAGAAAGCAGCAAAATTGTCAACATCAGCTTATAGGCCAGAAACTAAAAGAGTAAAGTAAGAAATTACTACTTGTTACAGTACCAGGACTTATCCATAAAATTCAGACAGTTAAGAAGAGAGCTTTAAATTACATGATACAGCATGCCAGCAGAATCATGGAGTATTTTTAAAAAATTAAGTACAAGTAAAACATGAAGAAACCAGGGATAAAGAAGTGGCATTTGGCAATGAGACCACATTACTGTTTAGCTGCAAGTTTAATATAGATATTTTCCATATTTTCTCATAAATGGTGTCTAAGCTATAAAAGTTATTATGACAGTCTAAATTTTATTAAAAGGCCAGTATTTACTGTTATTTTTAATTTTATTTTTGTCTTGCTTTATGGCTTGTAATTATCTCTTTCGTTATTCTGTATTTGTTCTAACCACGGTGCACTCATTTAACAGCACAAGTGGTTTTACATCTGCAGTAACAAGATTGCTGGGAGCTTGTGCCTGCCTCCAGGAACCAACTTGCTCCAGCTGCAAGAGGACATTCATCAATTTGTGAACATCATCAATAGTGGGGAGACAGATACATTTCTGAAGGTTACCTCTGCTGGCCTTATCACACACTCTCTTCTAGGCAATTTATTACATCTGTGGAAGACCTTTTCTTTTTTCCTCTGTTTTGTGGAACATCTAGTTTTCTTGGTTTGGATTAATCAGCCAGATTGATCTTCTCTTCACATCTCTTCTCTGATCTTGCTTTGGAGAGTTTTCTTTGGTGCTAAGATTTCCTTGAAAAAAATTCTAAAAAATTAGTAATGAAACGTATTTTACAGTTGTGGTCAGAAAGGTCACAGGATCTACAGGATCTACTTGGACAACAAAGCAAGAGTGTAGTAGGTGGTATTAATGTATTAATACAGAATATTTGTATGACTGTTTCCTAAAGATGGTGGGATTTGTTCTTTGACTGTGATATGTTTGAAAGTACTTTTTCACAAAAGAATTTACATCTTTTTGGTGCAGAGGAGAAAAATCATCTGCCTGAAGAGAATGACTTTCATAACTTAGTCTGTGATTGTCGGGGGATATTTGATAGAGAGGGTTCTCAGGAAAGCACTAGAAGTCAATCAGTTATTTGGTGAGTATTTCCTAATGCTTTCAAAACTGTAAAAGCTCTGAGTGCAGTTCAGACAGGAGTGAGAAAGAACAGAGTTAACAACCTGTAACTGTACATATTATAAAAAAGAAAAATCTCCATTTGCTTCAGTAGCTGAACCAAAATGTCTTGACTGGGACATGGTGAATGGGAGAGATGCAGCAGAAATCTAGATCTGTGACTGGTAGGAATATACAGTAGAGGATTAATGAGACAGGAAAGAAGCTGTCAGCTAGGCAACAAAACAGAATAGCCCAATAAACATCAATGAATATACACAAGATGTTCTGTTTAAATGTATTTTCTTGTTTATAATGAATACTGTTTAATACTAAACCAGTTTGTTTAAAAGCTAAAACTATAGTAACTGAAACAAAGACTCCACTCTTTCTAATTTCCTTTTTTTAGTGTTGAAAAACCCTAGCAAAGATTCTGTTTTGCAGAAGTAATTACCTGGAATAATTTCCAAACTGGCTGTGGAGTATGGCTACAGAACTCTTTAGTTACACTAAACTTACAAGAAAAATGAGACAAACAGAGAGAATGCAGAAAAACAAAATCAATAATGGTTTACAACAGTAATTGTAAGTTACAGTTATTTTACTTTGTAACTTTTTTACTTTGTAAGTTCCTGGGAAAAAATACCTAAGTAAATGCAAAAAACCTAATTTGGTGCAAGAAGGAACAGGAGGATTTAACAAATAATTTAAATTAGACAATGAACTTAAATTTCAGTTGGTAGGGAAAAAGTCATCATGTAAGCCACAGAAAAGAGGTTCTGTGAATATTCCCCTTGGATGCGTCACGTTTTTTTAATATGTTATTTTTCTACACATGAGGCTTACCTTGAGATTATGATCTGCTACTGGAAAATGAGAAAGCTGTATAGAATATACCATGTTTCATGATCCCTAACTATCACTACCATTCATCAGTCATATGAGTGTAAAAGTGTTTGGAGAGACAAACCAGTTTACTTTTATTTAGAAAAAAACAAGAGAGATGCCCATATAGCATTTTTTGCATTTGATTCTTATTCTTTGGAAAAGTATCTACAGAATTTATTTAACCATGCTTCTGTGTAGAGAACTTTAATTTTTAATATTTACCTCCAAAATGCTGCAACTTTTGTTCCCATTGCATCATCTACAAAAATTGGATAAAACTGTAATTGTAATTCAGTCATCAAGTTTTCCAAAGGAATTATGTCCATACTTGAAATTCTCCCAACTAAAACTCAAATAAGACTTAGCCATTCCCTAAAATCATTTTTTCTTTATTTTGCATCTCCAGGCCAAACTTAGTTTTCCAGTATTGTTTTCAAAACTAATCAAAACTAGTCTTTCTATTTATTTGTTAAATCTCCCATCTTGTCAAAAAAGGGTTTGAGAGAATCCATTTATGACAACACATCTGTGGATTTTTTTTTTTTTTGGCTAAGGTTTTTTAGATATCCTTATTCAGTAGCTCATATCTTATTCCAGTAACAAAACAGGAATTTCACCAATGTACCACCTTTGACTTCTCTTCAAGTTCATAAACCTAAAATCCCCTATTCTAAGCACCATCAATTCTTTCTTTATCATTATTTCAGTATACTGTAATATTTTTCCATTTTTGTATAACAGTTTAAAGCAAGAGACCCATTATTCTTGTGTGTCTGAATCAACAAGAATTTGCTCTTCTTTGCTTTTAGTCACCAAAATTTCCTCAGACTTCCTTTCTTCTCTTCTTACAGCAATTTCTGGGGCTTTTGGCTTCTTCATAAATGTTATATATATGAATATTTACTTCCTTTTAAGCCTGATTATGGCTTACCTTTCTGCTTTTCTACACATATGTATGTACCATTCCTTAAACTCATCTAGAAATCTATGTGTTTCCATTGTTGATGTTATTTTTGAGACTCAGTTTCAGAAAGATGTCCCAAGGCATTACAAATGTCTCTTTATGTTTCCAATATACCTTTAAAAACAGAATTTGTGTTGGGTATTTGACTAAATTTTATGCAGTATATTATTCTCCCAACAATTCTATGCTTTGGTTTATTTTTCACAAGACTCTACTCATCAGGTCATTATTCTCAAATCTTTAATCCTTATAAATCTTTAATCCTTATTCTACACCTCTCACAACTTGTTTTCCTGGCGAAAACAGAAAGATATTAACTGTTCGGCACTGTTCAGCACTGTTCATAATTTCCATTTTTAGATTTTCTGAGGGGTTTTTTTCTTCTCATTAATACAGATTCTCTTCAAGGAATTTTCTCCTGATAGGATTCATGCCTCATACATTTCAAAACATTAATCATCTAGTTAGCTATTTTCCAGCAGATATTTGTGGAACCAAGGGACCTCCTGTAACTTCAAAGTCCTGGTTTTCTATACTTTCCTAAAAAACCAGCAAATCCCTAGTTTTATTAACAGTACCAAATCATGGTCATGACACTATTCCTTCTGTTTTCTTCTTTACTTTTAGAAATTCAGGAAAACTGGCCCTTGTTCTTCCCCAAACACACAAAGGAATAACAAAGTACCTATGGGCTAAACTAAATAACATCATCCATATTTTGAAAGGAATAATAATAGGTTTGACAGAATGAACTTTGTGATGAAATTCCATATCAGGAGTATCTTAATCCAAAAGTTGTAAAACTATGGAGAGGTTGCACTTATCAAAAAGATGTTATCAGCAGACTTCTGCACACAAATTAACAGTACTAAGGCCACTTAAAGCATGAAGGTCCAGGACTACAAAGCATTTATCTGCTAAGTGGTGTTATCAAAACACTCTTTAACAGAAAATCAATGTAACCTTTGCAACATATTAGAATAAATGTGCTTAGCATGTTTGTTTTGAGGAGGAAATGTTGCCACTGAGTCTAGACTTCATCCATTACAGGAAAATTGGTTTGAAATTGCTGGCATATCATCATGAAAAAATATTTTCAAGTCAATATACAGTAGCAGAAGTACAAGTTTATCATTGCAATATCATTATTAATCCAGCAAATTTTTGTCTGGTTTACAATGCAACTCCAGAAACAGTGGAAGTACAATGGAACAGCTTACAAATAGAGCAACAAAGACATCCAGATCTCTGAAATACACAAGGTGTATGTGGCTGTCTTAAACCACGAATTTGCCATTGCATTATCTCTGCCTGTCCTCTCAATGAAGGAGGAGAGAAGTGACTTGGTAGGTGCCTGGTGGCCAGTCAAGCTCAATCCAGCACACTGAATTGCAAAATCTTTTTGTAGCTAGAATACCAAAATTAATTTTCTCAACAGATACTGCAAAGGTGGATTAGTTTCAGGTTAAAGCTCTGAACCTCCTTTTACTTTTGAGACACCCTGACGACCAGGACCTTTCTCCCTGGTCCCTTCTTTTTCATCTCTTGGCTAGGTTTTCTCATCATTGAAGGAGGCAGAGAAATGTGTGCTGAGTGGGAACAATTTAATTTGCATTAAAATGTTCCTGAGAGACATTCCTGTTCCTGTGCATCTGGTGTACAGGGTTCGTTGCAAACAGAACCACCACCTAAGTTACTAAGTCACAATCTAGTGGGGAAGCTATCTATTTTATAAGAACAAGATGCTACAACATGGAAGTTACATTTATCACATTCTAAAAAAATACAGTCTGCTAGAAAACCAACACTTTAGAAAAATAAAGAGGCCTGAATCTCAAGCAATGTAGTGGGAACAATGAAACAGCCTCTGTGTTTGCAACAAGGGGAAAGATTTATACTGCACAGGTAAATAAAAATATGATTAATAGGCATTTATTGTCAAATAATCCCCTTCAGAGTAATGCAGCCCCCATCCTGATTCAAACCTAGAAAATAGATAGGAGAAAGGAATGCTAGTGACAGAAGACATAATATACCACATAATACCAAAATTACAAAAAGTCAAGTAAATCTCTTAAAGGCTGTTGAAAAACAGAGGCACTAATACAGAACATATGGTGTTCTATAATTTCTAAGAATAAACATGGGTAGAAAAAAAAAAAAACATTTAGTTAGCACTATCAGGAAAAATTTGCACTGCTGAGGGAAACAAGTGAAAAATTTCCCAAGCATCCTTATCAATCTTCAGAGTCCTAAAGAATATGATTATTCAGAATACCTAAGGTCAGTGAAAATCAAGGAGGAAGAGAATTTAATTTCTAGCATGTTCATTTCTAGCACCTAGTGCTACACAGGGAACTCATCAGAAATTACTCTGAGCAAGTAGTTTCATAGCTGCAGCACAAAGCCCAGATCTTAAAACGATGAAAAATCATTAGAGTCAAGTTTGCATTTTTTTCCTTTTCTGTTCAGAAATACCCCAGCAACGCAGGGGAATGTTGCATGGGACAGAGAATCAAATACACAGTAAGTGCAATTAAGGTTCCTTGCTGCTTGTTGTCTTTTCAAAGCGGAGTTTGCTGCTAGCTGCTGTCACAGCTGTGTCCCATTGATAGCGCTGGAGCCCGGGAGTGCTGTGAGCTGCATCAGCTCTAAACTGCAGCTGAAGCATCCAAGGCAGGCTGCCTTGAAGGAGTGACAGTGTGCATCTGAGCTGCAGAACCCTGTCAGCGTTTCTATGAATGTATTTGTGATTAAGTGAAGCAAACTGTTAGTGTCATGTATAACCCTGACACACTCTCACAATCCAATTTTAAGCGGCAATTCTGATTTCAGGTTCTCCCTGGACATCTTAATTCTGTCCTCTGAAGTGTGTATATTTTTGATAGGACAATCACATGGCTGCAGGCAGTAATCTGAGGCAAACACCCAAAAACCAGTGGGTTTTTTAGAATGTATTTGATTAAACTCTAGTCCAGCAAAATATTAACAAGTGAGTAGCCATATTGACTTCAGACAGCCCATTTATTCAGAAGTTTTGATGTAACAGACTGAGTACTCAAATGGAAATAGAGATGAAGGAAAATAGGTAATTGGGCAGTCTGTAAAGAAAGTACCATCCTCAGTGGCTTATGAATGAAAATGCATACTTTGTCTTGATGTGTATCAGGACAGGAGTAGATTTACAACTTTTTCAAGATTAGCAGAATGAAAAGAAGCATGTCTTCACAGAGCTAAGGCAGAGCATTTTGTTTTTAAACATGAGCACCGATTTATATTTTCTTGTACACATTTTCTAATATTTGTCTAAATCCTAGCATCTGAAAGCTTACATTATTAGATAGAAAGTTAACAATGGATTGAAAGCTTTAATATCTGCTATTAGGTGATCATTACAGAATGGAGCTAGAGTTGAACTCTAGCTGCTATCTAACATTCTTTAAAAAGTGCTGATAAGTGTATCAAAAATATATTGCAACACGTGGTGTTGTTGAGTTCGTTGTTGAAGTTTGAGTCTAGCTGGAAAAACAATAATATTGTGTAAGACATATGCCAATTATGAAAGTTAATATATCACTATATTACAAAAAAATGTTCATAGTATTCTGACAAATGTCTATATATATGAACCAATGCAAAGATATTTGTGAAACAAATTTGGTTAATTTATATGCTTTTCTTTTGCGACATTAGTTTATTAAATACTGTACCATGAAGAATAAAAATATCATTATACATCCAGAGGGGAGTAAGTATTAACTCTCTGTGAATTTTTGTCAGTGTCAATAGCATCAATTTTGTCTTGCTTTTTTATCAGCTGTTCATTTTTTATAAGATTTATGATTAGCTAAATGTTGATTAGCTCTTTCTTGTTTTGTATTGACATACAGAAATCTGTAAATCTGACATTTGTAAATTCACATTTCTATTGGCAAGAGATGAAATTTTCTTCTAGACTAATTATATCACCACTAATACTCACAAAGAAGGTAAAGAAGCAACTTGTTTTGAAACCCCAGTATTCCTGAGTTAATGTGATGCCATATCTCTAATATTATTCCATGAAAAAAGGCTGGATGAATATGAGTAGAGGTTTCTACATGCTTATTTACATAGCATTATTTAAAAAAAACTAAAACATGAATGTATAAATTAAGTTTTAATAGGGTGAATCCGTTAACAAAGTCTACATCTACAGAGCTGCACTAAGTTGGATGCTTCCAATACTGATTGCCTTGGTTTCAAATGCATTTACTTATAATAAATTAATTATATTTTTAAAACTTCCACTAATAAAATGTTTCAATATATAAAACTGTTTCTTGAATATACATTCAATGCAAAGTCATTTGTTTATCTGAGAAGAGGAATTCAGCTATTAGATTTCTCACATTCAGTATACTGGGTGCATTTCACAAATTACAGAAAGACATCTCATGCTTTTCTGAAGACTAACATAATAACAGTGGCAGCCACAATACAGGTTATAGGACTGCAGCTGAAAAGCTACCTTCTATTTCGTTACTGTGGGATGTTTACAAAAATCAGGGGAAAAAAGACAGAAAGGAAAATCTATAAATTTTCACATTTCTGGGGTCTTAAAATCTGGTGCAATGATATTGATTGCAACACAGGCAGTTCCAAGATGTAACTAATTTAAATATTATATACTTCATATGTTATTCCCCACTTGCATATATTTTATTAATGCATTGAAGGGATTAGTGAGAAGTGCATCCAGGAAAGTAGGACATTATTTCTCAAACTAGGTATCTGATATTGTATTCTGGACCTTTTTGGGATACAGGGATGATCAGCCAGGGAGAGGTGAAAAAGTATCCTGCCTCTATTTAAAAAGACCAAGGGGATGAGACATGAATGTATTAAATAACATCAAGAACAAGTTAGCAAGACTAAGATATAAAAATAAGTAACTTGCTTTCATTCCTTACATCAATATGATTTTGTTTGCTTTTTCTTTCATGACACACTCAGTCCCCTGGTATAAGTAGACCACACCTACAAGCTGACAAAGTGAGCAATCTTCACAGTCACAGAGCAATCTCCTCACAAGGAGATGGCTGGCCCCAGAACTGCATGTTGCAGTATGAATATTTTAAAATCTTTAAAGTATTTGTCCACAGAGGTAGTACGGTGAAGTAGCACAGATAGAAACAGACATCTATGGTAAAAATTGAAATCTGAAATACACACCAGAGTCACAAGACATAAATAGCATGATGGATAAAAGTTAGAAAGACCTCTCAACCACCCTAGATTTACTACCCATGCATAAAAACCACAAAGACAGTAATAGTAAATGACATCCTTTAATACTAATATATGTTACAGGAATCCTAATCACACAGATTTATTTCCAGAATGCTTTATTTGGGATGTTTACATTTTTTCTGCAGTATCAATCAGACCTTGAAGTATCCTCTCTCTATTGTAAATAATTTATTCTCAAATTGGAGGTAAAACTGGGCTGATATGGGGTCAAAATCTCATGCTATCTTCAGAATCATAACTCTTCTACGCTGAAAGACTTTCTTTCTTGGTACAAACCTTGCGTATTAATATATATAGTGGTCATTACTTTCCCCAGGCTTATTTTAACCCATTTGCTTTTTTCCTCTCCTCCTTCTTCTTTTGTGCTTATTTCTATTGCTGTCTAAACAGATGGGCACTGTAACTCTTTTTGTGCTGCTGTGGGCAGAGAAAGGTAAACTCCGATAACAGTGTTTAAACTCTCCTAATCACACAGGTGTTGAACTAAAGAGTTGCACTAGCCACAAATCCTGTCTGCTTTGAAAACGAACAAGTCTTGCTTCCCTAACAGCCTTCTTGCCTTTCTGCCTGCACAGTACCTGCAGCCACACTCCAGGTGGGTAAGTCGAGGCACCAGGCAGTCTCTCTCAGAAGCATCACCAGCAATCTGTGCTGCAGTCAGCTGTGTCAGTCCTGTGTCAGGAGCTCTGGGTACTTCCCCCACAGCTTTGAGAGAGATGAATTGACGAAACTTCACATGGAAGCAATTTACCTAGAGCACTTCTGTCTGGCTTGCTAGCACAGGTTGATGAGGGACTACAAAAACCTGATACATTAGCCAGTATGACAGCAATTTGATGATACAAAGGCACATGTAAAATACAAGTTTTTTGTTTAATGGTTTCATATTTTTTTCTCAACTAGGGTGTTTTACAGACACACTTCTCTGGACATTCAAAACTTAATTAATGGGACCATTTTATTTATAAGAAAACTGAAAATGCCAGCAACAAGAAATAATATTTTTCAATTACAGTATTTTCTTTTAAAAATTAATGTGGATGGTAAAGGACAAATGAACCAAAAGTAATACCCTGTTTCAACTTCTTTTTTCATTATTTTACTAACAAAGACTTTCTGTAAATTTTGAAAATAAATCTCAGGAAGGTATCCCATTCTTCTTTCTCTCTGATTCAAGTGCCAATTTGGCTTTCACTTAGCAGTAAAATCTCTCCCAAAGGATTTATATGTGACAAAACCCTCATTATCTTTCCTGGGAAAACAAGAGAGGTGTTTGTTTACACTCATTCAAGATAGTCATAGATCAGGAAGAAATCTTTTACTCCTCATTATCTCCCACTATAAAGTCCATTATAAGTCTTTATCCATTCAAAATTGTAACTTTCAGAGAAAATTTCAAATCTCTCTTGCTTGCATCATTTTTTCTACAGCTGTACTTATTCTGCAGTCAAATAAAAAGGCTGGTATTCTAGTTGCTCCTTTGAGACTTAATCCTACTTAATCAAATAATTTTCATCACATCAACAAATTATTTTCCTTGGCCCACCTTCGACCCTCCATTTCATATTCCAGTTTGTAATATGTAAATATTCATTAAATATTAATGAATTTCCTATTAATGTTACAGTTTGATTTAAAGAATGTGTATGACTGCTGTCATCAAGTTATAAGATCACCTTCATATCCTGCTATATAATATATCCTTCTGTATATATTACTTTATATCCTACTATATTTTCATTATTATTAAACTTATTCTTAACTACCTGTTTTTCAGAATAAGCAGTTATTTAGATACAAGATATGTTTATAAAAGCTTACATTTCTTAATACAATTTGTTTTCCTGCCTCTGCAATTTATTAGAGCTCACAGGTATTTTAAATTAGATTAGGAGACATCAGCAACTAGGATTTTCCTTTTGGTTTTTCCAAGGCTGACTTCTCTGTGCTGCCTGTAAATGGTTTGCCATCCCAGTTCCTTATGTTTAAGGCATAGCAGTGAAATATTGAAATATCCTTATGTATGGTTAGATGCTCTGGAATTATCACTAGTAATTAAATAGGAATTCAACACTTACAGTGTCTGGGTTATGCTCTACAGTTTGACACTGCAAATATAGTATAGGAAATATCTCATAGTGTGAATGGATATGGCTAAGGTTTAGGTTTTGGGTTTTCTTCTTCCCATTCCACAGTATATAATCAGTTTAACCATATGTCACAATAGACAATTTTGCTAGAACAGGCAACATCAATCTTATCTGAAATGAATGTATTTTTCAACTGCTTCCAGTCTGCTTCTCACTATGATTGCAGCCAGCAGTGTTTAGTGCTTGATTCCCATGAGAACAATTCTGGGAGCAAACGACTCTCTGTAGAATAAAAAATAAAATAAAAAAAGCTTTTTGTTCAAATGTCTGAGACTAGACAAATCACATATGCACAACTTGTCTCCAAGAGATTTGAAATATGAAGATACATAGATATATATAGATGATAGGTAGAGACAGACAGGCAAACAGACAGACAGACAGACAGACAGATATACACCCTTGATTATTTTATAATCAGAGACAATACTTGGCAATTACAAAATTATTTGTGTACCTAAGAAGTGACTAGACCCTGCTACACCAAAAAAGTACAGAAAAATCTCAGCATAGGTGACATATCTGTAGTATTTCATGGGATTACAGCTCTGCTTATAGTCCTGACACTGTAGAAAGTTTCTGAGCAGCTCACACTCTTGCCAGATACTAATTGCTTCAGCTTGGCTTGAGATCATTGAATGTTGTAAATTTAAAAGTGAAGTATACAATATAAGATGATCATGTAAATGACAGTAAGTGGAAGTAAAAACAGGAGCTTCTGTGGGCAATAAATTCCATTTCTCCTAGATGTCCAGTATAGAATAAATGGAATTGTTCCTTGGAGATTCTACTTTCTTTCTAATATCTACCAAGAAACTCTAAATCACAAGCTCAGGGTGAACATCTCTTCTTTTAAGGCTGATGAAGATAGGTGACATAAATCACAGCTAACATATAGAGCTGTATTTATTCCTGAGGTCTGCTCTCTTTTTTCATTAATTCTCTCAAATCCCATTCCTTCTGAGGATCAGTAACTCTGAGAGAGGTGAATTTGGTTGAAATGGTCAGAGATATTTTGAACAGCTAGATAGTCTAGCAATGACAGTATCTCCTCCCCTCCCCCAGCTCCTTCTCATATTATTTGTTTCAGTTATTTCCTGTTTCTAATCTAAAGTTTAACCTCAGTAGTGCAAAAAGACTCCTGAGTAGGTAAACTCCTTTACTATTGTAAATATTTAAATCTAGCATTGAAAATCCTCAAGGACAGATCTTTCTTTTTCTAGATATTTATAACAGAATAGGCACCATGATTCTTTCCTTTGAGAATAGAAAGTTATTCATATATTATACATATATAGCTAAACATGAACAGGTGTTTAAATACACACTTAAAGAAGACTAATTATTTCAAAAAATTTAGTGTGATAGGAACTCATTAAAAAAAAAAAAACCCAACTAAATTAAATTAAAACTTTTATTTAAAAATATTTTATGCATAAATATGGTTGCATAGGTAGTTGTCTGGGTTTTATGCTCAACAACTAAACACAACTGGGGATGTTAATATACAATGAGGAAAGGCATGCTCACACCAAAGTGAAATTCCAGAATGTACTCATACCTTTTGGCAAACAGATAATCTGATCAAAAGGTCTGGTTCTGTTTTGTGACAGAATACCACAAAGGTCATGACAGACAGTTGGAAGTACAACCTGAAGGCAGTGCTCTTGGCAAGTGTTTTGGCAGAATAGAAACTCTCTGTTAAAAACGCACAAAAAAACGTTACTCTCCTGTGAAGTTACTGCATAATTCCAATGGCATTGTTGGGGGACTTAGATTTTTTCCAAACCACACTCTATCACAAGTCCATAACAAATACAACATAGAGAGAAATACTGCAAAGACAAGTCCAGCTGTGTGCTCTGTCATATTTAAATCTTGTCCAACAAAAGTATAAACCCAGGTTATAGTGCTGCTACCCAAGCCTGACCTCGTCTTCGTCTCTTGAGGCCTCATTCAAAGTGTATGTTCCCACTAAAGTCATGTGAGCTGACCTGAAGGAATGGCACTGACCAGCTCCAGATGCTGGAAGCTGCAGCAAGGGTGACAGGAGAGGAGCTACCAAGGATACCTGCTGACCTCAGTACCCACACAAATCTAGAGCCTCAAAGCAGGCAGACAGCCAGCAGAGCATTGAGCAGCAATATATTCAGTAGCAACATCATCTTCCTTCCTCAGCACAATATTTTGCTGCAATCATCATCACCAATATCATCACCATCATCATCACTGTCATCATCATCATCATCATCATCTGAAATTTCTGTTCTATATCGCTGTGAATTTGTCTAACCATGAATTTATTCTTGCCACTGTTGTGCTTAAAAAAATGCAATAAATCATAAAGTTTCTATATTATTTTTCTTCTTATTCTGAACACCTTTCCACGTAAATCAACCTCCCCACAGAAATTAAGAAAAGTTGATGAGCTCAGAAGTAGATTTGGAAATTGACACCATATGTCTCTCTCTGAAAAATAATGTACACCAGCAGCCCCAAAGAAGACTGTCTAAAATTGGAATACATTAATAAATACGTCTTATAGAAGCTGTGAAATTCAGAGACCACTGAATCATTTGTAAAATATTTCTGTCTGCACTATAGAGAAACACAATTACAAATTAAACCATGCTGCTTTACCTTCAACACATCAACACTGACTTCCTTTGAGAAAATAACTTCTGCACAGAAGGACATCTGAAGAAAAAACCCATCTTATGAGTTTATGTACATCACTTTACCAAAGAATTCATTTGGTTCTCAGACACTTAGAAAGAGAGAATATACTTGAAAAGTAGAAAAAAAGAGTCCTCCCTTGAACAACTGATTTCAAAAATGTCATATATTTCATGTGGCAAATTCTGAGCACCCCAGATTGGTTGAGAAAGACTCTGTCAGGGCTACTACTAAAGCCAAACCTTGATCCAAATTACAACATTTGTAAGTCAGAGCTATATGTTCTGAACTCATCTAGAATATGAGCCATCATCAAATAAGAACACTTTAAAACAATTTACTGAAATCCAGCCTGGTTCTTTATGGCAAGCCAGCCTGAGGAGTCATGCGAAGAAACAGTCCAAGAAATTTTTATGAGAAATATTTATGACTGAACTACACTCCACAGGAGGCAACCTATCTGAGGGTGTTACCTTCCCTGACTTTACCACAAGAGGCTGTTTTTGGGGTTGGGGCAGCGGTATCATCAGTGTGTTTCATCAGCCAGGTAGATAACAGGGCTTCTACTGTGCTGTGGAGATTTATTTGTAATACTCACAATAGAGAAAATCACAGGTATGAGCCTGAAGAGTGGACACATGGATCACATCTGCTGCTCACATCACTGCTAGCTGAGATTCAAATTAGTCATGCTGTGTAGGTATGTTTACTCTCTCCAAAAATCTCTTATTGCTATTTTCCAACTTCATTTGCTGTCATTTGACAGCCTAATGCTATTCCTTGAGCACCATTTAAGCCTTGAACACCATTCAGGCAATGTGGAGAGTGAAGCAGTGCCAGCAAGCTAGGAAACACCAAATAACTCACAAGATATTTTAGTACATTATTTAAATATATTCAGCATCCATAAAAATGTCACGTTATTCCATGAGTTATTAGTATGGTAATGTGAAAGAGAAAGGGAAAAAAAGATTATTTTAACTACACATGCAATTAATTAAAATATGGGGATTAACTTCAGGAAATGAGCATGAAAATTATACTTTTAAAAGGGTAATATGATCCTATGTTTTCTTTTCTTTGCCTACTATCTATGCTCTTATAAAACAAGAAACAATATGAGCAATGGAGGGAGAAGGTTAAATTTATTTTTTTTTGCAAAATAGCCTCTATACTTGCAGGGAAAAAGTACTTATCAATGCATGCAATGTCAGCCAATATCTTACCAAGGTCCTCCCTCATGGCTTGTGCTGCTCCTAAAAGATAAAGCTTTCTAAGCACACTTTATCTGCTAATAAATGGCTTATAAGTGCATACATCTGAATAACTTTGGCAGGAGAATACACACTTTTGTTAACAGATTTTTTAAGTATCCATCCTCTTTAAAGAAAAAAAGAAGTGTGTACTGCCATTTTTGCTCTCTTTTTTTCTTTGATTCCTACCTCTAAAAATCAGGATCCACTTTCTTTTTAATGATCCAAGATGAGTAAACACAATGAAACCTTATGTTGCTAATGTTGGAATAGATGTACAATAAAGAAGTAAACAAATGTCTGAATGCATAATAAATATAGATAAATAATTAATGTATACTACTAAACACAGTTACAGATGGGACAGTTTTATCTAAGCCATGTTTATTTAACTATTTAGCATTGAAAAATTCAGAGGTAAATATAAAGAACAATGCATTTATATATTTCAACCACTCTACCAAAACATCTCTTTAAATACCAATGCTGTTGGAATCTACATGTCCCACTGAAGTTCCTAACCTCAGCTCTATTTCCTTTTATATGACATTTGTTATTTGAAACACTGAATGAAAACTCATTATCTACTTTTGAAGCTAAAAAATCAATGCAAGGAAAAACTTTAAGTTCCTTCCCTCAAACATATTTTTTTACTTTATCATAGATAAATTAAAAAACAGTTAAGTTGCTCTTTTTTTTAATATATATAACCTATGATGTATTTTCTCTGGTTAAAGATAGAATCTTTTGCTTAACAGAAGAGAATATTAATCTGGTAGAAAGAATACAACTTTAATGTAAAATCCTCAGGATCAAGGATCTTTACTTCCATATTGCATAACAAAAGGAGATATGTTGTTTTGTTGTTTGGTTTTTTTTTTTGCTAACAGGTAGAGTGCATGATTTTACTTCTGACAGAAAGTCAGGAACCTTGTTCATTTTGACTTCCTACTTTGGACTTGAGTTATTCTTCAAAACAGAGATACTTTTCAGGTTCAAGGCAATACTATAAGCTGGGACACTTGAATTGAAAGAAAATGGCTTAGGTATCTGGTTAGAATCTGGCTGTATAAACTCAGTCTCAAAGTCACAGAACTTAGTGACATGTTACTTTGATTTAAATAGCCTTTGTTCCAGACCAGGATAATTATATTAAATCAAATAGTATTTTATGCATTTAGTTCAATAGATTTATATCAGAAAGAATAAAAATGGAGAAGACATAGAATCTTTCAATTTTGTCAATGTTTCTTCAAAATGACTCAAAGACACAGAAATAGTTATATAAATATTCATAAAATGGAGAGCAACTATTTCTGTAGATGCAAACAATACCTGGTGTTACCTGCATCCCCTCATTATTTTGCACCATAAAACCAGCTTGAGTCCAAAGTCAAAATAGCTTGTCATTTCCACTGCCATTGTTTTACATCTATGAATCTCATGTCCCTTAATAGTTCTTCAGTAAATTTCTCCTGTTGCATTCCAGCCTGCAGACTGTCTGCCCACAGAATGCCAACAAACCACATTACTTTGGTATCAATCTCTCTTAGACTTGATGGAATTTCCTAATGGAGGCTGTGATCATTATCTCTCTGTGAACCCAGAATGGCTCTGGTCATGTCATATCAGAAATAAGGAGTAGAAATTTACCTGGCAGCTAGCATGGGAGAATAGAACTGTATCAGTTTATTGTTAAGTAGAATTGGCCAAGGGTGCCTGTTTTTAAAGATAGATTGTGCATTTAGGTAGAAACAATAATTTCTTTCTAAACCATAAGAACTTTTAAAATTCTTAACCTCTGAATAATTTATAATTTTTTCTGTTAGAGAAAAGCTAGATCTCCTTAAAATGACAATGGGAACATATTTTTCTCAGGGCCGCAAACATCACCCATTCCATCTTCCTTGAACAGAGTACCTGGAGTCTGTAAAGAGGAGATCAAGCGTTTGCTACTGTGTCACCTAAGCTTTATTAAATGATGGGGAGCATCTACATTATCTTGGAAGACTATCTTCTGGTAGATAACAAAATCTCTAGTTTCTTTCCAGTTTACTGCTTATTCTAATATATTCAGGGAGAAACATGCCCTCAGTTAAATGAAAAGTGAAAGCACTCTTGCAACTGCCAATGTGTAATGTTGGAACTCTGCTGAGGCAAGTGAGGTTCATAAGGAAAAAAGAGATCTTCTTGACTAATATGCCCCTCTGGTTCATCCTCATTTTCATATACCTGAGTTACTTGGAAGTGAGAGAAATGAGGTTTTAAAAATGCTTTAAATCTGTCATAATGTAGTGTGTTTCATCAGACAAATGCTAACCTGAAATAAAAGTTCAAGCACACTAAACAGTTGAACATCTGTCATGTAGTGAGCTTTGCACCTTTAATTAGCTCATTTGCTCGAAAAGCTAAAGCTATGCTTAGCATGTTAACAGTGTGGATCTCCAAATGTATACAACAATATAGTACTTCTCTCCCCTTACTTAGTAAAGGGTTGTTGAAAAAGCAAGAGAAAAGAAAAATCCTCTGCTCAGTGAAAAGACTCAAAGTTTCTGCAAAAGACCTTTCACTATACAGGTCCCGACATTGAAATAATCAAACTCTGGTTCTAAGATTTGTGTGACTTGTGTATTTCAAAAATCTGTCTAGCCTACATTACCTCAGAAGATGGTTTTCAAAACTGTGCAATAGGACACACACCATAACTTATTATCAGTTTGCAGATAACATTTTTCCTTTCCTCATATCACAAAAATGAGGGAAAACAAAGAAGGAAAGGGAATGCTTCTGGCTACCTACATACAGGAAGTTTGTTTGTAAGTCTCAGGGCTGTCTCAGTGCATTGCCTGTACCTTCATTTGGAAGACAGATCTTTAGAAAATGCTTTTTCTTTCACAGGAAGATACCTCAGCCATGAAACAACAAACAATAAGACATGAAAGCTGTGTCCAAACAAGGACATTCCTCAGGAAATACTCAGTCTTTCCGAATTATTTTCCCCTTTGTGTCAGTTCCTCTCAGCTTAGTCCAGGCAGCTGCCTCAGGAGGTTGTGTCTTCTGAAGTTTTATCTGATTATGATCTTGGGAAATACCCCACTGTTTTTCATACAGTTCCCAAGTATTCCACGATTTCCTGAAACAGACATTCTGTCTCAAAACAAAAACATGTAGCAAGTATCAGTTTTCTATGAAAATCAAAACAAAAGCTTTTACAAGCAGGGAGGACTTGCATAAATTATTTATTATGTGCAATATTAAAGAAATATATCATTAACATTTAAATTCACTTGTCCTGGTATTTCTTTTCAAAATTTTGCAGCATTTCCTTTACATCAGGAAACACTAATGCATCAATTCTCTGATTAAATACATCAGAAATCTTAATTTCCAAATGATCCGCTCACTGAATTTATTTGTCAAAAAATCTGCAGCGTGAGAATCTTATAGAAAGTATCTGGCCAAGGTGCCACAGGAAGAATCCTTGCACTTATTTCTGTAGTGACTAAGTCAATAAACAACATGAATCAGTAAGTAACAATCACAATCCTTGGACAACCAATTCACATACTGAAGAAAAATACTATATTCAATAAATACATTTTTGAAGACCTGCTGCACCATCCTTACAATGTTGGAATGCTTGCTTACTTCTTGAAGCCAAAACAATTATCATCCACAGGAGGCAAAAAATTTCAAGGAACAGACATAAAAATAGTAGAGTAGACTGCCTAGGTTATTTACTTCACCAAAGATAGGGAAGGTACTTTATGGGCTAGTTTAACCATGTACCAAAATGCTCGTTTGCTCAATAATTTTGCAACCATTTTCCGTGGGGCAGAATATCAACACAGGTTTGTTTTTTTTTCACAAGTTGCTGTATCAACACTAAATACTAATCATGAATATTAAAGAACTCAATCTAGCACCTACTGCATTTCAGTTTGCAATCTGACTTAAAGGCAAACACACTCAAAAATTGGATTGATGTAAAAAAGCCTGGCTATTGTCTTTTATTTCAAACACAATCACATGCATTGCCTCTTAGTTAACAGCCTACATGTACCTGAAGAGGACAGATCCTCTGTTCTGCTCTGCCTGGGCACTTGGCTCAGTCCACTACTTTCTCATCTACATCCTCATTTTCATTTGATGTCATAGTGAATTCTTATCAGGTCTTAAGAAAGTTTGAATGGACTGAAGCTATCTGTTGAGCTTCCATAATAGGCAGGAAAATTGAGGTTTCTTCAGCTATTTGTGATGAATCCTGCCTAACTCAGCAAACACTGTTTGTAGTCATAGCAACTGTGTACTGCAAGGTTCTGGGTTAGATGTCCTCCTCAAATTGTGCAGGTTGAAGCCCCTGCTCCAAAAAAAACCTTGCTACCTCCATGAAATAACCTGAAGAACAGTATTTCATGTATAAGTCACCTTCATTATTAAGACTAAGTAGCCAGAAACATAAGAATCATCATCATCTTTCTTCTAGAGAGAAGATGAAATTTGACTACATTTGGGACAGAGTAGAACCAGGAATCTGGTTATTTTGGGATAATTTTTGGGTAATGACAGCCTATTATACCTCTTCTGTGCTCATGTGGCTATGTATCACCATCATCACCCATTCCTTAAAGAACCTAGACTCCCTACCCTCTGTGATTTTCAGATACCTGTGCAATATTAATCTTGTTTTATCATAAACATAAACAGAATCTCAGTAAGATTGGATTGACTTGGGTTTTTTAATTGGCAGCTTTGGGCATAATAGCAACTAAAGTGCTAAATAGGGGGACAATCAACCTCAATTTTTCTGTACCTATCTGTGTATGTTGACCCATGGTTTTGACTTTGATGCCTCTTGAATCTGCTCAGAGCTTAAGCAATTGTACAGTGCTGACACCTCCTGACTCGCTTCCAGTCAGTATAATATTCATGCAAGATATTTTAAACAGAACTTGTTAACTTTCTTTAATTCTTGCCCTGCATCCTTTCTCTGCAGTATTGTACCTAAGTAATGTTCTACAGCAGTTCCTGCTGTTTTAAACACCACAGTCCTTTTGATAATACACAATTAAGTTACTTGAAGAATATCAAGCATCCTTATCTTCATTTGGATTTCTGTGCTTGTAAAGTATTCTATTTCTCTTGAGGATTCGGAGAGGATTTTTTGTTTGTTTATTTTTTTTATCTTTATTTTTTGTTCCTCTGAATAAAATTCAACCCATTCAGCCTAAAAAATTAGATTAGTGCAATATTTCTCAGAAGCAAAAGAGAAATCAAAGCATTGAAGAGCATTGAAGCATACTTTTTTCTTCATCCTTTTTGTTGACAGTCTATTAGCAATATCCTAAGTAAACTAAACAGAGTGATCTGTAATTTGAAAAATATGCTCTTTTTTTGATGAAAGAAAGCTGTAAGAAGCATATTAAAAGTCTCACATTGGAATCAGATTACAGGCCCAGTAATATATAACCTCTGTGGTCTGGGAAGGGTCAAAGGTAGAGGTTGAAATGTGGTTTAGACAATAAATAATCACCTATCAGTTGGATTCTTTGATAATGATGACAGAATAGGAATTAAAAAATATAACCAAACCCAAAACACACAACCTATTAAGATTATTAATCACAGATATACTTTAAAATAAACTAAAATATATACAGGTTTTTTTATATACAGATTTTTTGGCTTTGATCCCATTTACACTGCTGAGAAAAAATATGGGGCTATTTTTGTTTGCAGCAAATTTCTTAAATCTAAAGAAAAAATCATGTTTCATTATGATCTTTGTTGACATTTTAGTAAGAGCCTCAATATAGTTCACAAGAATGAAATTCTTAGGTATTTACCGTATTGCAGCTCTAAAATCACTATTTCCATTAAGATACTACTAAAGGCAACCTGACTTCTAGTTTATTGAAATACCACATGGAGAGTCTAGCTGGCATTTTCTGCCATTATTACTTCTTAAACTTAAAAATATCAGAGGCAAAGGCATGTATGAATAGACACATAATTATTTTTTGAGGTGGTCTGAAGAAAACAGTAGAATTAGGGAAAGCACAGAGGGAAGACCATTACCCCATTAATCTCCAAAAATAATCGTCATGCCTACTACCCTGATGTCAGAAATTGTGCAAAGGCAAATTAGAAAGTACTTCTGTTTTCTGAGGAAAAGAGTAAGACATTGACAAAAAGGCCACTGGGAAATTTTTGTTAACTTCAACTAAATCATTGCTGCCTTCAATCACTATGGATGGTCCTGATTTTCCATGCACAAAGACTTTGCACAGAAAAGAAGAAATCTTAACTTTATGTCTTTCAAAATGGATTTTTTTTCCTTCATAATTCAACTATTGATTTTTTGCAGTAGTAATCCTGTTCTGTTAAATGATGTTTCTGAAGACAGTGTGTGCAAAGTCGTTAAATGTACTTCTTTGTATCTGTGAGAAACATCACCAGAAATTCTTAACACTCCCAGGAATAAGTGAATAGGTGCACAATAAGGCTGTGGAGTTCTGTGGGGAGAGATTTTTCTGGACTTGTTTAGGCTTTTCTGGTATTGTCCAACATACTGAGGCTATTCCAGGAAATATCACTGGAAGTTGGACCAAACTCAGCTCTAACTGAGTCTAGTACTTAGATAGCAAGACCTCTACCTGCCCTACCTCGTTACAGTGGTCATCTTACATCCCCTCTGTTTTGTCTCAGGCTCATTCTCAGGCATTTGCTCAATGACTCCATCATTCTATCAAAAGTTGGAACAGCATCAGTTGGTAACACCTTGTATTTGTATAACTATAGCACCAGATGGTTTAAAATGTTTGACGACCTCAGTCGTAGCATTATGTGAAAACCTGAAGGGAATGGAGGAAAAGTGCTTGTGAAATCTGGTCTGAAAACCAAACAACCTACTACCTTTAGGGAAGATGATGCCTCTTCATTTGGAAGAAATTCGGGACCTTCAACTGCAATTTTCTTTAAGGAAGACAAATTTTGTACACAGATAATTTTACAGAGATATCGTTTTTCAGCGAGCCTTGTGTGGCTATTTGTTATCTGCATTAAAATACACAGACACACTCTCAAGGGAGAGTTTCATAGGTGAATGCAGAAGTATTTTTACAAAATGTTTCATCCTCCTTCACCCAGAAATTACTGCCTTAGATCGGATGAAAAGCTTTTCTGTGCTAGAAACCCAAATTAAAATATTGTTGACAATCCTTACTTTAGAAAATTAAACTACTATTTGAAATATAAGTTAATTTGTCCAGCACAGCATGGAAATGAAGGTTTGGAAATTAGGTGATTCATATTTAAGTCAAGAATTTTGTGTGACTATTTGCTAGACTTCTTCTAGTGCATGAGATTTAAAGAGTGGCTATCTTTTAAAAACATTGATAGAAATATGATGAAAAGCGAAAGGAAAAATTTTGAGAAAAATACCTCACTGAAATCTAACTCCACCCTTTTGATATAACTGCTTAGATACTCCATGATGCTTAAAATAAGTTGACCACTACAAATGAAATGCATCCCCTTCACTCTCACACAGTTCTACTCTATTGATGAGGAAATTGTGTGCATGGCAGGGGATTTAGCAGCCTAGGAGGTTACTCTGAGGCCATGCACCATCTGTTTCATCAAATGCAATATACCATCACTCTTTTCAAGGTCTCTTTTTTAATCTCTCTGGGTTTTTTGTTTGGTTGGTTTTGCAGGGGGTTAGTTAGTAGCAAATTCATTTTTATGGAACAGTTTGCTTAAATCTTCATCTTTCCAAAGAGTACCAAGAAGGAAAATTCCAAATGACTCTTGATTATAAAAATAAAAAATGAAGTAGAAACCTACAAAAGAAAGGGCAAAAACATATTTCTTTGAATATCAAGTTTTATAAATGAATAGTAGTATTGCAAGATATTAAGGAGAATTAATCCTTCCAACGGCCAATGCAACATAAACTCAAATCTTTTCCGTCTACTCTCCCATTACACCAAGAAGGAATCTTCAGGTCATATTCTAGGTGATGTTATTAAACAAAAGAAAATAAAGGGGAACCAAACCAAACCAAATCAAACAAAAAACAAGCAACAACAGCAACAACAACAAACTCCCCTCCCCCCCCAAAAAAAAAAAAACATAAAAAAACCCCACAAAAAACCACCAAAGAAACAAAACACGATATACACACAGCTCCCTTCCAAAAAAAGACCAATAGCAATCCCCCCAAAAAAAAAAAAAAAAAAAAAAAAAAATTTTGAGTAAGTACATTATACAGGTGTCCTGAAGTTTTTCACCTTGTTTTTCAATCTACATAGAAAATTTATATTTTCTTTCTCCAAAAAAAACCCTTCTACTGTAACTTCAGCCTGAGTGAAAAAGTAAGTGAGAAGCAGTGTCAAAAAAACACAGCAATACAGACTTTGAGTAAAAGAAGACTTGCACGTAATATCATACGGTGAGAACAGATGACATGGCTGGGCATGAGGTAGATTTCACTGGTACAGTTGTAAAAGGATATCTAATGTTCTTTACAAAAAGCATGTCAAAATTTCTGTTTAAGAACAAAAACAGAGAGATGTTTCAGTAACACTGAGAAAATGGGTCCAACTCTGGAATAAGGCTTCTGTCAGCACCAGTTTTTTTAAGTCTATGCCCTTGTTTCTAGAGTCTGACAGATCCTACAAGATATAATGAAAACAAAATTATTTTTTAAACTGCAAATTATGCAAACTAAAGTATTGACAGTGGACTCCTCTCTTACTGGTGTAGTTAATAAACACACCTGGGGGTGTCTGAGGTCAAAGGTGTTACTTGGATAGAAAAAACAGTAAAACTGAGAGAAGAATCTGTGAAGCTAGGAGTTTTAATATAATTTCTAGTTGTAAAAGGAAGTTCTCTATGAGCTTGTATTTTATGATTCAAATTTATAATTGTTTCTCTTCTCATGTGAATTTAGCAAAAACACCTGCTACTGCATTTTTTCTTTTAGAATGGGCAAATATAAAACCTCCATTCTGCCTGGCTATGTAATTTCATAAAATATGTAGAGACTCCAAGAGACTCAGAGAAGCAAACTGTTGTGTCTGTCCCGGTCAAAATAATCGTACCCCAGGAGAGAAAAGAAATTCTGTGAAACACCCTAAATTTCATCCTTCTATATTTATTTGTGCTTTCCTGGAAAATGTGTTTGCCTTTTGCTAGATTTTCACCTTGACTGAGTTTACTGTTCTGTTGTAATACTCTACAGGGGCCAATCTGAAACTCAGTTCAGAAACAAGCCCTGATTCCTCATAAATTTGAGCAATGTAATTGACTAGAACAGCTTTCAACAGCTCTTAATCATCTCAAATGCTATGCAAAAGGCACTTCTCTTATCACCAGATTCTACCTCTTACTTCCCTCCAGGGACCTTTCAAATTGTGATTGAAACACTGATTTAGAAAAAGAAAAATATATTACAACATAAGCTTCACCTTAGAATTCTTCCATTTAATAGGCTGATCTGTGTATGTGTGACTTAAATGGGAAAAGTGCTTGTGCTTATTTTGACCTATGCCTGCTCACAAAGCTAAAGGTCTAGTTTCAGCAGTTCTTTGGTTATGCCCAGCTACTGAAGGGACTTGAGGTATTAAAGCAGTCTGTGTTTTTCACGCTAAAGGTGCATGACTATTACTCAAGAATATGAGAATCAGGAATTCATAGCTGAGGTGCCATGGCAATATGATAAATTATAGCATCCATAGTAACAGGAAAAAAAAAACAATTCATCAGGCATAGGAAATGGTATATTTGTTACTTATTATTGGGTTTCATAACTGAAATATGAAAATAGTTTTGATATCCAGAAACACTCAATGAACAGTAAATGTTAATTACTACCTTTAGACTAGGCCTTTTGTCTTCCTATTGGACATTTGCACTGGGAAACAACTTAAAGAACAAATACTCTTATGTTTAGGTTGCAAGCGAAGTAGAACCACTTCAGCCAAAACTAGTGTGGCAATCACTGAGGAGTACTGGTATAAATTTGTGTGTGTGAACAGTTTAAAATGGTCTCTACTTTTACTTTTCGTGTGATATTAGGTGATATTAAATATACCATATTTCAACTGATGAAGAGAGTCTAAACAAATGTGTTCCTTTCTTTTTCAATGAAAGATGTGCTGAAATTTTAATGAACTAATATTCCTATTGGACTCCTGTCCTAGTTCAAACAGCAAAAGAAATATGACCATTAAATCTCAAAGTATTTTCTAGGCATCTGTTTTAACTGTAATTTATCATTTGCAGATTTGCTACTCTTTAAACGGAAGCTGTGCTTTCAAGATGTTGACTTAGGTCAGGAGAAGAATGACTTTGCACTAGTCTGGAATGTAACTAAAGACTTTATAATCCAGTTAAGATACATATAAATTTTTGTTCATGTAGTTGAGAGAAGGGTGTGAAAGACTACTGCATCAAATTCTGATTCCTGCTTATGAAGTGGTTAAATGGTCACAGGAAAAAAGGTAGTGAATGGCTTTTATGTGGAATTGATTGTGAAGTACACTACAGAAACTGAACTACATGCAAATGTATGAACTCAATAAATGGAATAAAAAGGTGCCTGAAGACTTGCAGGTGAACCATAGTAGAGATAATTACTGTGGTGTGATCATTCTGAAGCAGCAGAAAATGCTAAATTTTTAAATTGAAGGATACTATCAGTAAAGGAAAAGGTCTCTAAATGTTTTAGATTAAAGCATTTTCTAATGAGTGAAAGTCCCAAAATTAAAAAGTTCAAAAAAACCACAATTTTTACATCCTGTCCAACAGTTTCTACACTTATCACGACTCAACTGATTCAAAGGAGGCTTTTTTCCTTTTTTACTGTTCCAAGGCTCCTCCTTTAAATTTTCCATGTGCCTATGCTTATACACAGGCAGTACCTATGACATTCTTAACCTAAGTATTCCTGAAACTCCATGCAAATCCAACACCAGAACCTCTTCTTTTGTGTTATAGCACTATTTATAAGAATTACATGTTGCTAAAAAATACTAGGACAGCACGATGAGAACATGTTCTTCAGAAGCAAGTGATACTGTAAAAACCCTGCAAATTATGAGTACATAAAATAATATAATTTAGTGCATATTTTCCTAGCCCCAGGCTCTAATCAACTAAAGGTCTGAACCCCAATAAAAATAAACAATTTTTTGTTGTTGTTCCAGCAGCACAAACAGAGTTTCAAGTCCTCTAATTATAAGTCAAAATCATTGACAAATGAGAAAAATACACCTGTAATTCAGCCAGATCCTGCCCAAGTGGCAGGATTTGTCTTGAATATATATTCACTCTGGTTTTAGTCTTCAACCATGGTTGCACATACATCAGTTTTCCCTGTTTTAAGTTTACACACTCATCACATAACTGCTGGATGACTCACTTTGTGCCTTTGAATGCAAGTACCCATTTTTTTCCAAAAATAAAGTATCTCCATGAATGGAAGTAGTGTGCTAAATATACGAAAGCAAGCATTGCCTTTTGAATGCTTCTCCATGAGCAGCTGACAATAAATTAAAAAGAACCTGATGTTCTCTCTGCACATATTCATAACATACAATTTTCTTCTCTGGTAAATGGACATTTCTATAAACAGGAGAAGAATTAAGGACAAAAGTGTATGCATGCACATGTGACCAAATATTAACATAAAATCAAGGACATGGAAGCCCTAATTTTAATTTATTTTGTTAAAATAATTTTTAACAGTGAAGAGTTTTGCTTGCTCCTAACATTAATGATTTGCCAACCCCGAATTTTTTTTTTTTTAATTTTAGGAGGCTAACAAAGGTAACCTTTCCTAGGAAGAAAAGCTTTCCTTAATACGTGGAAGGAAGAAAGGAAGTAGAAAGAATTTTAGTCTTTTCACATGAGCATCATGGTAATATATTTATGAAATACATGTTGTCAAAAGCAGCTAAATGGTTTCCTGGTCAAAGTAAATAAAACATATGGAAATAATTCTGAAAAATTTATTAGCATAGTCACACTTCAACAGTCATCCAAACTGTACAATGTTACACAAAGGCACATAGCATCACATAAAATCTATTACATTTTGCACACAGCTATTTCAGCACACAGCTTTAATACAGAATTCAGCTGTATAAACGAAATATAAACTGTGTTCTAAGTTAATAATAGGGAAAGCAGATTTAATACACATCCACATCTTTGAAGTCTTAATTTAAAAATGAAGTTGCTACTTCTATTTCAGCCTACCTTGGCCAACTTAATGATCTTGCAAAGTAAAAAATTTCAGTAAAATATGTACAGATACCAGCACTGTGGTATTTTGCATCATTTGGACTGGTAAGTACTGCAGCAGACAACAAAATTTGCAACAAAGACAAAAATTCCCCCTGGATGCCAGAAGGTGCACTCCCCTGATGGGCCATTGGTGCTGATTGTAGCAACATGCTTATTCAGGAGTGTTTTCCTAGAGATAAGTCTTAACAAGAGAAAATTAAAAATTTTGTCTTTGTCCCAACACCATTTTTTCAAAAAAGCTTTTTATACAGCTGGATAAATTTTCAGTATTTTTAGTAATATTTCAAGAATCAGAAATTAGGAAAAAGACTCCTTTAAAATCTACTAACTTTGTGTTAGTGCACTCTTTTTTCTTTAGGCTTCATCCTAGTTCTGAATGAAGTGGGAATTTATGTTCTCATTTCATTCCATAATGTAGGTGGCTCTTAAATACACAATATGTGTTTGCTGACTTCTCTTCACAGTTTTATGATTGCTGATTAGATCTATTTAACTACATTGTTTTCATTCCAAAATCATGCTGGGAACTGATGATCAAGCAATCCAATACCTTGACTTTCATGTCACATTTTACCAGTCTGACTTTATGGTCAGTACCAGTCATAAACTGTGGCAGTTAGGGTCAGGTGTAGCTCTGTACACCACAATCAGACTAGTAAAAATCACAGTTTCTGAGAGCTAAATCCTATTCTTTATGTAATCCATCAAATAATACCAGTGCAGCAAGTGCTACAAAAGAAAAAGGTGATTTTTCTTCCTCAAATATTTTCTAGATCACTGAACTGGATGAAAATGCGTGAATGAGAAGCATATAATTTCACAAAGTGTTTAGGGCTTGTTGCTGCCAAGTGAAAGAATTTATTTGATTTTTAAAGTGAAAATATTTCGTAAAAAACTTACTAATGAAAAATAAATTGAAAACATAAATTCATAAAATTAATAGACACAGGTGACAAACATTCCTCACTGAGAGCAAATCTATACAAAGTGAAAGCTAATCTACTCAGAATAGCTTGGAAGAATAAGTATTCTCATTAAAAGTTGGTAATTTTATTTAGCTTTTTGTATACTTAATAATTTAGGAAATTAACCCAGCTAAAAGAAGTTGGTTTATGTAATAAGCATTGCTGTGACTGGTCTCTGTAACACGGATTGGGACACTCATCCCTTTTGCTCAATGCAATAAAGATCTATAGGAGAAAAAAAAACTAAATACAACAACTCTACAGGCTTTATCTTTATTGTAGAATTAAAATTGTATATCACATCTTTACAATAATCCCCAGACCTGTAAAGTCATCCTCATTTAGATTTAAGAACCCTGCCAAAACAGGTAAAAAGCTTAGGAGCATCCCAAACCTACATATGCAGTGTTCAAAACCCACAGCACTATTAAGTTCAAGAGAAATGACAGCTTGTTTTGTCAAACTCTACTGTATTCCTCAGATCATCGAAGCTCAGAGTGGAAATATGTCATTCACAAACTCAGCAGCTGGAGAGCACCAAGGAGTGCACAGCTTGAACAGGACACCAACTGGGCCCTAGTTCAGTGCTGGAAAAATATCAAGATCATGGCACGTCAACATATCCTTTCTGTGTGATTAAAGGAAACTACTAGAGAATGCATATTTTTATTTTCCAGACAGTTTTTCTTAATTCCTGTAATCAATATGCACCAGGGCTTTAGTAAAATGTCAAAAGTCTTCTCCCTCTTTTGGGACCAGTTAGCTGACCTTTGCCAAAAAGGTACTACATAGTGTAAAATTGCTGTGCAGAAGTTGAAGAAATGCTGATTAATAAGTAACTAAAAGCTGGAAATGGTGATGAATTTAATAACGTGGTATTTAAGGACTTTTCCTTAAAAATCAGATGCCTTTCATATATGACAGTTATTTCACATCCTTCACTGTACCAAACACCCTTCCTTAAAGACCATCTACTGTCTGCACTGGCATATTTCTTCAGTACACACTTTTGCTCCTTTTTATACAATACCTGTAAAGGAGAAGGGAAACCTCTAACTGGTAACTTTTCTGCAGGTTGCTTGATCCTGTATTGCAGATAATGACATGATACTAGAGGCATTTTCTTTATTTAGCACTAATCTTCCTAGATTATTCTAAAGAAGTGAATTTGCATTAGTTTGTGTGGGTCAATACAATTCCTCTCAGCCACGTTTCAGAGTGATGCTGCTCATGCACCCCTGCAGGATAAGAAGGGGATAGTAGCAGAAACAAATTAGAAACTGCTTATTTCACATTATTGTAAGCATTCATAAAGTGATTTTATGGCAAAATCTGGGCTTTTAAAAAAGTATCTGAAAAAAATTGCTAATTGAACCAAATCACACAAAAATCCAAACATTGGCAGTGAATAAGAGAAGGGTAAGCAGTTGGCAATGACTTGTACTGTTACAAAAATACAGTTACAAACACAAGCTGTATAAAATTTTCCTCTTGGGGATGGGTGGAGGAATTTTTTGAGTCTCAGTAAACAAATAAACTATCTTTTTACCCAATAAATTATTCCAATACAAGCTAGAAAACACATATACAAAGGCTTGTAGAGCAGTTAGAGAAGTGGAAAGGTTCCTCTGCTACAAAGAGCAGAAATCATGCTGAGTTTTCAGTTATTTAGGCATGTAGAGACTAAGGTGGAGGTGTGGAGGACACTTGGAGATGGGATTAGTAGTATTTGAGAAAAAAAAAGAGGCTCATTCCCTTTTTTCCCTATGTGGGAAACCCCATTGGATTTTGAGACAAATTTCAGGGGACAAACGCCCTGGAATGTTCACTTGCTCTAAGGAAAGAGGGCTTCAATAACTCTCTTTTCTTCTGCAAGTGAGAGAAATGTATACCAGGGGATGAATGTGAAAAAGAGTAAAATGTTTATTAGCAAAGCAAGATACCCACAAAGCCAGGAAAAAAGGAGAATGAACTTTACGCAGGATGCAGACTAGACCATGTGGAATGTCAGGGAAGAGACCAGTTCCATCTTTTTCTTGTACCTTTCACTTCAGTGCTTGGTTTGATGCACTTGTCCAATTTGGAAATGTTCTTGAGAAGAAGAATATCAATTGGAAAGGCACCAATACCATCTTCCATGAGATTCATCCTTTATTTTCTTGAGAAATTTGAGATCTCATCTTTGTATCTGCTTTACAGCCTCCTGTTTATAATAGTAGAGCTACTTATACAAAAATCATAAACAGTCTATGGCTCTTGGGTAACTACACAAAACTGAGACTGTGCCTTCCACACACTACTTCAAAATCATAGACAACTCAGAATGTAAATGAGGTTACATGGATAGCTAAGGTAGATAGAATTAGGTTCAACCAGCAGGTAAAGATAACCTTGAGAAGAACAGGATACATGCCAGGCACAGATGCTCTCTTGCAAAGATTTCTGTAGTCCTGAATTCCCAAGGATCTTGATTCATTCAAGTACAGGATGCTTTTGAATAAACTGTTCTGTACTGATTAATAGCAGCCAGAGGGAAAGATAGTGGATTTTCTCAAATACCATGAAGCTCTGGATAGATTATTGAAGTACAAGTCAAAGTGATATAAAATCAAACCAGGCCTAATGAAGTAATGCTTATCTCCAAACATTTATGAAGCAAAAATCTGCCTCTTTAGAAATAGAAGTGATGTAGAAAATGAAGAAACTTTTTTTTTTTTTAATTTTAAACAAATTAACAACAAAATCTAAGAAAAACAAAATATCCACTTGCTGTATTTACTGGGACATCGGGCTACCCCTGAGGTTTTAAGGAACAAACCCGGGCATAGATTCTGCTTTGTGTGCCTGAGGTTGCTGATAGTAGCCTGGGTGAAAATATCAAGGTAAATATACACATTGTGTACCAGATAGTGTATTCACTTTTTGAGTTATTAGAAGATTTCTCCTTCTTTTGAATTGAGAATTGGATTGAACATGTATGTCTGTGCTCCATAATATGTACAATAATCTTGCAAATGTCTTTCATGTACATTATAGTACAGGTACTACGTTCTGACAAAAAACACCCAGAATTTAATGTAAATTTTGTTCTAATTCATTAACTGTTGTAGTTTGGTTTTTGCTTTGTTTTAACCAGCTTTCATTTCTTATGCAAGTGTAAAGAACTGCAGGCTTTGTGATGTTCTGTTTGTTGCTGCAAATCACCCTTCAGTACCACCTCTCTAAAAATGCATAACACAATGCTATGAAATGCTACATACAATTTCTTTCTCCAACTTCCTTGAAGTGATAAAAAGACTACATCACACCACACTTAGAACAAATGTTGGCGCTTTTTGCAATCAAGAATTTTTAGGAAGCATTTTTTTCATAAGGAAGACATAACTGTTACTAGCAGTACTTGAGAAAAAAATTTCATGCCATAATCAGTAGTGTCTTTTATGACACACTAATTTACAACAATCAAAACAACAGGCTGACCTTTCAATTGCTTTAAAAAAAGATGAAATCTGCTTCACTAGTTTTATTTACTACTTTTCCTCATTCTGTAATAAGAGAAAGAAAGAAAAAAGAAAAAAGAAAAAAGAAAAAAAAAAAAAAGAAAGAAAAAAGAAAAAAAAGAAAAAAGAAAAAAAGAAAAAAGAAAAAAGAAAAAAGAAGAAAAAAGAAAAAAAGAAAAAAGAAAAAAGAAAAAAGAAAAAAGAAAAAAGAAAAAAGAAAAAAGAAAAAAGAAAAAAAGAAAAAAGGAAAAAATGAAAAAAGAAAAAAAAGAAAAAAGAAGGGAAAAAGACAAAAGAAAAAAAGAAAAAAGGAAAAAAAAATGAAAAAAGAAAAAAAAGAAAAAAGAAGGGAAAAAGACAAAAGAAAAAAGTAAAAAAAGAAAACAAGGAAAAAGAAAAAAGAATGAACAAAAAACCCCACAAACTTGCGCTGTATTTATAAAGATTTTTTGAGGTTTTCTTCTATCTAGCTATTCACTCACTATCTCCATCATATTTCAAGTCCAGGATCATGACTGCAATAAATTAGCTGCAATGCTTGACAGTCACAAGGCAGTTGTTGGTCAGCTCCTTCCCACAAGCAGCACAGTTAGTCAGTGTTGATTCCTAAACATCTGCTCCTTGGTTGCTGGACTCTGATGAACATTTATTCTGAGTTTCTTACGTCTGCATCTTTGTATGAAATCTCCTCTTGTCCAACCCCAACAAACTATTTGAATTTCGAAGATTTCAGGCAGCACAGCTTGACACTCACCCATTACAAATACAATTTACAATGAAGGGACAATTTTGAATCAAGGAGGAAAAAAACTATTGTCAAGAATAGCCAAATTTTGGATGGTTTATGTGCAGAATCTTTTACTGAAGTATTTCTAATTCTCCTTTCCTTTCAACATATAAAGCAAGGGTTAGAAGACTACACAGGGTAGTACTTTGCAAGTGCTTCAGTGCAACATCTGTGCTTAGCGTTTCCTGATAAAATCTTTTACATGGATTCAGGTTGGATTGGGCTTTGAGCAGCCTATTCTAGGGCACAGTGTTTCTGCCCTCACCGGAGGGGGTTGAAAGCCCTGTCTTTAAACCCTAATGTCTCAATGATTCTATTAACATGTGTTTTGCATTGACTGCCTTCATTTGGCATCTTAGTAGAATTTCAAATGTGTGCAATATTTACCTTTCCTTTGTAAACATTTTTGCCCTTCATTTTAGCCAAGCTACGGTTTTCATCTCTCAATAATTCAATAACATGAATAGTCTGAATAGAGGCTTACCCTATTAAGCTTTTGTGGAGAAAACTCACCTTGTGTTAAGCCTAAATAGCAAGTTAAACAACATCCAGGGGCTATTAAAAGTACTAGACTGCAATTTTATTTTCCAGTGTTTGAGCAGTCTCTGATTTTTGTTCTGCCTATTAGAACATCACTAAACTGTTCCTCATGTGCTCTATAAGATTATACATTATAGAGTAGGACAGTTTTGTTTATAATCAAGAAACTTCAATTTTCTTTTAACAAGCTGTAGATGAACTAGATAAATAATTATTTCAAGAAAAGTTGTTTCTCTATCTAGAACTTAACCTATCCCATTCCTTCCACATGGAAGGGAAGTTTCCTTTCTTCCGTTCTAAGTTTTCTGAGCTTTCTAGGTGCACACAAGCAGCAAGAAAAATTGCTATGGTTCTTATGAATAGGTTGAAGAACATATCCTCTTAAGCTGTATTTTGTGCAAAAGAGATTTCACAGGGTATTGAAGCTACCTGGCATTTTGATCCTTTAGGGGTACCATATAGTTCAGAAACTAGTTACAACTGGGTTGTACTTGGGGAAAGACAACACACTGGGAGAAGTGACTTAAACTTTTCTTATCATTCTATCAATAACTGTGTAATATGGTTTTATCAGTAATTACAATGCTATCTAGTTTTTTTTAACTGTTAAAGCAATTTCTTATTTCTCCCTTTTTAACAAGGTAATATAAAGTAAAGTTTGTGAGCTTCTTTTCTTCATATTAAAATATTAGCCACTTTCATGAGATTTTTTGAATGTTCCTAACAGTTATTTTTAATGTTCAACTAAGTTTCTGACAGTTGGGCAACTGGTAGCAAGACAAAATTCCATCTGTTTTGGGACATGGATAATTTTTGGTTTTTTCTGCTTATTTTTTCTGGAAAGGAGATCAAGACCATTGAGACAATGGATTGAGACTTCCAAAACAGCCTTTGAATATTTAGATTGAGTTACATCCCATGGTCCACATGTAACATCAACCATCAGAAACTGCAAATTCCTATGTAGCTTCACTCTTTCTGCCACAGAAAGATGTGTTGATACCTCATGGCACAAGAAAAAATCTTTTCAACATGTAAATTCTTAATTTATTGCATAGATTACTGCACCATAAGGAATAGATTCAGCTGGCTTTCTAGCATTAATATTATTTTACATTTATTAATATTACTACATATAATTTGGCTGAAATAATTTTTTACTAATTTCTGCATAAAGAAAATACAAGGCAGAGCAAAAAATGAATGTCATTGCATCTGCAAGCAAGATTTAATATTGCTCCCAAGTGCAGCAGGGATAATTCTTACAGCAGGTGAAGAGGAATGTTCTCATAAAAATAAATCAGATAGACTGTACTTTTCTTACTGTAAAGTTTTATAAATTTTATTTGGTTCATGTCTTAACAAAAAAAATCAAATCGAGATAGAGAGAGAAAAAAATACAGCGTCTTAATGATAATTGGTTTATTACATAATTAAGATTTAATAGGAGGCTTGGAAAGAAATAAAATTTTCATCAGGACAGACTGCGAGAGTAAAATACTCACGTCTTTTTCTTATTTGTGCAGATATTCTGGTAAGGTTACAGCTTGCCTTTGTCACTCGATTCCAAAACCCCTCCTCCCAAAAATAGCTTCTTGCACAACTCAAAAATTATTCATGTAATTCCAAAGTTAAAATATTTTAAAGGAACTTACAAACATGATACAGGAAAATATATAAAAGCCTGAAATACTTCATCAAATAGCTTCGCAGACAGAATCTGTGGGGTAGTTATGATCTTTCTTTTTCACTTTTTCCATAGATTAAATTTTCTTAGATTTTCATCACACATTCAAGTATAAATATTTACCTTTCTCTGTGACTTTTCTTTTTTCTGTCTTCTATTTTTCTCCTCTGAAACCTGTTTGAGAGAGACAAAATCAATGCTTCAATTAAAATAAGCAAGAAGCATTATGTGTCATGCTGCTCATACACATCAAATCAGAAAAACTCCTCTTTGTGCAACAACAGCCAGATGCTAAGGACAACCTCTGGGATAAAAGACACTGTAAAGACAACTTGTTATCCTTTAAACTCTCCATTGTTTTTAATTAAATGCCTAGCCCAAAATATTTTCTACACTTTATAGGAGAGAGAATATTTTGAATCACAGCAGCTTTCAATTGCACAGAAGTAGAACCAGAGCTAAAGACAGTCGTGGAAATATGAACCTTTCAACTAGCAGATTGATTGTTAGGAGCTAAAATTTCAAAAATATCAGTCATTAATTAGAGAAGGAAGAGAGAGAATTATTCCAAAGCATGATGGTTACAGTCTTGTCTGGGAGTCTCAGCTGCAGTCCCAGTTCCAATAAATAAGTCAGGATTTCAGAGCAGGTAGGACCAAGTTAAGAAAAGAAAGTGACAGAACACAATGCCATTCCCTATGTATGAATTTCCTTAGGTGGTAGGAGACTTTGGCTTACAGCCCAAGAAGAAACAGCTGAATTCAGGATACCAGCATATCAATGTATTTAACAACCACAATATAGACTGCAAAAGCCATATCATGATTTTGCCCCTTGAGGGCAAAATATAAATATTATTTAATAAAAAAATATAGCTTATATAGACAATTGACATATAGATTTTGTTTATATGCATGTTTCTATTTCACATTTATATATAAATAATAGAATGATATGTAAAAAGAAAGTATGAACAAACAAGTAATGAGCAGTGAAAAACAAAAGACCAAAATAAAATAGTTCTGGGCAAAAGGAATTGTTTGGGGTAGAGAACATAGGTCTTTTGAGCATATTCAGCACTGGCTTCAATCTCCTGTACAACATTTAGCTCCACAGAGTTGTATGCAGCCCTAAATAGAAACATACCAAGAAAAATATTTCTCTTCCTGGCAACAAAGTACTTTAACAAGGCAAATTAGAGTCCCACCAAGGGTTGAGAAACTAATGCCCACAGGAAACACAGAGCTTGACTGACAATGCACAAAAAAACCCCAAAAACAAAACAACAACAACCTGTTTATGTTTCCACATAGGACTTAATTAATCAACATTTTGATTAAAAGGGAAGAGATCTGCAATATGTTCACCAATATCTGACAAAATTAATTCAATTGCTACACTATGAAATATAAAGTTGTAATTGCTACTAGAAAGAGAAAGATGAGCTAGTCTACGAAAACTAGATGAACATGCAGAAAGGAGCAGACCACTTAGCCAGAATGCTTTCTGAATTGCTTAGAAATGAATGTTTTTTAAGCTGCCATATGCAGAACAGACATATCATTATCCAAATCATGAACATTTACAACATTATGTCTTTCTCTGCCTTCTTTTAGTTTTTTTTTTTTCTTTAATATTTTGCCAGACTCTGAAACTTACCATTGCAGCTGTACATTTAACTTAGCATTACAAAGCATTTAATAAACACAGAACCTGCCAGATGAACACAGGAATTTTTTCAGACACTTGAGTACTCACACTGTTTTAATTCAAACATGATGACTGCCATGTTTGGCATCTTTTCCTCTGTTCTCTGGGCTGGTTATATGTTACAAAGGCATGGTAAGCTGTGGAAGCAGTGCTGGTAACTGAAGCTGGTTGCAAGAGCTGCTGACAGGACATGCTCATCAGCACAGCCTGGACCTCACTGCTTTGAATTGATAGCAATAGGCTGCAGGAGACAAGCCTAAGCAAATGAAATTATGGTAACTTCTCATAGCAAACCTTGTACAAGGGCCAGAACAGCTAGGTTTACCCCTTCACTTAGCCTAATACCTAACATTTTGACTCTTGATTGGGATTATACACCACCTTTTCTCTGAGACATGTTCTCATTTGCTTTAGCAAATCTCACACTGAGAGGCTGGACTAGGTTGCAAATATCTTTCTATTCATTTCAAGCAGGTAATATGCTCTTAATTATTTCTCACCAGCAGCTTTATCTACATAAATATAAACCGTTTGTAGACTATCTGCTGTAAATAGAAACACTTTTTTTCTATTTTTTGATCAGCAATACACCAAAATAGTCAGTATCCCTGCCTAAAAGCTCAAAGCTCTCCTCATGCTTGTCTAGTCTGACAGTTGCTGGCAAAAGGGAGTGTTTAGGATATACTCCTGGTACCAGGGTGTTGAGTGTATAACAACCAGTCACAGAAAAACAGACAGGCAGTTATCTAGACAGTGAAAAAGAGGAAGCTGTCAGAACCACAATAGAACTCCAGTGAAAATGAACTTAACGGACTGAAAAAAGGATTACATAAAAATGCGTTGCTACCAGTTATCAAGATCACACATACTCACAAACTGCTTCCATGCAAACCATTTCTTTCTGAAGTAATAAAGCTAAAAGTCCAATTCCACTTAAAGTGGTGAAATAGAATGCAAATTTTTCACCTGAAGGTGTCTGAAATTTCTTCCACGTCATTAACTTTTTCAGTTTTCTGTGAAGCAAATCCAAATGAACAAGGAAAGACCAAAAGCAAGACATGTTTTCACAACAGGTTTCTTGGCACCATTTCAAATTTTTCTTCTCTTGACTAGTATGCAAGAAAAATTTTTAAAACTCTCAAAAATTGTCAGAAAAAAAAGTCAATGCAAGAAAAGAAAAGGGGTTTTTTTATTGTCTGTGTGAGTACTTTTCTGTCCCATGCTGTATTAATTTAATACATTGTAGAGAGACAAGGGTTTAAAAACTTATATAATACAATGCACCAATAATAAATGCAGAAAATATTTGTTGTGTTGAAAGCTGTTCCAAGTTTGAAAAACGTTGTTCAGTAAATTAAAATATAGTGTCTTCATTTCATCCTTTGGATGTCTTCTCACGCTTATTTGAATAAAACTATAATTATTTACATGCATTCATCTTTTGTTCATTTTGAGTTTTTGTTTGCTTGTTTCTTTAGTGAGTTTTGTTTTTTTCTTAGCAAAGACATGCCTATGAAAATAAGGAAGAGGTTTTAGAAAAAAATATTGGTGATTCTTACTAATAATATCCAAATTGGAATTCAAATAGCATGCAGTCTTTAGGTTTAATAGCCAGAGAAAGTTGTTGAAGGACCAAATGAACACTTGTCCAAAAGAGACCAACTTTTGTCATGTATGGGATTTAACTCACAGAACTGTCTGTCAAACTACATTTCCAAAACAAGCTGTCTTTAAGCAAGCCAAGAACAAAAAAAATCAGTGTTTTTTCTAACAGCACTTTCATACTAGATACAATTTAGAGCTGTGCTACAACACATACAAGAAAGAAATATTTAAACAACAGTAAAGAACTTCATAAGGAAACTCAAGCTTAATTTCACAGGAAAACTCAAACTTCCTAAAACATTACCAGAATATGTTAGCTTGGACTCAAGATTCTTTCCAGATGACAGCACACGCTGGATGCCTCTCTCCTGCCAACATTTTGTATTAAGGAAGACCTAAATCATCCTTTGCCAAAAGAAAAGTACTGCTCAAAAACCATGTGCAGACTGTGCCAATGAAGTGAGAGGATTCCCCACAGGTAATTTCCAAACAGGAGCACTGGATAGTGTTTGACCAGAACTCCTGAAAACTGGGTCATACACTACAGTGGGACACCAGCCCAATACCTTACACAGTAGGGAGCAGGATTAGATGGTATGATTAAAGGCAATTGAGAAAAATGAGGACACATCTGTTTCTGCAGGCAGTGTTTAGATATGCAGACACCCAAAGTGCACCTGCAGCCTTTGGCCATTTTGTCCCACAAAATTTGGAGATTCACATTGTGGTGCCAGCCTAAAATGTCTCTGAAAATGTAACCCATACAGAAGTGCTCTAAAACTTTGTGATCAAACGCTTTCTATTGAAAGTTCTACCCACCTCAAAAAAATTTTTAAATGTTAATTATCAACACAGTTATATATATATCTGCATGGGCATATATGCATTCCATATATACATCAAAATTTTTTTAGCCTTCAAATTGGCTTTGAGTTCAGGTGCCTAGGTCATCCTTCTGCAGTCTTTTTGTCTCTGTAAGACAAAAAGTAGAGAAAAAAATGTCTGTAAGCCTACTGTGCATTAAACAATCACCTCAGCCTTAGAATAAGAAGCAGTTTTGAACTCTTTTGCCAAGTTTCCAGCTGAGGGTCACATTTTTGTTAAAGTTTTGGGCTTCCTCAGTTAAAGTTGAATTAGGTGTCACACCCAGAGGCAGCCAGAGGGCTGCTGGAGAACAGCAACATCACACAAGAACCTGGGAATGGCTGGTCATGATCTTGCCAGTCCAACACCAGGTTTAATCAACTAGATTACTAGTTAACTAGAACTAGAGAAGATATTAGTCTTGACCTGGGAATCAAACAGAGACTTGTATGTATAATATTCCTTCCTCCTATCCCAGTCCCAAAACCTGCCTGCACAGAAGCAAAGAGATTGCTCTCTATGCTGGAGGGAGATGCCAATTTCTGATGTGCAAGATGCTGTTCCCTTATCAGGTGCTAGGAGAAGGGGAAGGTAGCCCTAGAGAAACAGGAAATCAGTAGAGCAGAGTTACTGAGACTTAATGCCTTTCCCTTTTCAGTGGTAACATGGAGCCCAACAGACAGCTACAACTACTTGAGGCATGCCTGTAATCACAAGATGTTGCAGTATAACAGGAATATTTAGAAGTAGCCCTCAGAGTTCTTGAATTAATGAACTTCAACTGGGTTAAGTATGCTAAATGTCTTTGCTGCTCTCACACACAAGAAAAGAAGAAAAAGGTACTGTGAATTTCAGGATTACTGTAAGCTACCACAAGAATCTTTCAAATATGTGGAAAATTCCACCCAAACATCATTTTTCCCCTGTGTTGTTTGCCAACTGTGTAAGAAATTTCTTCCTACTTCAAGTATTATGACTTGACACACAGGGAAACAGATCTCGGAGAGCAGAACAGATGGCTAGATAAAGAGCATGAACTATGGAAGAAAAATGTGTGTTTAGGGATGTAAAGAGCAACTGGTCTTCAGGGGGAAACAACAAAAAAGAACTAAAAAAAGTACAATTTTATTTTCTTTGAGTACTATGAAAGAACTTAAAAAGCAAAATCAATTCTTAACACTAGCAAGAAATTCTGCTTAAGAAGTGTTACCTTTCTGCTTTATGGAGGCATTGTTTGGGATAGTTCTTTGAATACAGAGAATTGCATTTCATAAATATATGTAAAGACTAAGGAATATAGAACTCTTAATGTCTGAAATACAAGACAGATACCATGTAATCTGTCTCTAAATTTCTCCAGGTAAGTGGCATGAGAATTTCACCAATATGGTTTGTTCATTACTCAGTGATGACCTTTTCATGCAAGAGACACATAAATATTATTTAAAATAATAGCAGAAATGTAGAATTCTAATAAAGTGCACCCCCACGTCTACATTCATGAAAACTTTATGTCTTATCTTGATATACCTTTGATCACAGAAGTGCAATAGTTAAAAAAACACACTAAATAAAAATCTCAGACATCTTAAAGTCATGGTTAGACCTTTGATTGTAGGAAATTCAGATTTCCCCAAACCGGGCCCCTGGAACTATATCCCTTAGAACAAAGACATTCCTAAGGACAGGGGCCCTCTTCCCTACCTCAGCTCCCGTTATCTTTTAGGATTTCTATTGGTTTTTAAAGTGTTACAATAATTGGTTCTTTTTGTACTTAGAATTTAGAGATAATTGGTTACTTTGAAATGTGTGAATTTTATTGGATGAAAAGTCAATCCTCCAGAAACCTATAAATACCCTTGTATTGTTTAATGTAATTAGACGGTTGCTTGCAATTCCCCTTCGAAAGATAATAAACTGTCTCCGGAACTTTTGCAACACTGTCTCAAGCTTTCGTCTGTCGCTAGCGAGCAGCTGCAAGTAGCCACTGAAGTTCTGGGCTATCCAGACTTTTAGTAGCTGCTTGGAGGAGAGCAAGGAAGCTCCTGCTCCCCCAAAAACCCAGCTACATTTGATGATGCTATTTAGAAACAAGAATATTGTTTGAGCCCTTTTTTCATAACTTTGGTGTCATTTATTTCCATGCCAGTGCAATAGAGATCACACAGAGATGTACTAAACTGAATATATTAAAAACTCTGGGACTATATTGATACTATGAACCAGCGGATAAAGTACACCTAACTATTGCCAAGTAAACATCTTATTTACCAAATAATGCAGTTTGATTATTCCTAATAGTTCCTCCAGAAAACCAAAGTTAAATTTATTAATGGGATGGCAGGGTACACTGCTCTCCTGAATGCTCCCAACTCACCATTCAGCATAGCTAGGTGAAACATAAGTTAAGTTCCCATCTGCCTTGCCAGACTAAACACCAAAATCTACTGGTAGTGCTGTGGGAAAATGTGGGAAAATAGTGTTCCTGTGCTTAAAACTTGACTATAATCAGAGCAGGAGTTGAAGCGGAGAGCAAGGGGAGAGGTGAAGGGAGAGTAAGGGACCCTCCACACTGGAGAACTCCAGGTTGAACACTCTGATAGTCAGCTCTCTGACTATGAGCCTTGCAGCACTCCTTGAATGCAGTAGGTTTTACTGTGAATCTGGGAATTGCAGAAACATCCTGCAGCAAATAACTTCTCAAAGAGAGTACTGGATAAGAGGAAGGCAATAAGAAAATTCCTAGTAGCACTGCAGATTTTAGATGCATCAATATGCCATGGTAAGAGGCTTTCAGGTAAAATGGTTTTATCCCATTAAATATTTTAAAAGTCAACGTTACTACTCCATACAGATGTTCTAATTTTTAATACTCATCTGCAATGAACTGTTAAGCTAAATGACAGGGCTATTGAATTAATTGCAAATTGTGATGTATTTAATAACATTGAAAGCAGAATAAACACACAATCTGACTTCAAGAAGCTGAATTAGCTACAATGCAAAGCCTGTAATCTCTAAACACTCAGAAGAAACTAAACAGAGCTTAAAAATATGAGCTTTAAAAAATACTGCAACACCTCAGAATACCTTGGAGAAGTGAAGGGTGTTGCATCCTAGAAAATGTATGAAAAGAAATGATAACATTATTGTTTTCTTCAATAAATATTCATTTACCAATCAGCAATGGTTTTATTGTTATGGCTTCAAATGCCAAACAAAATATAGTATGGAATTAAAAAATGAAATTCAGGTATAGGTATATTTTGAAAAGTAGAAAGACAATTTTCTTGTGATTTAAAAAAAAAACAGCCAAATCCACAACTTGAAAGATCTTAGGAAGAGAAAAATGTCTACTATCTAGTTTAAAATGTCTTCAATAATTTTGCAGTACTCACAAATCTAGGTTAGTATTTTTTAATTAGGGCTGGAAGCCAGGAAAACTTGTTTTTAGGGTTTAAAAAATTCATACCATATTCTGATGTGGCAGATCTACAAGACATGTAAATTGTCATCTTCCTCTGGCTCCTATATGAAAAACTAAGCTCCTTGCAGTGATTCCATCCATGCATATACTTTAATTCCATTATTATTTTTTATATCTGGTAAGTGATAATACATTTGTAATATCTCTTTTTTGAATGTCGAATTCACCTTATTTTTGTCCATTAAATTTCTCTTTTTCGGTTACCTTTTATATTCTAGATGATTTATCACTTGAGATGTACTCCTTTCCTTCAAGACTTTTGTTAATTTATACCACTTTCTAGTTATTTTTTGTAACACACCAGCCTCATATTGCTGCTTCTTGATACTACATTTTCTTGAAGTAATAACTAAAACTGGGATATTTTTTTTTTCCTTGAAGATTAGTAGCTAGACAAGGCAATATATTTCCTTGGAAGTAAAAATTTGTTGTCTGTTAAACACATAAACATTCTCATAATAGGCTTCTATTCATTATTAAAGTTTTATAAAAATCTCCTTGACTCTGTTGGACTTTGGGAAGTTGTCATCTGCGCAAATGTTAACTTTCTTAGAGAGTCTTCTTGGATCAGGTATTCCAGGAAAATAATTTGAATCACAGCAGGCAGTTTAAAAATTTCATTATCCCTGAGAGTTAGATAATAACTGATACTCGGAGTCTTAGGTTTCTCCCTACCTGTGTTTGATTATAAAGTTCAACTGAACAAATTTTTGATATACACCATCAGAAATAAAATGTCTTGGAGGGGTTAATTGAATTAATTTCCCATTATTCTAAGATGGAAGATTACCCACATGGAATCTCTCCTTTGGACATCTGCCGTGGCACAGCTCTTCCAGCACTCCTCTCTGCAGCAGCAAGGGTACAAAACATCCCCTGCAATTTCAGCAGAATGCAAAATGACAATAGCAAACCTGGCGACAGAATAAGAGCTAATGAGTCTAGAGAACACCTCAAGAGAGTTTTAAAGTTCAAAAGGTAGCCAAAAGCAAGTTTGCTTGATTAGCAATTCCCTCTATTTTTAATGACAATATAGTTCACAGAGAAAGATTTAATAGAAATCACAGACAAAACCTTATACACAGATTTTTTGCAATTCAGTCTATACTGAGCTACTAAATTTTATAGGTTTTCAAATTAAGAATTTCTAATGTTTGTACCATTTTAAATAAGATATTCCAAGAATTTAATAACTTTAGTATATTTTTAAATATTAGCATGAAAAATGTCTTTTCAAATATATTAGCTATAGATATATAGATTTACATAATTTTGTAAATTTCAGAGGGGAGGAAATTTGGGAAATCTTCAGTCATTATGTAATTTAGAACTTATACATGCTAATTTCTTGATCTTTAGCTCTTCTTAAAACACGACATATTTAGCCATTTATGGTATTCTGCTGAGGTTTTATAACCAGATGGATTATTTTTTCTGGTTAAGCAGACATAGGACAATAAATCTTATTTCTTGGGGCATCTGTTATAAATACAAAGCAGATGTAAATTGATACAGGTGTGATTAGTAATCCTGATATATTGTTTCAAGATCACTTCTATAATTCAAAATGGAGCAAGACCTTAGCATGAATTGAATATGTTCTGTCAGACTTCAATTCAAGATGAAATAGCATGTGCTTATGTGTCTATTCATTTTTTCTTTATGAAAATCATGAATTAGAAGGCCTCTATTATATAGATTAAAGAATAAGGAATGCCATTTAATTTAAAGTTTATTTCAAGTGAAAGAAGCTCAATGGTAAAGAAGTAAGATTTAATTTATCTAAGTTTGTTTCTAAGCCTGAAGAGATTTATGTGCGTAAACAGCAGTCATCATCAATACTGTAAAAACAAAGCTTTCAACAGTTTTAGCCCCTGACAAGCTGCTATTTTGTTCACTAGTACTCATATACGGTATGAAGACAGCTACAAATCATGGAAATAAGGCAAGTCATGTTTATAGCCAGGGTAAACACACGGCGTGCCACAGTGCTCCACTGTGAAGCACCACCCCAGTAATTATCACTGCAGCCCAGGGGTCAGTGCTGATCCTGTTCAGTGTCTTCATTAATGAGATGGATGAGGGACAATGTGCATCCTCAGTAAGTTTGCCAAAGGTGCAAAGCTGGGAGGAATGGCTGACAGACCACAGGGTTGTCACAGCCAGCGTGACCTGGAGAGGAAGAAGAAATGGGCTCACAGGAGCTTCATGAAGTTCAACAAGTTGGAGTTCAAAGTCCTGCCACTGGGGAGGAACAACCTCAGGCACCAGGACGTGCTGGGACCACCTATCTGGAAAGCAGCTTTGCAGAAAGGGACCTGGGGACAGAAAGCTGAACATGAGCCATCACTGTGCTGTGTCAGTAAATGCTAATGGTGTGTACTGTCAGCAGGATGGGAGAGGTGACCCTTCCTCTTTATTCAGTGCTGTTGCAGGCAAACTTGGACTCCTGTGTCCAGTTCCGGGCTTTTCAGTACAATGGACATTGTGCACACAGTCCAGTGAAGGGCCATAGAGATGAGGGAACTGGAGGATTGCTGGGTGGAAGCCGTAATATTTCAGAAAGTGCCATAATCCATCAAAGACTCCCAAAGTGTTCTGTGATCCACAGCACCTACCATCAAACCCCCCACTCTGGGGGAGGTACCTGTGCATTCCCACTGAGCCACCAAGTGTATGTCACCCCACAGGATGGACGTGGTTGTCCTGGGTTGGTGTTATGTCTGCTCCTCTCCCGCCCCCACACCTCTCTGTCTGCATGGAGCTGCCGCCGGTGCCCTTTCCCCCCCCTCGGGGTGGGGTGGTGCCCTGGGGGCTGTGCTGCTTGGCTTGCCCTGCTGCTGCTGCTGCTGCTGCTGCTGCTGCTGCTTGCTGCTGCTGCTGCTTGCTGCGCTAGCTACCCTGGCCGCTGCTTCTGCCCCGCTGCTTCTGCCCCGCTGCTGCTGCCCCGGCTCTGCTCCGGCTGCTGCTGCCTTCCCCTCCCCCTTCTCTCCTTCAGCTCCAAGACCTGTACCGGCTCCGGACGGGACCTGGACACCAGAGACTGCCTCCGGAGCCTGCCCAAGAAGCTTCTCGCCCTTCCCAGCAGCGACCGTCTCTCACTTCGGTGAAAACATTTCTTTTGTCATCTGGGGTTGTACTTTCCTGTTGCTGAGAAGTGTTTTTCTTGTGTTTGTTAATAAATAGGTTTTTTCCACTTTTCCCCCCGAGTACAATTCTTTCCGAGCCCAGTGGGGGGGAGGAATTGTAAAGGGGGCTTATTCTCTGGGGGGCTCCATTGGAGGTTTCCCCCCTAGGTTTGTCCTAAACTTGGACAAATAATTTCCAAAGGAGCAGAATATCTTATACTACCTCAATGATACAAAGTCTGCAGTCTGTTATTGAACCTCCTCAGAATTTTGTTGTCTCTTCTGCACGCCACACAAAGTAAATCAACCCACTTTCCCTTAATCCCACCAAGCAGACCAGACATAACACCTGATAACTTCAACCATTCTGTGACTCTGTGAATACACGACTTTTGTAATGCTGTATGTCATCAGAAGTCATGGAAATATTCACTTTCACAATAATTGCATTCTCAAATTTAAGAATGAATAGAACATCTAAATTCTTTTAAAATATAATAAATTTCATAATAAATTGTATTCAATTTGAAGATTGCACATAATTTTAGATCACAATCTGTCATTTGCTTCATTTAGTTGCATAAAATATAATACGTTAATTTTTTTTCCACAGAGAGTGAAAGTGACTGGAAAAGGACATGATAGAAGAGAAAAAATAGCATCTAAGTGGAAAAATAAACTTTAAGCCCTTTTCAACACCTATTTTAAAATTAAATCAGCAATTCATTAAAGTGCTGCTAGTTCTGTATATACCTAAGATAGCATAAAGGATGCATTTTGTTAAAAATTTGTCTTTTGTGTAAGGTTGGGGAAACAAGATAATTAATTGAAGGTAGAACCTGCTAATTGCAAAATGAATGATGGATGCATCAAATGTACTCTAGCCAGGCCAAAAGAAATAAATAAGTCTTCCTCGAATTGAAATTAAAATTATAGAGTCTCTTGAAAATTTGCCACAGGAGCAGACTGAATAAAGTACAAACAGTATATGATCAGTGTGAGTCAGCAGCAGGAAGAGTGTGAGGAAGGTCCAGACCTGCACAAGTGCCCCTGTCCCTTCATGAACACACTGGACACTCTTGTCACAGAATGTTTCCACAGCTGTGAAGGAGACAGCCATCCCCAGCACCACGACAGAAGGTAAAGCTGAGTTTTGATTTGGAGTTGGTGCAGTTGAAGACAAGCAGCTGCAGTTCACCCTGTTGTGATTGCTTTGCAAGAGCAAAGTGAACACTTGTACCATATAAAGTGATGCACTAAACCAGGAAAATCTAGATGCCTCCTTATTAAATAAATAACCACTGCTGGTTCCTATGCCTCCCAGACAGCAGAGGCATAGAAAAGCAAAGGTTTGTGGTGAGAATACAAAATGACTCTGTTGTCATTCTGAGAATGTGAACACATTCCATTTCTTAGTTATTAATAGGTCCTGGTTCAGGGCAATAACAGCAAAACTGACACAATAATGACAGCTTTCCAAGGCTTTCTGGCCAAGGCCCCTTAAATATGACAATGACTAATTCTTCCAGCTCTGTAATTCTCTGACATGACACCAGAGAGACAGCAGAGCTGCCTATTGGTATTCTGAGTATTGCTTCAGTCCAGAAAAAAGACATCTACAGTTTTTACTACCCCCGTGCCTGCTGCTGCAGAAGATGCTCTTGCAACATAGAGGATATGCACATGCCTTGCCCTTTGGATACCAATAAATTCGCTTTACCCCTTTAATATTAGGGGAAAGGATCAGCAGGTAAATTAGAAAATCTCAACTCTTAGCAAAAAAAAGCTGCAACAACAGCAGAAACAGCTCTGTTGCCTTATAGCAGGTTAGAATTGTCCTAGATGTTACAAAAATTGGTGATTATTGCTTTATACTTTATACTTTATACTTTATACTTTATACTTTATACTTTATACTTTAAAGCAAAGTATACACTCTTGTCCCTGGTCCTGCACAATGCAGAATTTAATTGCAATAAGCTTTTGTGGACAAACCTCAGTACTGCAGGTGCTGGGCCAGCTGTGATACAAAAAACTCTCTCAATGACAGCAACAATATTAAAAGAACATCAGTAAATAATCAAAGAATGTAAATAATTTATGAAGCAAGTAGTCCAAAGGAACTTAAAAATAGGTGAATTTCAAAGGATACATTTAAACTAAATGAAAAAGCCAGAATTGTATCTCCTAGACAGAAAACCAAGTACTGGTTGAATACATGTAGAAATTTCTACAAAACCTAATATTCACATTGATTTAAGTGCAAAGCAAAACTAGTGAAAGAGTCAAAGGAAAGAAGAAAACATATCTGAAAAAAATGAACAAATACAAAACAAAAAAAACAACCACAAACATACATATATGCAACAGAGAGCAGGCTGAGAAAATTAGACATAAAGGGTACAGAAAGAAATTGTCAGATGTGAAGGGTTTTAGTCTAATAGAAATTATCTTCAAGAACAGAAAAGAAATTATAAATATATGAACAAGACTATGGAGTTTTCCATCTTCTTAATATAATTTCACACAGTAACATAAATCTGAAGTGCTCTGCCTTAAAAAATAATTTGAGATTATTTATTTAAAGGGTCATTAAATACCTGAGCTGTTAGAAACATTTTTGCTTTCATCTTTCTTCACAGTACATTAGATTCAAATTCAAAGAGGTATTCTGATGTTAAGTAACATAAGCACTAATGGAATTAAAATACCACTGATCAAGTTCATAATCATATCTCTTAAAATGCAAATTATGATGTTGGAAACTTGGAAGAAACCAATAAATATATTTAACTTTAACACATAAATTTTGGGCTTGTTGAATGAAAAGAGTTCTTTAATGAAAACTTTGCTCTGAATCCCCTTTGAATTCTCTCAAGATTACTATTATTAGTGTGGAGTTATCAATAAAGCTGTATCTCTCACAATTTTATTTTCATCCGTGTTCTCATTAAAATCCATAGTTTTTTCCTCTAAGGATGTGAACTGAGAATGAATCTATCAGAAACCACCCCCAAGTTACAAAAACTGGTAACAGGTGTTTTATGAAGTGTTTACAGTGTTACACCTTTCCAATCCATAAATGACACGCACCATAAGAGCACACTATATAACCTTCCTTTTGTCTGTCCTGTAAAATAAAAGAAAGAAGTACACAGCTTCTATGTCATTTTCTTTCCTCTATCTGTGATAACTACAGATGGTAAAAGGCACAGAAAGGATAATAAACCCAGCTGATACAATACAAAACAGAAATGCAATCAGCATATTGAGTGTTTTGCAGTTGCTGTGATTAGCTTGTTTAGTACAGTATAAATTCTTTGATGGCACTTGGAGTCCTTGCTCAGACGGGAATTATTAAGTGAGACCTTTGTTCAAACAGCAGCTGCCTGGGAAAATCTCCCCAGACTACATAGGCCTCAGCCTATCACCATGGGTTTGTGACACAGCCAGAATAGCAAAGACTAAACTTTTTTTTCCCCAGCAGTAAAATATACCATACTATAATGGCAATTGGCATTCACTGACAATATTTGTACACTACCTAACAAGACTGGTAATGCACCATCACCTCACAGAAATGCTTTCTTTAATTGTTGCCCGTCTGGCCTTCTTCTCTAAAGGCTGAAATCCTTTCTTAGAAGCTGGCATCTGAAAGTTCAGACTGGAAGAGTGGACCTCAGAACACTAGAGAACACAGTGTAAAAGAAGTAGCTGTGTCACTCTGGAGATTTAAAAAATAAAAAAAATATTTGTGCCAAGGAAGATGGCATCAAGTGTCCATTAAATACTGCAGAGCGTGTAAGAGAGAAGTACAAGAAAGCTGATACTAATGGACACTTCAGTATACATTTGTCCCAAATTCACCTTCAAATATAGCCTGTTTACAAGTTTTGGTGTAATTTTTTGTTGACCTAAGCAATAACTATGATTTAATTCAGATTCAATAAAATACAATACAGGAACAGAGGAAAGTTAACAGGTGAGTAAAACTATTAGTCTACCATGAGCAACTGTGTGGCAGCAAAGATTTAATACATTTTTCTGACTTTCTGAAGTTTTCTACTTCTGCCCAAATGTACTACAGTCTTATGTACTTTCTCACACTTCCTTGCCAATTTCTCATCTCCTTCATGTTAAGACTGTTTCTTAGTCAAATATACAGGACTTCAGGACTGTTATTATGCCACCAGCTTACTGCAAAACCCTCAGGCACAACACCAATTTTTGTTAAAGACTGAATAATGTACAACCCATGACAGATCAGCCATAAAAATACTGTATTATTAATTTTCATGAGCAGTAAAACACATGAAGCATGGGGTTAGCACTGGATTATCTTTAAGGTTTCTTTCAATTCAAGCCCTTCAATTATTCCAAGAAGCCCATACTTTCACTGCACCAAATCCTAGTAAAATGAAAGAAATTCAAATGCCTAAAATCCTTCTGACTTTATTAATATAGGTTTATGGTTTCAAACTTAATTCTGATTTTTTACCTTGTACTCTTTATTCTTACAGAAGAAACAATTTGAGAATTTGAAGAAAGAATTTGAAGAAACTTATATGGTGGGAAGCCAGAGAAAGAAAACATAGCATTTTACTGATAAGTAACTCTGTGTAAAAATAGATATTTCACAGCACAAAAGTCTTCCTACCTGATGCTGAAATGAAAGTGGTATATGTTGTCTCTGCCAGTGCTACAGACACATTCTAGTTTTATGCCCTTTTCATAGACTGCTAGAATATTCATCTGTCTTAATTTTTCTTTCAATGGAACTAGCTAAGAAACTTCTGTCATTTGAAAAGCAGTACATCACTTTCAATCTATAGCTAATACATTCTTTGAGCAGCATGCCAGTGAAGGATGGCTGACTCCAAGGAAGGCTTCATTTAACTTCATCCATTTTTCAAGGAAAATATCTGGTGATTATATAAGCTACTATCAGCATTAATAGCCAGATAGATAAACACATTTTTAGAAGAGGTTATAATTTCTCACTTTTCTCTTTGCAGTGGTTGATTAAGGTGGAATATTTGTGCTTTGTATCTGTATTTTTCTTGCTTTTTCTCTTTTACCCAGACATATTCTGATTCATACTATGAGTCGAATGTTTTCTGTGTTTCCACTTATGTAAGGGTTGACAACTCATGGGAGAAAAAAAGGCCACTGAGAATTAGCAACATCCCTGAGTGGTTTTAATGTACATACTGTGGTAAGACTAATTTCTGGTTTGACGTGGCCTTTAAACATTGACAGCCAAGAGCTTACAGGTTTACTAAAAGTCTAAACACATAAAATCCCTTTGAAATTTTTAAAATTTCCACTTAACTACATGTCTATAAAACCCAACAATTTTGCCATTTAGAAAACTTTAAATTATTTAGTTTGACACTGTAGAGTTTTCTCCCTTGGTAGCACTCTCTCACTGACTAATGTAACACAGCTGCCTTTTCACTAGGGCAGAGGTTTCTCAAGACCTGATTTTCACAGTTATTATGTATTGCTGTACCTTGGTAACTTCACCTCTCCATGCTTTGAAGTAAACACTTACAGTCTAATTACAGAGGGCCTAATTCCTTGCAGAATTGTCCATTAATTCCATGACTGAAGAGCTTCAGTGTACCAACAGGGCAGTAAGCAACCTAAAAATAATGGTCACCATTAAACTTTTAAAAATGTCCAAACACAAGTTATACAATAGTGGTGAGGAAAGCAAGACCTGATGACACTACACAGTTTTTGATCTTTACCTTGAAGCTTTGATTACAGCCCATTCCACCTTTTTTGTACTGTGACCTGCTACAAAAGGCTTCAAGGTAAACATGTTGTACAGCCATGTTAATTCTGCAGGAACCTATGTCTGGCCCTGAAGGAATTTTGAAGCACAAAAACATTTCCATTGGAATTTTGATGCAAGCATGGAAGAGGCGCCTTAGAATCTGCAGTGAAGAATTGTAGCAGCCCGCACAGAGGAAGAAGGGAAAGACTAGTAATTTCAAATATGAGATCTCACTTCTGATGATGAAATAATAGAGCAACCTCTTCTCTTACAAATTTTAACTCTAGGGAGTAAGGGTTTGGAGAGTCAGGAAAATGTGGATTTATTGATTCAACTTCAGTTCTAAATCATTCTAAGTTTCGGTTTTTACAGTTGTTTTAACATACTAATTTCATATTCAGACTAATATGATAAAATCTTACAACCATGGTACCTTACCTTGCCCTTGTTGTGCCATTCATTTACCTTCCCCTGCCAGAGCTGGGCAGAAGAGAGAAAAAAATTAATAAAGGGTTCATGTGTTGAGATAAGGGCTGGGAGAAAACACTCCAAGGGCAAAAAAGGCTCAGCTCAAAGGTACAAAGTGAATTTATGACTAACAAAATCAGAGGAGGATAATGAGAAGCAAAATAAGTCCTCAAAAACATCTTTTTCCCCCCAGCTCCTCCCCCTTACCACTGACAGAGCAGGGAGACAGGGAGTGGGGATTTGGTCAGTTTATCACCCAAGATTTTTTTCCGCTGCTCTGGGACAGGAGTCTTTCCTTTGTGAGGGCCATGGGATCCTCCCACAGGAGACAATTCTCTGAGAACTTCTCCAGCGTGGGTCCACTCTCAGGAGCAGGTGTTCCTAGCTTCCAACACGGGCTCCTACAGGGCTGTCAAATACTTTCTGAATCATTTCTGGAGTCATCATGGCTGAGATCTCAAATACCCATATTTGTTCTAGCATGATTCTACACCTTTCATCAGCAGAGGAACTAGTCATGTCACAGATATATAAGCCTTTTTATTTGATTTGAGGCAGGACTGGCTCATGCTGGTGAACTTTTGGCTGTGGTTTTGTATCAAAAAGGTCTAGCTAGTAAAATGTGTCCCTTCATAGTATCTCTTTACAACTTTCACAGAATTACAGAGTGGGAGGAGTTGGAAGAGAGCTCTGGAGGTCATCTAGCCCAACCCCCTTGACCAAACTAGTTCACCCTGAGCATATTGCACAGGCTCGTTTCGAGGCTGGGTTTGAATACATGCAGAGAAGGAGACTCCACAACTTCTCTGGATAGCTTCATACAGTGCTCTATCATTCTCTGAGTTGTACCTCATATTCATATGGAACTTCCTATGGTCTGGGTTGTGTCTGTTGTTTTAAAGAACTATTTGATTAAAGAGCTGTTCAAATACAATCTTGAATTCTAACATTTGTACCTGCTATAAACACCTGTCCAGAAGAATATAGATATATTTTCATGGGGTTTTTTATTTCTCTTACTTTCATTTCCACACACAGGGAACTACATGGTACACAGTGAACATCCACCTTAATCAGACAGGGTTAATTATCCCTGAATATTACTAATAGTTACAAATATTACAATTTTATTCACGTCACTCCACATGGTGTGTGAAGATCACACAGAAATAACATTCACAAATTACATGATTTCTATTCCATATTTAAAGTTTCTTTTCAATAGAAGATATTTCAGAACTTAATTTAACATGTTAAACAAAATTGAATGATCTTATAGAAGCACTATTCCATGTAATTAAACAATACTGCAAATAATTAGATTTCATTTTTATCCTAGGAGAATTATCACATTTGCTTAAGCAGAAAAATGCAAAGTTCATTTGGATCTTAATGTAGTATTCTACAAGCATTATGAATCAAAATAATAAGAAATATTCAGACTATTCAATGTAACACAACTAAAAGGTGAAACTCCACTGTTGTGTCATGTTTTGCAATTTCCCGTCAATTCATCAATTTTAATAATACAGAAAAATCAGAGAATTAGATCTATTAAAATATCTATGAAAAAGAAATTCATTATAATAAGCATAAGACTGAATTCCTACTTAATACACATTGACACACTACAAAAGACAAATACAGTAGAGTGGAACTCTGTATGAAGTGACATCCTCATCTGGGCTCTTATTACATATTATAAATTAGAAGGAAGGTTTGATTACCTGAATGCCACATTCTCTAGATTTGACTGTTTTTCTTGAAAGTAAACTTTTTCTTCCCCCTTCCTAAAGAATTAACTACTTCTGTAGTCTAAAAGCACAGTTTTAGTGCTTGGTGGTAAGAGTTTTCGTGCTTTTCCAATGTTTGAATCACCTAACAGTCCCAGAGAAATCCCAGAACCCAATAGTCCTAAATCATTTTCTATCCTTGCAGTCATGTGGTGATGCTCAATCCCCTAGACCTAAGGTAATGGTGAAAACATTATTACAAATAAGTGGGAAGATCCATGGGACCTCATTACACAGGGATGTGGGTATGGGTGTATTTCTGTGGACGCCAGAACACAGTGGATATCCACCAGGTGTGTCCGTCCTGCCCTACATTGTGCTCAGGACCAGAGACAATATCCTCATGATGATACTCCAGCAGATGTCAAGGAGCAGTGACTTAAACAACTTGCACACCTGCCACAAAGGAAACTGGAATTTCTTGACATGATAAGTCTAGTAAAGGATTTTATCCATTTACAGACATGAAAGTTTTATACATATCTAAATGTGAGGACTTGAAGATCTTGAGACAGATTGTTTTTCCTTGTTGGTTGTTTTTCCCACAGTTCTGAGAGTTGAAATGTTTCCTGTTTGCAGTGTTAAGTTGTAAATTTGTAATCTTTAAGTTATAAACTGTGGGATTCACCCTAACTGGTATTCCAGGTCAGGAAGCCATTACTAAAGAGGAACTGTACCATAACCTTAGGCCTTGGGAAGTATTTGTTGAGTTGTGGCCATCCCAGAAGGATAAGCTCCAAGGAGTTATGGGATGGCCCATGTTGATGCCTCATACATATTCCTAACGTTCATTTTCCAGTTGATCATCACCACTCCAAGTCCCTAGAATGCTCTCCCTTCCTTGTATCCCCATTGGCCCTCAACTGATGCAGTGTCCTACTCAGCCTACCCCATTGGACCCTACCTTCCCTTACTTCACCTCTGCACCACTTTCCCCTATACCCACTGGACCCTAACCTCAACTCCACCCCCTCTCTTGCCCCACATTTATACCCTAGATCTCCCTACATCTTGGTCTTCAACCACTGACTCCTAAAGAGACCTTGTCCCCTTGGTTAGTATCTTCAGATTTTTGGGCCTCATCCTACATTTACTTTCATTATTATTAAAGTATTTTATGTTGCTAAGTCGTGGTCTTCACACCGCTCTTTTTTATATTTGCCACTATTGCCCTCATATCAGAGAACCCTAGTAAGTATTGTCAGGGATCACCCTCACCCCGGATAATAAGCCTGCTGGATGCCAATTTGATAACCTGTATTGTTAGTGCTCCTGCCTGACAGCTCCCAAGACCGAATGCTACAAATTTAAACGGATATGGGAGACACTGCCAACTGAAAAGGGGCTGGGCCTGTCAAATTGAGTTGAAGGCCTCATTCAAGTTTTTCAAAGGCTGGGTTGAGGTTTTTACACAATGCGTGTCTGCCATCTTCTCTGCAAGGGCCCTACAGAGGATGACAGACACTGCTTTTGTATTTAAAAACAAGAAAGGGGAACTGTGGTGGCCTACAGCTGGCCTGTAGGTCCTACAGGTATAAATAATCCCAACTTTGTAACTGAAGTGTGGTTGATTACCTATGTCACGGTGTGACTTGGGTTTGCCAACCTTAATATATTTAATTTCTTTTAGAGACGGGACCCAGGAGTAGAGACAAGGCAGGCTTAAACCTTAGAAAGGTACAAGAAAAAATTTATTAATAACACAAAAAAAATATTCAGAATAAGATCCCTAGATTGTTCCCTCCTCTCCTTCATTAAACATTTCTTGCCAACAAACATACAGAGAGCACTTCAGTCAGTGATACCTTCAAATAATCAGTTCAGTTCACTTAAGAGAGAAAAGCCCCTTTTTGGTTATGGCTTAGGGGGCGTCTTCACCTTCACAATCCACATCTGCCCGGGAAAATATTGCAGATTATGACTCTCCTCTCATTCTGTCACAGTCCTTCCAGAGCTGTGCTATGGGTTATGATACACACATGGGGTATTACTTTTAAAGGCAGGCTGCTGAAAAACAAGATTCTCTTCATCTCTTTCACTATCAAATGTCTCTGTCCTTATTCCAGTCCCAAAACAGAGAGAGCTCCAATTCTCCAAGGCAAAAAAGTCTTCTTCTCAAGCATCCAAACCTCCCCAAGTATATTTCACAGTTTAAAGGAATTTTTGTGAAGTCACAAACCCCTTAGCCCACAAAAAAGGTTTTCAGCTACTTATCAGTTTGCATCTTTTCAATCTCTTCCCACCAGGAACTTTATCTTCATTGCGCTGACTTCTGTAGTCTCCAGGCTTTATTTCTTCTCATTTAGGAGAGCTTAGAAAAATCGAGGATCTTATCCAGGCATAAAGAAGTTACAATTGTATCCAGATCGTGAAGAACAACATGGGCAGCTGGAGGCATCTTTTCTCAAGACCAGGAAGGGAGGGGGGAAGGGAGAGATTTTGGTGGCTCCCCGATCCCCCACCCGCTCGGCCATGCCATGTGGAGAGGAGAGCTCTGGAGCTCCATGCGGTCAGGGAAGGCGGGGGGGGGGGGCCAAGACCACGCGGCCGGGCCGGGCCCCCCACCAAGCCGAGGCCGGGGTCCCAAGCCGGGCCCCCTGCAGAGCCGGGGTGCCGAGCTGGGCCCCCCGCAGAGCCGGGGCACCGGGCCGGACTCCAGGCCGAGCCCAGAGCCAGGCCGTAGCCCCCGGCCAGGGACCACCACCCCCAGAGACTGGAAGCCGAAAGAGAGTGAGCAAACCTGATCCACTGTGATTTGTGAAAGCGAAATAACTTTTCATTGTTTTCCCGAGCTGTCCGTCACCAAATCAGCTCTCTGATTGGTGCCAGCAGCTCACAGGGGAAGCTCCCAGAGACGAGAGAGCCCCACCCACTCCCCAGCCTCATGGAGCTTGCCCTGAGGTGAATCCACCTCTCCCCTCAAGCACGTGAAACCAACACAACCTAGTTACCTTGCTTATGTAACTGGACCGACCAGGCCCCTTGGAGAGCAGGCCCAGCTGCTGGGGATCCAGGCTGCTATTGGCTGGCTGGCCGGGCGGCAACTGGCTCGACCAATGAGGATTGCCGGCAGCTGCCTCCAACCTACATAAGGAGACAAGGTCTCAGTAAAGCGGCTGTTGCTGCACGGCCTTCGGGGGGTGTGTGTCGCATTCCTGCCTTCACCATTGGCGACGTCTGGTGAGCCCTGACATCATTTCAACAGGCTGCCACGGGTAGAGCAGAGGAGGCAGGGAGGCAGTGGGAGCAATTGCCTGCAGCATGCAGACCTGCTACCTGCAGTGAGTAGAGCTGTGTGGAGGGCCGTGTCTGGGTCCAGTCCTCCTCCTTCTTTGAGGATTTAAGAAGAAGCTTTTGGGAGGGTAACATGGGGCTCTATGCCAGAGGAGCCTACCCTCCAGCTATGGACACCTTTGCTAAAGAAACAATGTCTAAAGTATGATGACAGGTCTCTAATTGCTCTGCTAATGTGGTGCAAAACCACAAACTTGATGTGACTGAAGCGGCTGCCTTAGATTTTAAAACTGGGACTGGGCTGGCAAGCTCATGCTTCAAGCAGCGTCCATTGGAGACAAGCCTGCCATTGGCATCATTAAGTCATGGAGCCTCATAATGGACCTGCTAAGGCAGCTACAGAGAAAGTGGAATGGTAAGACAGCGGAGGAGACGCCTTCTCTCTGCGTGAGGAGAATCAGGCACCAGGGGAGCTGGTGGGAGGCATGGCCACTGCTCTGGGCATGTGAGGAGCAGAATTACTGTGAAGAACCGAACCATTTCACACCAGGACGCTTTGCCCATGCCTTGTCACCCCGTGGCAGGACATACAGACAGTGGGATGCACCCCAGTCAAGCCCGACCACTCTGGAGGGGGACCTGGCAATGGAAGAGCCATGCCTAGTGCCAGAGCTGATTTGTGGGCAGATCCCAGAAATACGTCACCATGGTGCCCATATTCCCAGCAAACATTATACCCGGGAGAAGCAGCAGACGGCAGGGTCCAAAAGCTGCTGCCGCACGCACACCACTGCTGCTGGAGCTGGAGTAACCCGTGGAATAACCACCTGCTAGGGGCACTGAGAGCCAGAGGCACCATTTTTCTGCAGACTGCAGAGACAAGGAAAAAGGTGTCAAGCTGGCAATGAAAGGCATGAAAGGGGCATTTTAATCCTAGTATGTTTAATGGCATGTGAACAATGCCGGGACTTTCAGAACGTAAACAGAGCTGGGTTTGTTATAATTATGGGGAAGTTATAAATTGTTTACTCTAGCTGATAATTGCAGCCTCTTTGAAGAGCTATGTACATTGCCTTCTATTTCATATGAGTTAGTACAAATGTGATTTCTGCAGCTGTTAATGTGATGAATTTTTCAAACACTGCACAGTATGCAGGAAACTTACATTCCCATAACAAGCCATGTTGCTTGTTCAATGATACCAAAAGCTGCCAAAAGAGAGAAGACCAAAGAAGAAAATAAACAATACTGAAGTCTAAGGACCTCCCACCCCCAAAATGTTTTGCAGACAGACAGGATCTCCTGGGAAGCCAGAGTTCAATGCAAGAAATTTTCATTCAGAAGCAGAAGTTAAAAAAGAGATTCAGAAGTGCTGTAACTAGCAGTGGGACAGCAAACACCTCAACTATACAGTACAACAAAAAAGAAAGGAGAGGACAGGAAAGGAAGAACAGGACTGGATATAGAAATATTTAAAGGAGCACAAGCCTGGAAGACATTTCATGTGAGATTACCTGTAGAAAAGGGGAAAAACACTCATGTATAGGAAATTAAAAAATTCCTCTGAAGAGGAAGAACTAAAACAGTGATGTGCCAAGAAAGGCAAGAGTTAAGTGTTCTTTGGGTGAAATGCTGAAAGTTAAGCAGCTGGGGAAATAATTTATTTCCTCTGGTGAAGGCAGTGTGCTGCAAAGCAGATCACTGCAGAAGCATGTCCTCTGCAGTAGGGACCTGCAAGAAGTTTTGAAGGACAGGGCAGCACAGAGCCACCACTTCTATGGTGCTCCTCTCCCTGGGGTTCCAGGTGAGAGACCTTTATGGGACCGTCATGGACCTATGGAGCTTGGCAGCAATGAGCTGAGGTCCTCCCCATATTAGTCTTCACATCCTTCTCTCTTGAGTGCCCTACAGCTATCTACTTTGGTTGTTTTCCATTTTCTAGGACATGGTAACCTCACCAAAACTGATAATGAAGACATGACCGTGCCTTTGTTCTCTTACATCAATTCCACCTCCAAAATAAGAAAGAAATATACAACTCAAGCCCATGGAAAGTAGCCTTAATCTAGTGTGACCAGTGCACCAAAGCACTTCCTGACATCATCAAAAGAGATGTTTTGATTACAGATTGTGCAGAATAATAAGAAATAAGAAATAATTCGCCTAGAACAGGAATTACATTTCTGAAGTTGTGTAACAGCAAACACAAAAGTGGCACAGAAAATAGTTAAGGTTCAGTGTCAGGTTTTCATGTCATCTTTAGCATCCAATGTTCTGCTATATTAGACTGAAATATCTGGATATTTTGTGATATTTCAGTTTATATAGCCTTTAATCCAACTACTTTGGAGTGCTTTATAGCATAAAAAAAGAATAGCACATCAAATCAACTTACAAAAATGTTAATTAAAAGCCCCATCAAAGAGAGATTTAGAAAGGCCAAATGTTGCACTTCTTAATAATTCATTATGTAAGCAAAATATTAATAGCATCATATGAATTATGTTTATGTAATGGATGAACAACTGAGCATACTGTCCAACAGTGAAAGTTAAAGTTAAGATTTTCACAATATTTTTTCCTTGTGAAGCATGCTACATGGATTGGTTATTTACACTGTGAACATTTTGGTGAAGCTAAGACTTTTCACAACTCGATGCAACATCTAGCAGCTATACTAATATGCAAGATCATTCTCAGATGTGCTTTATCAAATAGCTAAAAAATTATTTACTTTTTTTTTACAAAACACTTTTCCAATATAGCCAAGATCCCAAATATGGGAGAAAATCTTGGTAGTACAGAGCTTCACTAGCAGGTTGAAACTCCAGACAACACAGTTTATTGATAAAGCTACATAGCAGCATGCAATTTTATGTTTGCACAGTGGCAGATGTGAGGAAGTGAAATACAATTGTGTGTAACTCCTCTGAGAATATAGGACTGTTGCAAAGCTGATGGTACTATTTGATCTTTTGTGAAATATAAGGGTCTCCAGCAGTAGAGGAAATTAAAAGAAGGCAGTTATGGTAGGACTTTTTTTCCACTTCTGATTATATTTATCACTGTATCTAATTAAGCAGAATTATCTCTGAATCTTTCAGGTCCTCCACCAGTATACTACCCACTGACATGCAGCAGGAATAATTTTTAGACTCCCTGAATTATTACAATTATATATATATCTTTAAATTTAGTTTGACCAGAAAAAAAGTTCTCTGAGCTGAGAGTTTTAAAAGCCAGTAAGGATATATCTTATCTTTGAAGTACATAAAGAATACAAAACTTTCCAGAAGTTTCTCCTTTCTTTATTCTCTCCTTTCCTTTAGCAGTTCACAGTGGTTTTTTTTTCCTTACATTTAAAGACAAGTGATCTAGAACTAAGAGAGTAGAAAGATTCACTATTTCTTATCCAATTTACACAAAAACATAGATATTTGTTATTGATAGGTTTAATTTACCATAGTTATTATAACTTATACAACTTATATAAATTAACTTTATAATGTACAGTTTAGGTTAATAATGACACGAGTAAAATGACATTTGCCAGTGTGGCAACATTAAAACTAATATGCTCAGGGGCCAGAATGTGTTCAGGACCAAGGTATGCTTGGTCCTGCTAAGAATCAGTAAAACAAAGCAGAGACATTAAGAAATCAGCATGGTATGACCATACCCAGATTACAGATAATAAACCTGGCAATTTTGAACTACAAAATGTAAAAATAAATCATTTTTTCACTTGTAAGAAAACACAGTTCCACCAAAGCTAATATTCTACAATGATAAAAATTGCATTTTAAAGTAATCGCTACAAGACGACTCTGCCAGTACTGAGTCAATTGAAATCTAGTAACTGTAGTTGCTCTCTCTAACTGAAAAATAGTTTATTACAAAATTACTTTCATATGAATTGCTTTCCTGTTGCCTTGGAGAAATATATCATTTTCATTCTCTGAAATTACTATAACTACTAACAGACTTTAATTAATTTCCAAACAAATCCTTACATTGTAGAAGCTAAGAAGCAAAGAAAGAAAAATGTTTTACTGGGCATTAAGTGGTGCCCCAATGCAAGTCATCTTCCTGCTCTTCATGCCTTTATTAGCATCCTCAACTGCACAGTCAGAATTCTAGCCCATAAGTTTAACATCTTATCAGTTTGCAACTACTCATCTCTCCTCACTAATGGCTTCAAGCACCGAAGAAAATTATAGTCTCTGACAATTTGGTCATGGTCCTATTAGTCTTTTGTACTGCTTTTATCAAAAATTTTACCAGACTCTTTCATGGGAGGTGGACAGAAACAACTTTTATTCTACAGCAATCCAGTGAGTAAACTCAAATTTTTCTCTTTTGGATAAAAGGAATTCTCTCAGGCATCCTATGAAGCCATGGAAAGAATTAGTATCTTAACAGCTTTGTCACAGGAGTTACTTTTTACAAAAAGCAGCATTAAATGATGGCATTTTCCCTTTTTGTTAACACCTGAAACCTCAGAGAAGACCACTGCCTAAGAATCAACAACATTTTTTAAAATTAATTTAATCTTTAATCTTTAATTAAATCTGATCGATAAGCAGCTGGCACACATTCAAAAAATTTGAGTTGTTTCATTCAATATTGGTCAGATTGAATCATGTCAGTGAAAACTGCCTGTATCTACAAAACAATAAAAGATTGCAGAAAGGAAATCATGTGACATTTTATACCCATCTTCTGAAAGGTACTAATAATCTTTGTGGCTGTTGTGTAACCAGAGTTCATCAATCCTAATCAACTTCACTTCTGAATTCCCCCAAGGTTTGAACTGGCAAGAGCAAGGGAAGGTTGGTTCAGTGAGAAAGATCTTGCAAGAAAAATGTTCATATTTAAAACCAGCACTGCACTGACATGCTATAGTCTGTCATACTGACAGTGACATACTTGCAAAGAGGCACCCAGGTTTGGCACAGCCCAGAGGTACCTTATTGAGGGAAGGGAGGTGAAGGGAAGAGAGATCCTATTTCCTGCTAATTTAAAGTGTGAAACTACTATGCAAAATGTCCTAAAATGGGCAACAGAGAGCTATATGATAGCAGTACTTGGATGCATCTCACAGAAAAGAGAAGTATTAGGCCACTTACTTCTGCCTGGGAGCTCTGGCAGCCTTTATTTATGCGTATCCCTACTCGACTTGAGGCAAAATGTTTCTGCACAACTTCTGCTCTCAAAACAGCGTAGTTAAAGTCAGGATTGTAAAAGGTCACAAAAATAGATTTTTGAAATATGCATAGCATTCAACACTAGCATAATTTAAAATTGTCAAATTCCTGAAATATTTCCAACCCTACATCCAGAGAAACAATGCCAGCAAAGAGAGCGAATAGGGCTGGTTAGTTTGCAGAACTTTAATGTTAAAAACACAAGAAAGAAATTGTTTTTCAGAGATTCTTTGCAAACATCATTTGCCTTCCTGTTCAACCAATTACTCTGGAAACAAAAAGAGAATGAAAAGACGATGCAAAGATTTTTAAGAATCTCAATGTCATGTGACTTTTCATGATCACCCAACATAATTTATCTAAATTATTTCTAATTGTTTTTCATATTATACAATATGCAAACCTAAATCTAAAACCAGCTCTTGTAAATGAGTTTTTATCAAAATCCACAGTCATAAATCACTCAACTCTACACATTCTCTGTACAGATAGTGCAGGAGAGAAAGTGAGAAGTAGAAATGTTCTCATTCTTTTTTTCTTGGTTTTTTTATTTGTCTGAAGTTGTATAGATTCTAATCTCTGTCATGGTTTCATGACATCATGACTCTCTTCTTTTCTAGAGTTGTACTAATGCTCAAATTACTACTCTACTAATGGAAAATCAGACTCCTCTTTATCACAAATGACTTGAAGGATAAAAAGTCATGCTCACTTTACTTAAGGATGGCAATCTAAAAAGATTACAAGGTGATAAGAACTTTGCTGTTATAAAACATGAAAGATCTTTACAAATTGGCTTTTAGTTAAAGCTGGCCTTTGGAGCATACTGTGTCTAATGTTCATCTCACTTAAAAGTGTAACTGAGAGACTACTTCTTCAATTAAGTATTTATTCAGTGAGATGCATCTTTTGGTCCTTTTTTTTTCCCCACACACAAATGAGAGTCTGCTCTGATTCTTTATCACTCCAAGGTGTCTGGCCAGCTCTTATTCTGACATTTATCTGAAATGATCACAGATCTCTCAGCTGAGACCCATTTTCTGCATGTGTTCTAGTGCAAACAGTATTCCAAACAAAGTGAAGTACATACACTGCACGTCTGGCCTAATTGATTGTCCATGATTTTATATGCACTTCAGTATAAGCATATTAAATGCTTTTCTCTTTCCATGTATGTGTGTAGATGTGTAAATATCTCTGTATATAAGCACAATATGTAGATACTCTCAGAAAGGGGACTTCTTGTGGATTAGGCTACACATAGGACAGCTTCAGGCAGCAGAAGTCCTCATAGCTGTCTAACCTGCAAGTATTCAGGGAAATTACCTGGCCTCAAACTATTTCCAAATATGATACCTTCAGGGTATTACAGACATATTTGGTAATGGCTGAGCCACTGGACAAGGAGATGCTCTTGGCTTTAAAAATCAAAACATAAAACTCTCATTTTCATGTATGAGCAATTTAACCTAGCATGGAGTAATTTCTATTTCCATGTCTCTAACAAACCCGTTTGACATTCAGAAGAGTGTTAGACTAGAGCCCTGCAGTCAAAATGTTTCTTCTGCCCTCAGGAGCACCAGTATCACAGTCCTCCCACAGAACAGCACAATCCTCTGAGCCAACACAGCTGAGCAGACCCTCATCCTCTGGACTGCCAGGGTGACAGAGATGGTTAACCCTTGTATAACCACACAGCACTGATGGCCTCCCTGCCCATTAGGATGTTTAGCAACACACTGTAAACAGAGGGCAAGCTATATTACAGGTTCATTTCTTCCAAAATTTTATATTTTTATTAGCTGTTCAATGATTCATTTTGCAAAAAGGAAGCATCAAATAAATATTGATAATCCTTCTCATCTTCACTACAGTGTGAAATGATCACTGTATGATTTATAACATAAAAGGATGATGGTAAAATAAATCTGTATCATATTTAGTCAAAACCTGGGTAAAAGGTGTTTTGTACAATTGCAAATAATTTTGCTTAAGTACAGTTTTAAAAATAAGATAATTTCAATTTCTTAGGGAACAGAGACTCTTACAAATAACATGTTTTTACCTTTACTTCTTGTGATGATCATAAGTTGGGCTTGTAAGGAAATTATTGAAGTTCTACTATTGTGTTTCAATATGACTTCAAAAGAACATAAAATCTTCAAAAAGAAAAAAAGGCAGACAACAAAGAGTCAAGTACATCTAACAGGTGACATTAGCAAAAAGCTTCCCACAGAAAATGACAAGTCATAACAAGTCATCCATACAATAAAGAAACTAGGGCAACATCTGTGTGGGAGGTAGGAGGCAGTAACTCTGATCCTTACTAGCTGCATGCTCCAATACACATGGCAGAGGCTTATGCTTCTGTGGCCACAAAGCACCCTCAGCTACTGCACTCAGTTATAAACAAAAAATTCTGTGCCAATTTGGCCCTGTTAAAAACCTGACCACACAAAGACCGCAATGATACCTCAAATTCCCTGTTACCTTTTATCTTTTCTCTGTCTGCTCTGTCGTGTTAATCTTATTTTGAAATAATTCAGACTGTCTGTCTGAATGAAAAAAATCACAGCAGGAAAAGAATAGAAATTCTGGGGTATGCTCATTTTTCATTCACTAAGCAAAGGAATTCCTGATAAATTTTAAAATCCAGTAGAAATTCTCCTCTCTTTCTATATCTGGACTAATTGTTAGAAAATTTTACTTAAATCATCTGCAATGGCAAGCCTTTGGTAACCATTTTATATCATAAGCACTCCCAGCATTCTAAAATGTAATTAAACAGAACCCTGTCGATGGCTTTAAATAAAACATGTTATTTACTGTTGTTTTGAAAGTTGTCAATTTTCTTAAAATAACGCTCCATGTGTTTATAGTCAAAAACATATATTAGAATACTTTATGGTAAAAAATATGTGGATGACACCAATCAATAATCATAACTGATTTGGGAATTAGCAGCAATGTTGCTAATTATATGAAATCATATTTGTGAATCTTAGTTTCACTGCTACAAAGACTGATTGAGCCAGTTCCCAATCTGAGTTGATACTTTCTTTCACATTTACAGTGGACATTATCTTAACCCCATAAAGACTATCAGGATGAATTTATAAGACAAAAACAGTTCTTCTCCCTGAGGCTTTGTGTGATTTATTGATTTCTAAAATTAAACAGTGTGCCAACAGTGTTAACTATTAAGGGGAAACTGATTCCTCCTCTGATTTCACAATTTCAAACATGAAAACATGATCTATGGTGATTAGGTCTACACAAATTTGCATTTTGGTTGGGGTATTTGAATCAGCAACACATAACCTTCTCATCCATTGAACCAACCCAGAATCACTGACATGTGAATGAATCCATGTTTTACTTTTGTGGCTACCTTGTAAATATTGTCCTTTAAGTCAAAGCAATCGTAGGCTCACAGAGGGTTGTAGATGAACAAGCTCTTAGGAAAATCAGTTTGCAATGTTGGTTATGAACTCGGCAAAAGCTTTTCAGACATTACAGAAGTTTCTGAAACAATAATAAGTATAGGCAGAGTGGCAATTCACAAACATCTTAACTGTGCATTAGTGAGGAAGAGAATGTCCATGCCTGTTTACCTCACTAACATCTACTTTATGAGAATAACATTCAGTTCAGGGCATGAGTCCTTTTTACATTATATAGAGTACTATACCTCTTCTCTTTGGACCATCCACATATACACCCACATTCAGACACTTCTGTTGATCTAATTTTTCCAGAAGAGCAAAAGATTATGCCAGACATAAGTTTTCAGGCACCTGCAAAGACAATTTTGGAGGCCAAGAGCTATTATGCAGATATTGATTCATTGTTCTGTAGTAACTTAGGTATATACAGACAGAGAATAAGACCTGTCTTCAGTCTGAGAGCATGGGTAATATTTTTGTATATTTGCAATGCTAAAATAATTGTCTTTCACCTTAACCTCTGGAGGCAAGCCTGACTTGCAGCATCAGTTTCATCAGTCCAAGCTTTTTTAAAATACAGGTAATTTTGGGGAACATAAGGTAACTGTTTAACAATTCCAAAGCAACAGGAAGGAATTCATAGGTTATCTCAAACAACACTACACTGGAATTAATAGACTTCCACATAAGTGTTTTTGTTTTAGAAAAGTGTATCAAAGCTATTATTAAATTATTACTAGTCCACTGTAAACTGTATCAGGAGAAAAAAACCTATCACATTTCTTGCAAGGATTCTTGCAAGAAATGGAAGGAAACTATTCTTGCAAGGATTTTGTTGATAGCAGCTTTGTAGTTTCCAAGATAACCCACTTTCTTTTGTTTTTTTTACTCATCCCTCTATCCCATTAGCTTTCCTTTCTCACAGATTACTCTCAATTTCTTTCCCCTCCTATGTGGTACCTCTAGGTCTGTTGGATCCAGGATTTAAAAATTTAAAGTGGTATCAGGTCAGCCTCTCTTATGCTGCTCCAGTAACACCAGTTTTAACAATCTATTACTGGGGTGTTCTCAGAAGACCCTCTCAACAGCCAAGAACACTTCTGAAAACTGATGTCCCAGGTCTTCCCTCCTCCCTGTGTCAAAACGAAACCCTACTCTGCCGTGATGTATACAAAAATCCATTGTTGCTTTTGGAGGGAGCTGGGGCAAGTTCATTTTCATTTAGATGTATGAAAAATGCTTCTCATTGGTTTGTCTTGGTGTATATGGTTTCTTAATAATTTTTCTGTCTTGATGCTCCACTCATCCTCTCACAATATTAGTTTCATTTGTTTGCCACAACTTATTTAAAATTAAATATAAGTTCCTTAAAGTAGAAGTTTTGGCTAGTGTGGTGGGTCTAGCACTGGCTAAATTGCCACTAGAATAATTGATTTCTTGCTGTGAGATAGGATTAGAAGGAAGGCCAAGGCAGCCTCAAACTTTGAAGGGTATAAAGAAGAACTTTATTAAAAGAAAGTTCTTCTTCTTCATCACTCCTCTCTCTGTTCAAACTTCTCATAGGATCACAGCTACTTCAACATCTGTTTACTTCAGCACTGGTGTGTCTGTGGTATGTATGACTGTGGTCCACGAGTTACAGGCAGAAAAAAAGGGTCTGATAATCATCCATATCTTCTCCATAGCTTACAAAATAATTTCAGATTAAGGCTTATCCTCATCCCCTCCCTGAACTGGGACCTGACTCTTCTCGATGTCTCCATGCTGTTTTCTGTGCATGTCTTCTACTCTGTACTTTTCTTTCATTCAAGAGAGAGAATCGATGCTTGCAGGTTTCATCTGGGCAATGAAAAAGTTAATATCTCACCTGAGGCCTGCAGATGGTCGTGTGATCCCTGCCAGCAGTGGCCCAGAGCTGTTTAGCTGGAGAGTTTTTTGGTGGCTGTGCTGGGGGCTGCACCAGGATAGCAGGGGCCCAGCAAAACACCTTGGTGGCTGCTCTGGCTGCATCACTATTTTCTGATTTTTTTCTTTCAGTTCCAGAGAGGACAAACCAAGCTGCCCTGTGGCTGAGCAGGCCTGGCCTGGCCCAGACCTGCTCCTGGGGCCTAGCGGACCCCAGGTTTGGCCCGGGCCAGCAGCAGGGCAGGGCTTAATGTCAGCAAGGTGTTAGAGGCAGTAGGATTTCTGCCACACCACGGACCCCTGTGGGAGGGGGGACCCCGGTCCTGCCAGCGCTGCAGCAGAGGCAGGGCCTGGCTCGGCCCAGCCCCTCCAGGCCCTGCAGGAGCCTTCTGCCCGGCCTGCCTTTTCTTGAGAAAGAAGAAGAAAGAAGAGAGCTTCCCAGGGTTTGTTCATTTTAAAATGTGTGTTCACAGAGGTGTGTTCATCTTTCTCAGTGGCTTAACAGGTTGTCAGTTCCCAAAACCAATCACTGATCGGTCTTTGTCAGACACAGAGGAAGCTCTCAGCATCTCACCTCAGAAAAAAATAATTTCCATGGATTCTTCTTCCCTTCTCACCAAATGTCATATGTACAAAACCAGCACAGCTAAGACTACAACTTTATTTAATTTTTTAGACATCACTACAACAGAAAGAAGGAAAAAACAGCTGACATGAGAGATCTGGGGTTTTTTTCTCATGAGAAACATTGTTAAACTGATCACGAAATTCTGAATGATTCTTGTGTTTTGCTCTCAATGCTATGAGTCATCTGTTTGTTCTCTTTTTTGTGCTTATCTTTGATGACCTACCTTGGTCACCCTGTAGCCAAAAGCAGTAATTCACTCCTGTGGTGAATCACCACCCAGGATTTAGATGTTTCCAATGAGTCATACTTAACCTTATAGAAAATACAACTCTTAGGCTACATAAATTGCACTTCAACTATAGTGGGTTTAGATGTCCATGTCTGGAAAACAAAATTATATATTTCAGTGACAGAAGTGAAATAAAATGTTGAACAGTAGTCTCTGCTTTAAAGTCTGTATAATTAAACTCATTCTTTAAAAATTCAGTTAAAAAACATGGGTCAAAGTATGTGTGAAAGAGAGCACCCAAATAATTTTTTTTCTATTATTGCAATCATAGGCTTAACAGCCTCAATAGAAAATAGTTCTAACATCATGTTCTACATCTGCAAAGACTAATAATATCAAAAATTCCCACCCATGGAACAACAGAATTCATAGCCAGAAATTCAGGATGAGCTCAGGGCCTACATTCCAGAAATTAGGCACACTATAGTCATGTTCAGGAAAACTTACTGCACTGTTTTTCCCTCCACCTGCTCTTTTTGCACCTTATTATCCAATGCTAAATATCTGCCTTCTGTTATAGGAATTCCCTGTGAGAAAAAAATTCTTTGTAATCAGATCTCATTGATTCCCACATGAAAACCACCTCTAGATAATGAGAAAGTAGGCTTAGTTTTTGGTTGGCTGGTTGGTGTTTGGGTTTTTTATTTCTGATCTTAATTAGAACAAAGAATTAGCCCTTCAGAACAATGAATGTCAAAGAGACTGAAATGGGCAAAGGGAACCAAATAAGGCAACAGGGTTTGCAAGTACTGTGTTATCAAAATAATTTGCTAATGCCAAAGGGTGTACTGGGGGTGTTATTAAACTGAAGTTTTACCCCTGCAGAGCAGATTTGAGCTCTAGTCTTGATTTGTCAGCAGGACTACTCTGTCTGCTCTAAATGCCTCCTAAATTTGCCATAACTGGGTCCCTAATGAACCTTCTTTCTCCATCAGTGAGCACAGCACCAGTGACACTCTGCCTCTATTCTCACTCATTACAGTTGAGACTGGGAAAACTGCTGAAAATTGCTTAATTTTCTGGAAGAAATAATGTAAGAAGACACAGTGCAACAGTGTATCTTACCTGCATCATCAGTGACGAGCGAGTAAGGTTTCGATTTTTTGTTATAATAAAACTTCAAAGCACATTAACAAATGTTCTGTAAGAATTTACTGATTATAGTGATGTATAACCTTAAAATATGGCTTTCTTCTATGTAATCTTTGCAGAAATGTGAAGAGATACTGTCGACTTTTTTTTTTCCTACAAATTACAAGGTATCTGAATTATGCAAGTGCAAATTAGTAAGACTTTAGCATATTTAAGTGTCTTCTTATCAAAATATTCAGTATCTATCTTTGTAGATACTACATTAGATGTAGTAAACCCTAGAAAATATACATTTTTTTGTTAAGACACTGACACTGAAATATTCATCTTAAATGCTTGGTATTTCACCCATGTTTTCAGCATCCTACTTTCATCTAAAGAAAACTTAATGCATTTACACAATTTAAAACTTGCAAATATAAAATATAAAAATTCTTAGAGCTTGCAGGTGTGTCCAAAGCAAAATACTTCTGACACATATCCTACAGGTATACTTAGTTGCTGTTGTTGTTTGGACTTTAAAATGTACCTGGACAGAACAGCAATTCATCCTACTCAAAGCTAAAGATCACCTATGTCAAAACATGGGTAGTTTTTGTCAGTGTACAATATAATCTTTTATAATACTGCAATGCTTCAAATACCAGATAAAATATAATCAGCTCAAGATTGCTAACACTCACATTCCAAACAGTAACTCAATTGAGTTGCATACTGTGTATTCTACTATAAATAGGAAGAAAAACCTGGAAAATTAAGTTACCTTGGACACTGATAAAACAGCTATTTGAAAATAGTTTTGTAACAATAATCATATTTCTAATTGTTGTTCTGCAGAAGGGAAAACAAATATTTTCTCCTAAAGAATACTGGACTGCATCTTCATCCACAGGCAGACACTATATTAATCCTACATAGTTATCCATATGATAGTGATTTTTAGGTTAAGCTTTATAAATAAATTGAAAGCACAGGTATTTACAGATCAAAAGGATTCATGCAGGTGTCTTTTTGTATTTTTTTTTTAGAGAATCCTTTCCTAGCATAATGCTTTAACAAACCTGATTTCTTTCCTAATTGGGCTAGGGTTATGGAGTGCTATTCTCTCCTATTACAAAATTGCAAATGAAAGAGAGACACTAAACCATTTGCCAGTGGCCACACTTGGGCTGTGAACTAAATGTAGGTCTTTCAAGTAATGTGTTTGTGCTCTAAGTGCTTAGGCAACCATTCTCAATCTGCAGAGTGTGAAACACCAGCCCTTGCGATCATGAAAATGCTTTTCAAAAAATAAATAGAACATAAGTGAGAAGTGTGACTATGCTGACAGTGCTCATTCCACTACGCTCACACAGAGGTCATAAGCTAAATTTGAAAAGTATCTCAAATTGCTTCCTCCATAAATAATAACAATAATAAAAAGCAGAGGTTGGTTAGTACTTGTGAAATGTTATAACATTCCTGACAATAATCATGCTTGGTCTCCATATTTTATCTTAATTTCCAATTTGAAAATATCAAAAGAGTTCTGAGTATATCCCACTTTTACGTGGTATGTGATATTACCAAGCACGATATAATGATTCACTACCCTCCTTCCATTTCTACTTTCACACTTCTGGAAAGCAATCCTGGGTCTCTACATTTTCTTTTAATATCTGACTGAAGAGGGTAAACTGGAACTCAGGGGTAAAATTCTTCCCAATACCACTGATTTTTAGGATACTTCTAGGAACAAACAGCAGATAGGAAAAAGCAAATTCAACAAAAAAATCTCCACAAGTGTGTTCTGCACTTGTTTGAGTAGTCAAGAGAATGAAACTTTTAAAAGTAACCAAATCAAAAACCAAACAAACAAAAAAAACAAACAAATAAGTAGAGAAAATAAGTGGAAGCTGAATAGAAAATCTCACACAGCATTTAAAGTGTACTTAATTTTTTTACAAACCAAGAACATAGTGAATTTAAAATTAAATTTATTTTTAATTTCAAGCAAAAGATTAAGAATAGCTCAATTTTAATATGTTATCTATCATTCAATATTCAAATTATTATCAGTTGTAATTTATTTTATTTCAACATAATACAGCATTATCCTGTCTGAAGCCATGATACTTAGATCTCAAATGACAATATCACACTTCTGCAGGTGGGCAAAATGCTAGAGCTGAGAATCATCTCTCTTTTTTACCATGTAAACATGCTTACTGAGTTGACACAAAATTCCCTGACTAGTTGAATATTGTTTCATATATTCCAAGCAAAAATTCCAACTACTTTTAAAGAGGGCTCAGGTGGGAGATTTGTGTGCCACCTTCCACTGGGTTGCACAGATATATCCTAATACTGACAGGAACATGGTCTAACTGACACATGACACCTGCAGCCGAGATTTGGTTCTTGCAATGAGGTCTCCCCAGTGCACCACTAAGAAAAACTAAATGTCCTTTTAAAAGGAAACACAATTCACTTTATATTTCAAATAAATGCATTTCAATGTTTAGTTCCACCAGAAAAAAACTTCAGTCTTTGAGTTTTACTACCTGGAAATGTATCTCAGATTAGGTATTGACATTCTGCTGCTACTCATAAATCCCTTTATGTTCCAAGTACCTTTGCTCCCATAAGGCCTTAGTTCACAGTAACACGTTTTTGTTTCCCAATATTTCAAGTGCCTGTAAGGAAACAATTGTTCAGGCAGCTGTAGACCTTTCCAACTAGACCTTACCCCATTTTGGCTGACTAAAATATGTTTACTGTTCTCTGCATGTATCAGTCCCATATAGATGAATCTCAATAAACAGTTTAAAGTACTGTGTGCTGAAGCAATGAATTCCAATGGCAGGACTTAAAATAGTGACAGCCAATTTTAACCCAATAATCTAAATTGACAGATATCAGTCTGCAAAAGCTGATTAGACTCATTTGACTGGCGTGGTCATTCATGTTTACATTTGTGAACTCCACTAATGTTAATAAGCTCCAAGGCAAATAAAAGGTGGTTTTGTGCATACTGTTTCTTGTTTGATTAGTGTAATGTAATACTGAAAATGTTGTACATAAAGCTGCATGATTTTACTTTTCTGAGTTTACAGGAATTTTAGTGCTCACAAATAGTATTGAAACAAGACCATTAGAATCTCTGTCCTCCTAATAAAATATACATAAAGCCTTTTATTTTCTTGCCTACTAATAGGGGAAACTGCTGAGCTACCATAATTTCTGAGTTTGTTTCTTGTCAAACCTGCCTATCCAAGATCCAACTAAAACAAGCCATGGCTTTGTCAAGATGTGTATACATACCCTGTGAGACCGTGATAAACTCCACCAATTTTTTCATAACAACACATTTGGCATCTGTCAGGAGCAGCTGAATACTGGCAGTTTGTCATGAACTAAATGGTGAAAAGTATTCTCAGTCTTTTGGAATGATTTCTGTCTAATATCAACACCTTGGACTGAAATTCTTCTTTCAACAATGGTTCTCAGCTCTCATGTGTCTATATAATATAAACTGAGCAATAAGCAATCTAACAGGCTGTGTGCTGCTTCTTTCTTTGACATCAATTTCTCATCATGTTGGAGCACTTAGTGGTCAGCGCTTTGTAGGATACTAGCAGGCTAAGAAACAGAGATCACCTGAGTACTAGGTTTGCTGTAAGCTGAGTGGATGTTACTTAAATGGCAGATTATTCAGAATGTGCACTTTTAACACCAGTAACGTAAGTGTTCTTTATCTTCATGCTTTTTCAATTTTAGACTTTGAATGCTTATTGTTTTCTTTTTATCATTATTTTTGCATTCAAAAGCAAAAAAAAAGGACTTAAAAGAATTCAAGACTCATCATAGTAACATTATTTATACAAAATAAATTTGCAAAATATATTTTTAATGTAACAAGAATGTCACAAGTAAATGAGTGTATCCAGACTCTGAAATAAAATTAACTGGGTTTCCATTTTGCTACTTCTGTTATTAAACTCAAGTAGTTGTGAAACCTATAAACATTCTAAAACAGATGGCAACTAGATGAATAGAACATGATCTGTACAGGTAGAATTCAAACAAGATATGCACAGAACTAAATTTTAGTCTGTTGTGAGCATAAGTTGGTACTGGATAATATTTATACTTGTGCAACCTGGTACTTGTTCAGTTCAACTGAAGTTCAACTATACTACAATTACAGTTGGAAAAGATTCAAAAATCTGATAGCATTAAATATTATATTAGAAATCAATATGCTTTCCAAAAATATGTATTACAAAATACCTCTTGATTGACTACACACTAGCATTATACATATACATAGATATGTTTTTATGGTAATATTACACAGTGTGACATATTGTTCCACAGTATTTGAGTTGCAGTTAACAGCAGACTGAAATCTCAGATTCCCATGGTGATACAGATCCATACATTAAACTAACACTTACTCCTACTTGCCAGCAGCTGAACCATCCATTCTGCATTTCCAGGACCAGGACCTTCTTTTATTGCAGCATTCAAATATTAAGGCACAGAACTGCACTTTCCCCAGAGTTCCTGGATACCTGTAATTCCCTCAGCATTTGGAGGGTTTCTGGCAATGTTCTGGCTGTGGAACATTGCCTCTTTCTCCTTGTGTCTTTTGTAGGAGAGCAGCAAACATCCACTAAATCCAGCACATTGGGATCTGCAAGCTGCTGATCAGAAATGTATAGTGATTTGAAAACACAAGAAAAAGTCCTAATGTAAGGAGTCTCTCTTCTTACATTTTTTCCTTCTCCAGAAAAGGCGAGCCTGACAAATATCCATTGCCCTCTGCAAGAAACTGAAAGGTTAATGTTTAACCACTCACAATTGATCATTTGCAGAAGCAGCAGGTGCTCTTCTGAGACTGGGTTTGCAAAGTAACAGCCCACAGGCAGACAGGGGGAGCACCCATCACTGGAGGCTGCAAGCTGGATTTGAGCTAGATAAGGGAGAAGTTAGGTAAGATGCAGCCCTTGTGAAGGTGGGATAGTGCTTTTTATCATGTAAATAAAACAACTTTCTCGGGGGAAAAATTCCTTCCTCCCCATTGGAGAAGATATTGGGAAATTTGCACGTTAGCCTGAGGGTTTTCATCCCTTCTGATGGGGCTCATCATGAAGGGATGAGGATGAGGCAGGATGTCTTACAAGGCCCCTTCAAGCACCTCCAGACTCATTTCTGGGACCTTCCACCAGACTGCACATGATCCACACTGTTTCAAGAAACAGTGTAAAAGTCCCCCCCCCAGCCCAGGGGAGGAACCTGGACATTCCGAACAAAACATTAATGAAATCTGTTTTGGGGGCTTCCCTCATCTCTGGCAGATCAGGACTGCAACCATCACTTCAGCCAATAAACACTGAAATTGCAACAACCAAGTTTCATTACTAGATCTACGGATGGTGATATTTTTCTTCTCTGCTATCTGTTTTACTCTTTCTTTCCCTTTTTTTTTCTTCTGCTTATGTATTTTCTTAAGCGATATTTTTATACTTTGATATCACTCTATTTCTACAGGTAATAATGAAAGCATCTATATTTTTATACTACATATACATATATGTATGTATGTATTTATGTAGATATGTATAATATATATTATATAATTATATATTATATTATATATTATATTACATATATATATATATATATATATATATATATATATAAAATTATATATTATAATATATATACGTATGCAGTTTCACTCTAATCTGTTCCCTGGGATCTATTAAAAAAACCCAAGTTACCCTTTCCTTCAGGGCCAAGTCATAACACCCCCTAAGAGACATTGCTGGATAAAGCCAATGCTGTAGATGAAATAAAACTAAATTTTAATAGAGAAATTATATTTTATCAAAAAAGAAAATAGGCTTAAGGCACTAGCACAACAAATTCTATTGTATTAATCTGTATTCCTCAGTATTCATCATATATAAAAAGAATACCCATTTCATTGAGTTCTTATCCCAGCATTTGCACACAAAAATACTTTAGTACAATGACCTAGTACAAAGCCTTCTACTGTCCTCTTCTCTGTGTGTCTCTGCATTACTGGCTTAGCAACTCTGCATTCCACCCTTCCCTTCCTGGGATCCTCACAATAGATTTATCATTATCCAACTCCAATTTCAAGCCTATTTTACTTTTGCTCTACTGATGACATAATGGCCAATGTTCAATTACAGAGTTTTCTCCATACATCACACTTTCTTCTAATGTTTCCTCCTCTAATAAAACCTCCTTGGTGATCCACAACCAACACAATCAGCCTGCAGCATTTTGTTTTATTTCCTGCTATTTTCCAGCTTTCTGGCTGCCACATCTATCTTCCTCAGGCTAGATATGGCATAGTCAGCCCTACTGCCAGGTTTAGCACATTGCTTGTCCAGTTCCCCAGGCCACTCTGGTCTTGCCTAATAGATGTACTTGAATTAGAAATGAGCAAGAAAAAAAAAAGTTGCAAAGTAAAAAAAATACAGTCAATGAATGCTACTTAAACACTGGTTTGAAATAGAGCTTTACTCAATGACACTGGTTACCAACAATGGTTGTTAAGCTGGTGAAACAAACAATCAATAAATAACAGTACAAAAATTAAATGAGGAAATTACTATGAATTTCCTCTCTGAGAAAAGTCTGATCCCAAACACAACTAAAAGGTATATATTCAGAGTCCTACAAAAAGAGAAAAATGTAAAATTAGTCATATAATCACAAACCTTTATAGTGAGGAAATATGAAAGACTATGACAAAACTCCACAAAAAATAGAAAGTAATATGCAGTGCAGCAGTATAAATAAAGCTGTTTAAATGAGGTTTCATTCAAAGCAGGATTAGGGCCACAGCAAATTAGCATTTTCTTTAAGTAGCTTAGGGCAAAAAGCTTCTCAAAAAAAAAAATGTGTGAGCAGCTGCAAATAAAAACAAATAATGATGAAGCAGTCTACAGAGATTAAAACCAGTTCATTGCTACAGTCTGTAATTTGATAACTCTGTTGAGCATATACATAAATATAAACGTGTTCTAATTAAGGCATCAAGGATGTGGTGAACTGATAAGCATATTTTACCAGCTCATACAGAAGATCACCATTCAGACAGTAGTTCCCTCCACAGCTGTCCAAACCAGCTACAGCTGCATTCATTGGAACAACCAAGAAGATGGTGATTGAATCAGCTTTGAATTCCTACATCTAAAAGCCGAATTAGGGGAAAGTCAAGGAAATTAATTACTGCAGCTCAATATTCCATAATGGGTTTAGAAATTCCCCCCATGGGATATTTTTCTGTCAGAGAATGCTGCTTCTACAGAGTTAAAGCATTTTGCAGGAAAACATAGGTTTCATCAAAAAGTGCAATGAATAGTCACTGGATTATTTACCTTTAGCTACAGCATGCTCAATTAAAAATGAAATTATATCAGAACACAATACTGATGCCTTATCAGAGGTAAATATTTAACCTCAAAGAAATGGAACATTTTAATATAGTCAAAATTTGTTTTGGTGTATTTTATTTCATCCTGAATATCATAACTTTTCCATTCCTACTTCAGTAGGAATGGAAAAGAGCATGTCTCTTTCCAGACAGCAAAAACTACTCATCAAGATTGTAATATGGAATAGTAATTAAAATGGGCAGTACTATGAAAGTTTTGTAAACAATTGTGTATTTCTCATGGAGCAGGAACATAATAGACATTTTCTAGGAGTGACTGTGGAAAGATGTTGTCATAAAAGCACTGAGTTATCTCAGAGAGAACAGGAAACCACCAGTAACAGATTGGGAAATTGTGTTACCTGAAGCTGTTCTAATGCTGGTCTAAAGCCCTTCCCAACCAGAGTGCACCAGAAAATTGAGGGAAAAGAAGCAGAATTTCCTCCAAACCAGAAGACAATAGTAAAGAAACAAATTTGTACTGGAAAGTGGCAAATACTGTATAAGAAAGTACTGGTTGATTTGAAAATAACAGGAAGGTTGATTTTCATGAATGAATACAAATGAAGTCTCATTTTTCCTTCACTGTTTGTTTTTTTTTCTATTATCAAGATAAAGATAATAATAATAGGTAATATAGGAGAAAGTAGTTAGAGAATGGAATTACATACACACTGTTAAAGGAACTATGTAAATAACATTCTGATATTTCTTGAATTATTGTCACAAGATTTCATAAAGTGATAAATGGGTGATAAGCTCAGAGAAAAAGAGGATATCAGAGACTACAGGAACCAGAAAAAATACAATAGGGAGTTGGAGAGTAGAGACATAAAGTCAATACAGAAAGTAATGTCAGAGGAGTTTTCCTGATGAAGGGATAGGAGTGCAAAGTTACACTGAAGGACAAAAAACATTAGAAGAACCTAGGTAAATAAAATAATTGGAGCTCATATCCTTCATGTAAAATTCACATAGAGGCTGTTTGGTGCTCAGACATTGTAACAAAGTAATATTGATGAAGTGTGATGGGTGTCAAGTAAAAATTAAAATATTAATGATTTTCCTAACCTCTTAAGGTACTATGCATATAATACACATAATCACAAAATTTTTAAGATTTTAAGTATACTTTCAGTGAAATATGTGGTTTTTTAAATCTCTCTAAATATATACTCTGCTGTTATGTGTGCTTTGTGTTGATACTGTTGTGCTGAATCATCTATGAATTTGCTGTGATTGGGAAAATATTGCTATAAGATATATACAAGATACATAAGTGGCTATATAAATGGCCAGCTTGTGAGCTTGCCATGAGTACTGTTTCAAGGTCTGTGGTCTTGATCTGAAGTCCTTAGTGACTTTCAGATTATCTGCTCTCTGAGGTGCTGAGTTGGAAAATGGCACTGTCCTCCATACTCTGATCATCTGGGTTACTCCTGACATGAATTTAGGCAAGACACAGGGACTGCCTTAAGGATGTTCTTGGAGTAAGTTGTTGTGCAGCTCCATAATCATTACTGCTGTGGAGACTGGGAATTGTGAGATCTGTGCCTCTGTGCAGAAGACAGTTCTGATGTCATTTAGAGTCCCTCCAGAGGCCCAGTCTCATTTCCTGCTGTTACAAAACAAGCAGTTATGCAATGGCACGACTGAGTGTAAACACCTACACAGCACAATTGACTAAAAGTCAGGTTGATGCTTTGAGTTCACTAAAGGCTAATTTGAGTTGTAAATCCACCTTAATTTTGTATCTTCTGTAGTGGAAATCACACAGTTGATATCACAAAGAGGTTGCATATTTCCGCCCACACGATGTGTCTTTCTTGCCTGGGGATGGCTCCCTTGTCAGCAGCCCTGTACAAGTTGCATTGTACCCTTATGTACTCTAAAAAGCTGGGGTGAATATTTCATCCATCAGTGGATCCTGTGTTCTTTGGAGCTGCTGGTCATTGTCTTAGATCCCTGTCTACTTTCAAGAAATCATTGCTGAGAATGCAGGGATTTTGTTTATTTCTACTGATACACACATGTTGTATGTTGGTGTATACCCATACCTCTTTGTTCCTGCCCTAGCACCTTTTTGTTCAATCAAATAATTGGAATACATATGCAAATATACAGGAAACTGTTGATGAATTCCTTATAACCCAATTTCAAAGAATATTTAAAATTTGTGATAATAATAATTTTAAAAAAGGGCAAAATATAAGAACCAATGTAAAGCTATGACTTAATTTTTTTTCTAGTTATATTTGATTTTTTTGCGGATTATAGTCATATTTCTGCTGCTTTCCAATTATCATGCAAGCTAATAAAATTTGACTTCTTCTCTCTTTTTAAAAATTTTTTCTGCTTCAATAAAAATGCCAACTGCCTATGAAAACAAAAAAGGAAGTTGCAAAGTTAGAAGAAAAAGGAAACCTCTTACATGCTAGTGAAAAAGGAATGTGAATCAATCACATAATTTTGTTTAGGCCTGTGACTGTACATTTCGTTCATGCTCAGTTTTTATATTTAGTTCTACATTTTTGTCAACATGTTTTGTCGTAAGTTCTAGATATATATAGACCTGAGTATGTCACACACATATATAAATGTATGCAACCATATTTATAGGTGTACGTACAAATATGCTTATAGGAGCTTTCTCAAGTACATATTATGACTATTATAGCTTCATATTCAGATTTTAGGAATTTCACTTGAACAGAATGGAACATGGCCAGGAAAAAAAACAATTTGCTGTCCTCATGTTTGTTTCCCTCTTGGTTCTTTCAAAACCTAAGGGGGAAAATGCAATTATGAGACATCAGCCATGCACATGAAGTTCTGTCTTGGGCCTGCATGGCCAGGGTTTGGTAGTGGGGGTTTTCACAAGGGCGAGTTCTGTGAGAACCTGCAGAGGCTTCCCCCATGTCCCACAGAATCAGCCAGTTCAGCTTCTGGCCAAGGCTAAGCCCATCAGCAACAGTGGTAATAAAGCCTCCATGATAACAGATTTACAAAGAAAAAAAAGTTACTGCACAGAAACATCCAGAGAAGAAAGAATTACACTAAAAGAGATAAACAGTCCTGCCGACAGCAAGACTCATGAAGAAATAGGGGAAGGAGGTGCTCCAGGTGCCAGAGCAGAGAGTCCTCTGAAATTTTTGGTAAAGACCCTGACAAGGCATGAACAGCATTGTTTTCATAGAACTTTTCTGAGTTTCTCAGCCTTACCCTGGATACTGTAAGGAAAGGTAAGGAAAAAAGCAGCTATATGAAAGATCAAGAGGGTCAAATTGCAGTCGAGTTTATAGAGTTTAAACTTCATTGTGCACTTCAAAATATTGCAAAAGGAATCAGGCTGAAGTTTCTTAAATGAGATCTCAAAATAATACTTTAATAAGTTAAAGCTTTTCTGTTTAAGCATTTGTTTAAACTAGATTTTCTTGCTAACACAGCTGTAAAGATAAAACACCTGATTTTAAGTTTTCAGTATACTGTGAAGCACACCTATTCTATGAAAAAGCCAGGATCTGAGGATTAAGGAAAGCATTGATTCATGTGGGGCCAGAAGGGCAAAGGAAACAACCCTCTCCTTCCCTTAGGTCCTTTGTCTGGGTGTAAGTGAAGATTTGGCACATCCCTTCAAGTTTCCTCCATGTCAGGCAGCTGTCAGAGCAATATTTCCAAACCCCAGAAGAATGCCTGGGAGCAGCGCTGTGCCAGGCAGTGGCCCCATCACTCCTGTGCCTCCCCAGGGCCCCCCACTGTCCCTGCAGGGCCCACAGCCTAGCCTGCTCTGCACCCTGCCTTCCCAAAGCTCTCCCAGAGTCTCCAGCTTTGATCCACACCAGATTCTCTGGAACAATCTGAGGCCGTCTCAGGGGCTCCATGGGCACAGGGCTCCTTCCCCTCCGTTAAGGAACCATGAAAGCTCTCCCTTGTCTTTCAGACATGCATTTGACAGGTTAAACTCAGCACCATTATCTACCTGTGTCTCTCAGCACTTTTTCTCTTCTCAAAGGCATACTTTATCCCTCAAACAGTATTTCTATTTATTTAGTCATCCGGTAATCTGAAATAATTCAGGGAATTAATTAACAAGATCTAAATAAAATAACAAAGGAAGCTACATACTGTGAGGATCACTGTCTCTCAAAGAGTTTGGGTATTTTTACAAAAAGGGCAGCAGTAAACAAACCACAAATTCCAGTCAAGTTCTATTTATATCTTTGGTAGATAACTCTGTATGTGTTTTGTTATGTTTTGCAGATAAGACAAAAGTTATCTTCATTAACTTCATGAAGCTTAATTTCTCAATGAAAAAGCCTAGGGTATTCAATGTGTATTGAATGAGAAAGTCATTTTCCGGCTGCATTATTTTGATTAATTAACCGATGTTGCAAAATAAGTTGCTGCATTTATTAGAATCTAAGACACTGCATGTCTGTAAATATGCACCTGTGTAAGTGTTTTGCAGAGTCACTGCCCAGAACCACCCTGGCAGCATGGTACAGCCCTTTCCTTATGCACTGTCTTTACCACAGCCCCCAAGAGCTGGTAAAACCATGTGGCATCGACACTCACCGGGCTCAGGCCAGGCACTGCATTTCGCTGCGCTCATTTCTCCAATTATGTCCCTCTGCTTGGAGACAGAAGGCAATACTTCTGCCCATGCCCTTTTCTCTGAGGGAAAGCCTAAATGTGCCATGCCTTTGTGGAAAAGATTCAGAGATCACAGAATTAGGGAATGGTAAGGGCTGGAAGGGACAGTACAGATCATCCAGTCCCATCCCCTACTGCCATTGGCAGGAACACCTCCCACTACACCAGATTGTTCAAGGCCTTATCCAACCTGGCCTGGAACACTTGCAGGGATGGGACATCCACAGCTTCTCTGGGAAACCTGTTCCACTCTCTTGCCACCCTCACAGTAAAAAATTCTTCCTAATATCTAACCTTAATTTCCCCTCTTTCAGTTTGTACCCATTACTCCTTGTCCTGTCACTGCAGCTCCTGATGAAGATTCCCTCTCCAGCTTCCCTACAGCCCCTTCAGATCCTGCAAGGTTGCCAAGAGGTCTCCACACAACCTTCCCTTCTCCAGGCTGAACAGCCCCAGCTGGCTTTGTAGGGGACGTGCTCCAGTCCCTTTATTGACTTCATGACTCTCCTCTGGACTTGTTCCAACAGTTCCATGTCCTTCTCGGGCTGGGGACCCCAGAGCTGGACACAGCCCTGCAACCAATAAGTTTTATTTATTTATTTATTTATTACTTACTTACTTACTTACTTACTTATATTAAAGACATGCAAATTCTTCATATTTATCTCTGGATGGAATTCCACCTTTAGGTTTTGGTGACTTTGTTCAGGAATGATATATTAAGTAGTCTATTTTCATCTCCATAATCCTCCTTGCTTTTTT